>NC_133131.1:175710242-176065641 GCF_048418815.1 Hemitrygon akajei | reverse complement strand
TGAGGGAGGGTCACACTGTGGGAGGGGTGGTACTGAGGGAGGGTCACACTGTGGGAGGAGTGGTACTGAGGAGGGTCACACTGTGGGAGGGGAGGTACTGAGGGAGGGTCACACTGGGAGAGGTGGTACCGAGGGAGGGTCACACTGTTTAAAGGACATCCATGTGTCTAAGGCCACATCTCCCCTTTCACAGATCCAACGAAGATTGAGAATTAATGGGTGCAGAGGGGGTAATTCAGTTGTAATCAGGTTATTATTTTTGCCTGAATCAGCCACAGTGATTGCTTGTGAGTTATTCACACATAAGTACTTTGAAAGAGGGAAAAGCTGGTCTGGACTGACTGTCCTTTCTAAACCCTAATAAACCAAGGTTTATATTCCCTTTGGGAACTCCAGCACTCCCAGCACATCTCAGACCCAGATCAGCCCGAACATCCCAGGATACACACAAGAAACCCTTGCACCCCAGTGCTCGGCCTACCAGGTTGCTCCTGGAGATGGGTGGGGAGAGCAGGTCCCAGCGTTAACTCTGTCCATCCGGCCACATGGCTGGGAGATAAAACACTGAACAACAGCAAGCTCCATCCGCGATGTTAGCCGACTTTTCAACCTACTCCAGGATCAGCCAAACCCTTCCCTCCACATAGCTCCCCATGTTTTTATCATCCATGCAAGTTGCTAAGAGTTGTTTAAATTTACCTAATGTATCTGCTCTGCACCACTCCTGGCAGCTCATTCCACACACCCACCACTCTCTGTGTAAAACACCTATCTCTGACATCCCCCCAACTACACTATCCTCTAATCACCTTAAAATTATGCCCCCTTGTACTAGCCATTTCCACCCTGGGGAAAAGTCTGTGTCTGTCCACTCGATCTGTGCCTCTTATCATCCTGTACACCTCCATCAAGCCACCTTTCCTTTGCTCCAAAATTGCAATCATGAGAGCTTAATCTCTCTCCATCCCCCCCTCCCTCTCCCCCTCCTCTCTCTCCATCCCCCCCTCACCCCCTCCTCTCTCTCTCCATCCCCCCCTCTCCCCCTCCTCTCTCTCTCCATCCCCCCCTCTCCCCCTCCTCTCTCTCTCCATCCCCTCCCCCCCAGGCCATCCATGAGGGGATGAACTGCAGACAGTACCAGGATGACCTGGCCATTCAAGCTGTCAACGATGCAGCCGCTCGCCACACCAAGGAGATGCTGAAGGTGAGCTGGGGCTGTTGCGAAGGACACCGGGGCGACAGGATTAAACCGTGTTTTACTGAGTTACCTCAGCCTTGGCACTGGGGGGAGCAACGACGACCCAGGCCCACTGACTCTAGGGACACTGTGCACGCACTCTCGAGAGCCCGCATGGAAAGAGCACATTACAGGCCCTTCGGCCCTAACTGTTGTGCTGACCATGTAGTCTATTCTAGAAACAGCCTAGAATCGCATAGCCCTCTATTTTACTGAGCTCCATGTAGCTATCTAAGAGTCTCTTAAAAGACCCTATGGTATCCACCTCCATCACCGTTGCCGGCAGCCCATTCCACGCACTCACCACTCTCTGAGTTAAAAAACTTACCCCTAACATCTCCTCTGTACCTGCTTCACTACTATCTTTCAGGCTAGTTTTAAAAGTGACTTTAATTCACAATGTTGTCTTTCATTATTTACAATCTATAGGGTTTTTTGGAAAATTTAGTTTTCATTTGATAAAAACTAGTTTTTTTTAAATTCTCGATTCTCTACACCACACTCCAGCCCAGTGGGTGGTGGTAATGCACCTTTAAGTTGGACTGCCGACCACCATTAAAAGTCAAAAGAGGAAACCCTACCCCATAGTGGAGCACCAGGAGGGAGCGGACTGGGGAGCCAGAGAGGGTCGGGTCAGGTCAGGACTGGGACTGGAGGGGTAGGGGATTTGAGTATGGAAGTCACGATGCCCCAATATAGAGTAACACACACAAAATGCTGGAGGAACTCAGCAGGTCAGGCAGCATCTATAGAAATGAATGAAGAGTCGATGTTTCAGGACTGAAAAGGAAGGGGAAATCAGCCCTGGATCAGAAGTTGGAGGGAGAGGGTGGAGTACAAGCTGGCAGGTGATAGCTAGGTGGGTGGGTGAGGGGAACAGAGTAAGAAGATCGGAGTTGATTGGTGGAAAAGGTATAGGGTTGAAGAAGAAGGAATCTGATAGGAGAGAGTGGACCATGGGAGAAAGGACAGCTATATAAAACTTTAGTTAAACCACACTTGGGAGTAATGCATTCAGTTCTGCTTGCCTCTTTGTAGAAGGGATGTGGAGAGGTTTGCCAGGATCGGAGGCTATGAGCTACAAAGAGATGGTGGACTAACCTGATTGTCCTCTGAGGATAGGTTGAGTGAGCGAGGGCTTTTCCTTTTGGAGCGAACAAGTTTGAGAGGCGACGATAGGGATGTACAAGAAGAGGCACAGATAGAGTGGACAGCCAGAGACTTCTTCCCAGTGTGAAATGGCTAATCCAACTTTAAGTAAGGGGGATGTTCTTTACTCAAGAGTGTGTTTGCTGTGTGGAACCCCTGCCTGGCATGAAGGTAGAGGCAGATACACGAGTGACATTTAAGAAACTCTTAGATAGCTTCCACATTGGTGCCTACATGGAAGCTAAGGGCTAGCTTGATCTTAGAGTAGATTTAAGGGTCAGCATAACATCGTGGGCTGGAAGAACTGGCCGGTTCTATGTTCTTTAACTGAGGTTGTTTTCTCTGGAGCGGCTGAGAGTGAGGATCGATTATTAAAATTATGAGAGGTTAATAAAGGAGGCAGGCAGGAACTTCTGGCCCAGGGTAGTAGAGGGAATGTTTAAAGGGATGCTGGGGTGATTTGTTCCCACATGGAGAGAGGTGGGTGGCCAGAACGGGCAGCCAGGGCTGGTGGTACAGATACGATGATGGTGTTAAACAGACCACTGAATGTGCAGGGGAGAGAGGGATTGTATGCAGGCAGAAGGGATTACTTTAATTTGCCATCTTGGTCAGCATAACCCTCATGGGCTGATGAGTGTTCTCTGTTTCACTTGGCTGAACAGCTTAGTGCCACAGCAGGTCGAACTGCTGCCTCGCTGCCCCAAAGTCCCCGGTTCGATGCTGAGCTCCAGCATACTGTCCGTGTGGAGTTTGCATGCTCTCCCTTGTGACCATGTGCTTTTCCACCAGGGGTCGGTCCGGCTTCCTTCCACATTCCAGCAATGTGCAGTCAGTGGGAAATTGCCCCCAGTTTTCGGGCGAGGGTTAGAATTGGTGGGGATGGTTGAAGGATAAAATGGGGTAAGTAGGCCTCTGGCATACTTGTCTTTCATTGTTGAGGCACTGAGTTCAAAGCTCAAGGGTTATGTTATAAAATTCTAGTTCGGCCACATCCCAGAGTACTGCATACGGTTCTGGATGTTCACCAGGATGTTGCCTGGATTAGAGGGCATGAGCTATCCTGAGAGGTCGGACAAACTCGGGTGTGTTCCCCGGAGCGATGAGGCCAAGGGGAGATCTGATAGAGGTTTATAAGATTATGAGGAGTAAAAATAGAGTAGACAGCAGCATCTTTTTTCCCAAGGTTGAAAGATCCAATACATGTGTTTAATGTGAGAGGAGGCAAGAGTGGGGGGAGCCTGGAATGTGCTGTCTGGGGTGGTGGTAGAGGCAGAAACTTTAGAGACTTTTAGGAGACATTTGGATAGGCAAATGAAAGAGAGGAGAATGGAGGGATATGGACACTGTGTAGGCAGAAGGGAATTGGTTAATTAGCCATTTGATTACTAATTTAACTGGTTCAGCACTGCACTGTGTTCCTGTGCTTACTCAGTGAGACTGGAAACCCACGTGGTCACAGACAGCGTCAGGGGCTGGAACCAAACTAGGATTTCCAGGCCTTGAGAATTGTTCTTCATTTATTTAGCAATACAGAGGAACAGGCTCTTCTGGTTTAACAAGAGGCACCATCCAGCAATCCATCTACTTAACCCTGGCCTGATCACAGACCCATTAACCTACTAACTGGTGCACGTCTTTGGACTGTGGGAGAGAACCAGGGCACCCGGAGGAAACCCACACACACACGGGGAGAATGTACAGACCCCGACAGACGACGCCAGAATTGAACTAAACTGCGGACTCCAGTGCCCCGAGCTGTATTGGCGTCACGCCAGACACTACACTTCCGTGGCACCTACGGTATTGAAATGTGGTGTGGCTGGAGCTGCAGAGAGGGAATGGGACCAGTATCAGAGAGGGACAGTGGGGTGGGAGATGGCATCCGGTGCCCAGTGTGCCCCCAGAGCCTGGTGCCACGACGTTATCAGTGAGGGACGGTGGGTGGGGGTGGTATCCAGTGCCAGTGCCGGGAATGACGTTGCAGTGTGCCTCCAGACCCTCGTGCCGCGACCCGTTATCAGTGAGGGACGGTGGGGTGGGGGTGGTATCCAGTGCAGTGCCGGAGAATGACGTTGCAGTGTGCCTCCAGACCCTGGTGGCCGCGACCGTTATCAGTGAGGGACGGTGGGGTGGGGGTGGGTATCCAGTGCCAGTGCCGGGGAATGACGTTGCAGTGTGCCCCCCAGACCCTGGTGCAGAGCGGCGAAGCGATGCGGTGCCCCCGAGTGCCGGATCATCGGTGCAGAAGAAAGGAGGATGCGACTGGATTCGCTGTCCCGTTTGTCACACCGAGATCTGCTGGGTCACCAAGAAATGTCGCTGGGGGCCAGGGGTGAGTGCAGACAGCTGGGTGTCTGGGATGGGGGAGCCGACGTCTGGGGACATGGGGACACGCTCACCTCCTCGTCCCTCCCCTCTGCCGGGGATGCTCTGGGGTCGCCCTCGTCCAATGGAAGCACTGTCCCAGTGATCTCTGATGCTTTGCTGCCTCCCTCCCCAGGGTCCAGGTGACACGAGTGGTGGATGTCGTTGCCTGGTAAATGGGCAGAAGTGGTCACCCCCTCTGCCAGAACTGCCACTGAAGGGAGCGGCAAGTCGACACTCTGCCCTGCTCACCGGGGGCATGGAGGCTGAAGCCAAGAGATCGGTGGAATCCTGACTGTGTGTGAGTGGTGAGAGTGTGTGTGAGTGTGAGTGTGTGTGTGTGTGTGTGAGTGTGTGTGTGCGCGGCGTAGTGCGTCGAACACGGAGGGGTAGGAGGAGGGGTGTATCGACTGGGACTTTGCCAGGTGGTGTGCTGTATTCTTAGTTCTGGGACGCTTGTTCAGATCTCTGGGTAATATCATCTTCCCGCACCGGCTCGCAGGAGGCCAGGACCTTGCCCGTGTTCCTATGGAGATTCCCATCGGCCAGGGAGCGACCCCCACCGCTGACCGACACTAGTGAACTCACTGTTGAGGGCCAGGGGTGAAACTGCTTTTCCTGGGCTCTGGAACAGTGCTAAGGGAGGGGAAGAGAGAGAGAGAGATCAGGAGTCTGCCTGTCACTTGAGTCACACAACAGAACATTGTCCCCCTTTGGTTTGTCTGCAACATCCCAGTAGGGAACTGACCCTTCCCAGATAACTCTCACTGCCCTGTTCTGATACCCATCGCCAGGGCTCTGTACCTCCCTATTGCAGAAAATATTATTTCCCTCTCCCCTCGTTCCTCTCTTTCTACACCTCCCACAGGCAGATGAGGGGCCATGACCCTCATGCTCACTATCCCCTGGTCTCTGCCCCTCCACTCCTGTAAAACACACACAATTACCAGACTTCCTCCCCTTCTCCACAACTTTTAAATGTGGGTGGTGGTTGTCCGTCACAGCTGGCAGTGACGGGAGTCCTGAGGGGAAGGGTTTTTAAAGTGGAGAAGCTGTTACTCGCTCGACCTCGGAGTAGTTGTCCAGGTCTTCCTTGGTTGCAGTGGGTGACCGTGATTTCTCCTGTGCCTCGTCGTGCCCTTCGCGCTCTACGGAGCGTTGCAGAACTGCTTTCCTGGCTGTTGGGTCTCATCCACACAGTCCACCAGAACTGACACTGCATGCCAGCACAGGCTCACCGTTAGCTCGCCCGTCGAAGCGGTGTGCTGGGTGAGATCTGAGTGTCTGGCGGGGCCCAAGGTGAGTGAGCTGCCCCAGAAAACATACCCCATTCCTAATGCTCCCCAATTCTGAAGCTGATGGATCCTACAGTTAACCCCTTACTGACACAGACCCTGTCTGAGCGTTTCCGAGTACTTATTTCAGGAGTCCGTGACTTGTCGTCTTTTCCTGCTTTTCACTTTGCAAATATTTGCTGACCCGCTATAAAACTGAAAATGCTGGAAACACTCATGAGGTTGGGCAGCATCTATAGAGGGAGAAAACTGTCAACGTTTCAGGTTGGAGAACTCAACAGAACCTGATTTAAGGCAGGATTAGCAGTTTAATCTTCCCTGCTTCTTTCAAAAAATCACCCCCCACCCTCGGCTCCACTCCTCACTCCCTTGGCTTCACCTATCACCTTCTGGCCCAGTCCTCCCCCCCCCCCCCCCCCCCCATCATTTTATTCTGGAATCTTCCCCTTCCTTTCCAGTCCTGAAGAAGGGTCTCGGCATGAAATGATGACTATCTATCCATTTCTGTAGACGCTGCCTGACTGCTGGTTCCCTCAGCATTGTATGTGTGTTGCTCTGGATTTCCAGCATCTGCACGATCTCCTGTGTTGTATCTTTCTGCCGACCATGAAGGGTAATATATTTTACTGCGGACACTTTGAATGTGCTTGTGATGTCTCAGCCCGGCTGTAAGGGAGGCAGCGGCGTAGACCACAGTGTGAACGCTTCACACTGGCTCTGACTGTAATCACACAGCCTGAACTGCTGTGATGATTTCCAGAGTTTGGTTCGGTTCCTCACATGAGCCAGACTTGGCTGTCATCGGACTGTATCTCTGAACACGCAAGCTGAAAAATACACTGTGGTTCAAATACAAGAAACACACGTTGTACCAGATCACTGCTTGTGCTTCTGTGATGCATGGGGTTCTTCGTGTTTGTGGGAGGGGCAGTACCAAGGGAGGGGTGGTACTGAGGGAGGGTCACACTGTGGGAGGGGCGGTACTGAGGGAGGGTCACACTGTGGCAGGGGTGGTACTGAGGGAGGGTCACACTGTGGGAGGGTCACACTGTGGGAGGGGTGGTACTGAGGGAGGGTCACACTGTGGCAGGGGTGGTACTGAGGGAGGGTCACACTGTGGGGGGGCGGGGTACTGAGGGAGGGTCACACTGTGGGGGGGCGGTACTGAGGGAGGGTCACACCTGTGGGAGGGGCGGGTACTGAGGGAGGGTCACACTGTGGGAGGGTCACACTGTGGCAGGGGTGGTACTGATGGAGGGTCACACTGTGGGAGGGTCACACTGTGGGGGGGCGGGTACTGAGGGAGGGTCACAATGTTGGGAGGGGCGGTACTGAGGGAGGGTCACACTGTGGGAGGGGTGGTACTGAGGGAGGGTCACACTGTGGGAGGGCGGGTACTGAGGGAGGGTCACACTGTGGGGGGGGGGGGCGGTACTGAGGGAGGGTCACACTGTGGCTGGGGTGGTACTGAGGGAGGGTCACACTGTGGGAGGGTCACACTGTGGGAGGGGTGGTACTGAGGGAGGGTCACACTGTGGGAGGGGCGGGGTACTGAGGGAGAGTCACTGTGGGAGGGGCGGGTACTGAGGGAGGGTCACTGTGGGAGGGGCGGGTACTGAGGGAGGGTCACACTGTGGGGGGGGCGGTACTGAGGGAGGGTCACACTGTGGGAGGGGTTTGGTACCGAGGGAGTCACACTGTGGGGGGGGGCGGGTACTAAGGGAGGGTCACACTGAGGGAGGGTCACACTGAGGGAGGTTCACACTGTGGGAGGGGAGGTACTGAGGGAGGGTCACTGTGGGAGGGGCGGGGTACTGAGGGAGGTTCACACTGTGGCAGGGGGTGGTACTGAGGGAGGGTCCACTGTGGGGAGGGGGTGGTACTGAGGGAGGGTCACTGTGGGGAGGGGTGGTACCGAGGGAGGGTCACACTGTGGGAGGGGTGGTACTGAGGGAGGGTCACTGTGGGGAGGGGTGGGTACCGAGGGAGGGTCACACTGTGGGAGGGGCGGTACCGAGGGATGGTCACACTGTGGGAGGGGCGGGGTACCGAGGGAGGGTCACACTGTGGGAGGGGTGGTACCAAGGGAGGGTCACACTGTGGGGAGGGGTGGTACCGAGGGAGTCACACTGTGGGAGGGGAGGTACCGAGGGAGGGTCACACTGTGGGAGGGGCGGTAGACCGAGGGAGGGTCACACTGTGGGAGGGGTTGGTACCGAGGGAGGGTCACTGTGGGGAGGGGCGGGTACCGAGGGAGGGTCACACTGTGGGAGGGGCGGGTACCGAGTGGGAGGAGGGTCACACTGTGGGAGGGGTGGTACCGAGGGAGGGTCACACTGTGGGAGGGGCGGTACCGAGGGATGGTCACACTGTGGGAGGGGCGGGTACCGAGGGAGGGTCACACCTGTGGGAGGGGCGGGGTACCGAGGGAGTCACACTGTGGGAGGGGAGTACCGAGGGAGGGTCACACTGTGGGAGGGGTGGTACCGAGGGAGGGTCACACTGTGGGAGGGGTGGTACCGAGGGAGGGTCACACTGTGGGAGGGTCACACTGTGGCAGGGGTGGTATTGAGGGAGGGTCACACTGTGGGGGGGTGGTACTGAGGGAGGGTCACACTGTGGGGGGGGGGGGCGGTACTGAGGGATTGTCACACTGTGGGAGGGGGAGGTACCGAGGGAGGGTCACACTGTGGGAGGGGCGGGTACCGAGGGAGTCACACTGTGGGAGGGGAGGTACCGAGGGAGGGTCACACTGTGGGAGGGGCGGTACCGAGGGAGGGTCACACTGTGGGAGGGGTGGTACTGAGGGAGGGTCCACTGTGGGGAGGGGTGGTACCGAGGGAGGGTCACACTGTGGGAGGGGCGGCACTGGGGATTGTCACACTGTGGGAGGGGTGGTAATGAGGGGAGGGTCACACTGTGGGGGGGTGGTACTGAGGGATTGTCACACTGTGGGAGGGGTGGTACCGAGGGATGGTCACACTGTGGGAGGGGTGGTACTGAGGGGAGGGTCACACTGTGGGAGGGGTGGTACTGAGGGATTGTCACACTGTGGAGGGGGTGGTACCGAGGGAGGGTCACACTGTGGGAGGGGGCGGCACTGAGGGATTGTCACACTGTGGGAGGGACGGTACTGAGGGAGGGTCACACTGTGGGGGGGTGGTACTGAGGGAGGGTCACACTGTGGGAGGGGTGGTACTGAGGGAGGGTCACACTGTGGGAGGGGTGGTACTGAGGGATTGTCACACTGTGGGAGGGGGTGGTACCGAGGGAGGGTCACACTGTGGGAGGGGTGGTACTGAGGGAGGGTCACACTGTGGGAGGGGTGGTACTGAGGGATTGTCACACTGTGGGAGGGGTGGTACCGAGGGAGGGTCACACTGTGGGAGGGGTGGTACCAAGGGAGTCACACTGTGGGCTACATTCTATATCGGGGGGGGGGGGGGAGGGCTGTTCAGCTGTCTGTTTTATAACTCTCCAAACAGGAAAATGGATACAGGTAATTTTTATTTTGTGTTTCACCTTTAATCCTCCTGATGACTTTGTACACAAACTGGAGTGAAAGAAGGGCGAGGAGACTTTCACTTAACTTAACCACCCAGCAACTCGATTGGACTCTCACCATTCCTGCACTGAGAGTGACCTAGATGCCCCACCCCAGCCAAGGGGGCTGAGCATCCTGCCGAATCCCACAGTGACTGAGGTTCAGAGAGACAGACAAGTGCAGAACCCTCCCGTTTCACTCACTCCCCTCTCTCCAAAATCTCTGCTGCCATAGAGAGACCCTACACCCTCTTGGTACTGTCTTCCCCACTCCAACCTCCTCTGAAAATCCCTCTCTCGTGTCTTCCCTCTATGTTGCCTCTCCCCGCCTTCCTCCCAAACCCTAGCTGTTCCTCTGGCCCAGCCATCACTGACAGCCCCTTTGTGACATCTCCCCCACGAACCATCGGTATCTTCTTTCCCCTGAACTCTCTCTCTCTCCCCCCTTGCTGTTGTCTTTCCCCACTCATTTCTCCTCACCTCCTCTGTACTCTTCCCTTTTCATCTCCTCTCTCCTCCCACCACTGTCAGCAACTCCCCTTTTTCCAAGACTCTCCCTCCCAACTACCTTTAACATGCCAGCATCATCTCTGTGCCTCATCTCCCCCCTGCCCCCTCCCCTCTTCCCACCTCCCAGCTCCCACTGCCCCTCACCCCTCCCAGCCAAGTCTGACATCGTGTGTCTGGAGCCCACCGCTCTATCACCAGCCACTCTGCCTCCAGCCCGCAGTGACGGAGGGGGTGAGGGAACTTCAGGCACTCCACAGGGTGAGAGTTCCTGTCACATTTGCTGGGGGTGGCGGGACCTCCGTCACTTCCAGAAGACGACGTTCCAGAGCAGGAGCCAGCACGGGTAGACTAGCAGCGCCAGGAAGGGGTAGACAATGGAGCCGTAGAGGTGGTGGTCGAGAATGGCCTCGGCCACGGCCTGCAGGAAGAGCTGCCAGCACTCGAGGATGGTGACCGGGTACTCTGACAGCTCGTGGTACAGGTAAATGCAGAGACTGACCACCATCGGCGGGGAGAGCAGCACCAGCAACAGAGCGTTCATCACCCTGCGGAGACAGGAGGGGGAATACGGGGGGACAGTGAAAGAGGAGGGTAGTCAAAGGAGAGGAAGGGGTAGTGGGAAAATAGAGTGGGGGGTAAAGGGGTGAGGGGAGGGAGCGGGAGGTACAAGAGTGTGAGGGAGGACAGACAGAGCAGTAAAGGAGAGGAGTGGGAAGATGGAATGAGAGTGAAAGGGTAGTGGGGAGGAAAGGAGAGAAGGTTGTAGGGAGGAGGAGAGGGGGTACAGGTGAGAGATGGTGGGGGGAGGGGAATGGGAATAGTCGGAGAAGGGGAAGGATGAGGGATGGGTGAGAAATGGTGATGGATGTGGTAGGGTGCACAAGGGAGAGGGACCATCGTCAAATCACTAATTGTCAGGTAAGCTCTAACCACAGAGAGAGAGCAGTGACCCCTCCCCACCCAGAGAGAGAGCAGTGACCCCTCCCCACCCAGAGAGAGACAGTAGTGACCCCTCCCCACCCAGAGAGAGAGAGAGCAGTGACCCCTCCCCCACCCAGAGAGAGAGCAGTGACCCCTCCCCACCCAGAGAGAGACAGTAGTGACCCCTCCCCACCCAGAGAGAGAGAGAAACAGGGTTGCAGAGAGTGACAGAGAGGTACAGAAACAGTGAGAGGGAGGGAGAGAGGATTAAGAGAGAGTGAGTGAGATGGAGGAAAAGAGATTCAGAGAAAGAGTGAGCTACAGAGAGTGAGATGGAGGAGAGGAGTGAGTGGAGTGAGGGAGAGACAGAGAGTGAGAGATGGAGAGAGAGTGAGGGAGGGACAGAGAGAGATGGAGAGAGAGTGAGTGGAGTGAGGGAGAGACAGAGAGTGAGGGATGGAGAGAGAGTGAGGGAGGGACAGAGAGTGAGAGATGGAGAGAGAGTGAGTGGAGTGAGGGAGGGACAGAGAGTGAGAGATGAGAGACAGTGAGTGGAGTGAGGGAGGGACAGAGATAGAGTGCAAGAACATAGAGACCAGCCAGTGCCCAATCCACCTGCGACCCTGCTGTATAAGATCACTGATCTGACCTTTGGCCTTGACTCCATCCGTCTGCTCCGCCATTCCATCTCAGCTGATTTATTATCCCTGTCAACCCCATTCTCCTACCTTCTCCCTGTAACCTTTCACACACTGGCTAATCAGAAACCTATCAAACTCTGTTTTAAATATACCCAATGACTAGTCCTTCACAGCAATTCCACAGATTCACCACCCTCAGGCTGAATTCCTCCCCATCTCTACCTTAGAGGGACGTCCCTCTGAGTCTGCTCCCTCTAGTTCCAGACTCCACCACTGTCGGAAATGTACTTGACTTGCCAAAGGTCCGTCCCTGAAGAGCTTGAACAGTTCCTGCTCAACGGACATGAACACTCGTCACCAGTGCAGAGTGGTGGCAGCTTCCTACAAAATGCCGCACAGCCCCACCCCAAGTCCCATCATCAGACCAGATCCAGTGGTGACTGCAATCCTTTCAGAACCAGACGTCACATTTCAGAGTCAGAAGCAAGCTGAGGGAAGCCGGTTAGTGAAGGTCACCCCTCGGGCTTCCTACGCTCCAGGGAAGCATAGTGTCCAGTCTCTTCCTACAACCCAAGCCCACCAGTCCAGATAACATTGTCCTCTCTCTCTGCCTCAGCGTCGTTGCTATGGAGGGCTCCCAGAACTGTAACACGGAGATCCGGACGTGGCCTCACCAACATACCATAGCATCTCAAGCACTCAAAAATCCATTCCTTAAGGTTGTTATAACCAGGGGTGGGGGGTAAAAAGGGACAAGCTCTCACTGCCTATTAAATGCTCCCAATTGTGTGTGTCTCTATCAGCCTCTGACAACCAAGTCCAGCTCCTGGCCTTCACACGTGGCATAGTTACTAAGCCCAGTGGAACCATTTAGTTCAGTGCTGACTATCAACACCCGCGTCGCCGCTGGTGCCAAACTGTTTCAGTCCCTGCTGCTCTTTGGGTTCATCAGCTGTGTGAAGAGGGCTTGCATATCGACTTCAACAACTGGGACACAACATCCACGGCCAACCCCGAACAAACAGAGGGCCTCAACTCAAAAACCTGACTGATGAAGGCCAGTGTGCCGAATGCCTCTCTCTTCACTTTCGTCAACATCTCGAGAGAACCAGGTACCTGCACCCCAAGGTTCCTCTGTTCTCCCAGATTCCTGCTGACCACTGCCCATGTGTTTAACACCCCATCTTTATCAGAGCAATGCTGGAGGAACTCAACAAGTCAGGCAGCATCTATGGAGAGGAGTACAGAGTCAATATTTCATGCTGTCCTGCGGTCCTGTTGAAGGGTCTCAGCTCAAAACGGCAACCACTTATTCTCCTCAACAGACACTGCCTGATCCGTGGAGTTCCTCGGCAATTTTGTGGTGTTGCTCAAGGACAGACCTTTTGGTCCATGATGCTGTACCGATCTTTAAACTGACTCTAAGATCAACCTAACCCTTTCCTCCTACATAGGCCTTCACTTCTCTACAATCTCCTGCATGTGCCTATCTTAGTTTCCCAAGTGTATCCACCTCTCCTGACACCCCTGGCGGCGTGTTCCAGTCTCTGTGTTAAAAACAACCTACGGCTGACATCCCCCCCAGACTTCCCTTCAATCACTTTAAAACTATGTCTCCTGGTGTTAGCCACAGTCCCTGGATGTCCACTCGACTGTGTAAGGTCAATCGTCACCTCTCACTGCGTTGGGATTGACTGGAGTTCACCTGTGGAGCTGGCGTTAGGTCATCGGGAGTCCCCTGTCTCCCCCCACCCGCCCACGGCTGCACTCACTTGTAGGGTGCAGGCTGAACCACGGCGGCAGCAGGGACCAGGCTGACGGCCAGGATGAAGCCAAGAGAGAAGTTGATGAGGGTGATGCTGCCGAGGAGAAGGGCCAGGTACAGGATGGCGATCAGCTTCAGAATCATCCAGCCCCGCTCCGTCAGCTCCATCGGCAGAGCCCTGGGGTGACGATCACGATAAACTGGATCACCATGGTGAAGGGATGTCCACCACACACACCTACTGAACTAACCCACTGCCCGCACCGTCCGGCCCAACCCACTGCCCGCACCGTCCGGCCCAACCCACTGCCCGCACCATCCACACCAACCCACTGCCCGCACCATCCGGCCCAACCCACTGCCCGCACCATCCGGCCCAACCCACTGCCCACACCATCCACACCAACCCACTGCCCGCACCGTCCGGGCCCAACCCACTGCCCACACCATCCACACCAACCCACTGCCCGCACCATCCGGCCCAACCCACTGCCCACACCATCCACACCAACCCACTGCCCGCACCGCCGGCCCAACCCACTGCCCACACCATCCACACCAACCCACTGCCCGCACCATCCGGCCCAACCCACTGCCCACACCATCCACACCAACCCACTGCCCGCACCATCCGGCCCAACCCACTGCCCACACCATCCACACCAACCCACTGCCCGCACCATCCACGCCAACCCACTGCCCGCACCATCCGGCCCAACCCACTGCCCGCACCATCCGGCCCAACCCACTGCCCGCACCATCCGGCCCAACCCACTGCCCGCACCGTCCGGCCCAACCCACTGCCCACACCATCCACACCAACCCACTGCCCGCACCATCCGGCCCAACCCACTGCCCACACCATCCACACCAACCCACTGCCCGCACCATCCGGCCCAACCCACTGCCCACACCATCCACACCAACCCACTGCCCGCACCATCCACGCCAACCCACTGCCCGCACCATCCGGCCCAACCCACTGCCCGCACCATCCGGCCCAACCCACTGCCCGCACCATCCGGCCCAACCCACTGCCCGCACCATCCGGCCCAACCCACTGCCCGCACCATCCACACCAACCCACTGCCCGCACCGTCCGGCCCAACCCACTGCCCACACCATCCACACCAACCCACTGCCCGCACCATCCGGCCCAACCCACTGCCCCACACCATCCACACCAACCCACTGCCCGCACCATCCGGCCCAACCCACTGCCCACACCATCCACACCAACCCACTGCCCGCACCATCCACACCAACCCACTGCCCGCACCATCCGGCCCAACCCACTGCCCGCACCATCCGGCCCAACCCACTGCCCGCACCATCCGGCCCAACCCACTGCCCGCACCATCCACGCCAACCCCACTGCCCGCACCATCCACACCAACCCACTGCCCGCACCATCCGGCCCAACCCACTGCCCGCACCATCCGGCCCAACCCACTGCCCGCACCATCCGGCCCAACCCACTGCCCGCACCATCCACACCAACCCACTGCCCGCACCATCCTGCCCAACCCACTGCCCGCACCATCCACACCAACCCACTGCCCGCACCATCCACACCAACCCACTGCCCGCACCATCCGGCCCAACCCACTGCCCGCACCGTCCGGCCCAACCCACTGCCCGCACCATCCACACCAACCCACTGCCCGCACCATCCGGCCCAACCCACTGCCCGCACCATCCGGCCCAACCCACTGCCCGCACCATCCGGCCCAACCCACTGCCCACACCATCCGGCCCAACCCACTGCCCGCACCATCCACACCAACCCACTGCCCGCACCATCCACACCAACCCACTGCCCGCACCATCCACACCAACCCACTGCCCGCACCATCCACACCAACCCACTGCCCGCACCATCCACACCAACCCACTGCCCGCACCATCCGGCCCAACCCACTGCCCGCACCATCCACACCAACCCACTGCCCGCACCATCCACACCAACCCACTGCCCACACCATCCACACCAACCCACTGCCCGCACCATCCACACCAACCCACTGCCCGCACCATCCGGCCCAACCCACTGCCCGCACCATCCGGCCCAACCCACTGCCCGCACCATCCGGCCCAACCCACTGCCCGCACCATCCACACCAACCCACTGCCCGCACCATCCACACCAACCCACTGCCCGCACCATCCACACCAACCCACTGCCCGCACCATCCACACCAACCCACTGCCCACACCATCCACACCAACCCACTGCCCGCACCATCCACACCAACCCACTGCCCGCACCATCCGGCCCAACCCACTGCCCGCACCATCCGGCCCAACCCACTGCCCGCACCATCCACACCAACCCACTGCCCACACCATCCACACCAACCCACTGCCCGCACCATCCACACCAACCCACTGCCCGCACCATCCGGCCCAACCCACTGCCCGCACCATCCGGCCCAACCCACTGCCCGCACCGTCCACACCAACCCACTGCCCGCACCATCCGGCCCAACCCACTGCCCGCACCATCCACACCAACCCACTGCCCGCACCATCCACACCAACCCACTGCCCGCACCATCCGGCCCAACCCACTGCCCGCACCATCCACACCAACCCACTGCCCGCACCGTCCACACCAACCCACTGCCCACACCATCCACACCAACCCACTGCCCGCACCATCCACACCAACCCACTGCCCGCACCATCCTGCCCAACCCACTGCCCGCACCATCCACACCAACCCGCTGCCCACACCATCCACACCAACCCACTGCCCGCACCATCCACACCAACCCACTGCCCGCACCATCCACGCCAACCCACTGCCCGCACCATCCGGCCCAACCCACTGCCCGCACCACCCACACCAACCCACTGCCCGCACCATCCACACCAACCCACTGCCCGCACCATCCACACCAACCCACTGCCCGCACCGTCCACACCAACCCACTGCCCGCACCATCCGGCCCAACCCACTGCCCGCACCATCCACGCCAACCCACTGCCCGCACCGTCCACACCAACCCACTGCCCGCACCATCCACACCAACCCACTGCCCGCACCATCCACACCAACCCACTGCCCGCACCATCCACACCAACCCACTGCCCGCACCATCCACACCAACCCACTGCCCGCACCATCCACACCAACCCACTGCCCACACCATCCACACCAACCCACTGCCCGCACCGTCCACACCAACCCACTGCCCGCACCATCCGGCCCAACCCACTGCCCACACCATCCACACCAACCCACTGCCCGCACCATCCGGCCCAACCCACTGCCCGCACCATCCGGCCCAACCCACTGCCCGCACCATCCACACCAACCCACTGCCCGCACCATCCGGCCCAACCCACTGCCCGCACCATCCGGCCCAACCCACTGCCCGCACCATCCGGCCCAACCCACTGCCCACACCATCCACACCAACCCACTGCCCGCACCATCCACACCAACCCACTGCCCGCACCATCCACACCAACCCACTGCCCACACCGTCCACACCAACCCACTGCCCGCACCATCCACACCAACCCACTGCCCACACCATCCACACCAACCCACTGCCCGCACCATCCACACCAACCCACTGCCCACACCATCCACACCAACCCACTGCCCGCACCATCCACACCAACCCACTGCCCGCACCATCCGGCCCAACCCACTGCCCGCACCATCCACACCAACCCACTGCCCGCACCATCCGGCCCAACCCACTGCCCACACCATCCACACCAACCCACTGCCCGCACCATCCGGCCCAACCCACTGCCCGCACCATCCACACCAACCCACTGCCCACACCGTCCACACCAACCCACTGCCCGCACCATCCACACCAACCCACTGCCCACACCATCCACACCAACCCACTGCCCGCACCATCCACACCAACCCACTGCCCGCACCGTCCACACCAACCCACTGCCCGCACCATCCACACCAACCCACTGCCCGCACCGTCCACACCAACCCACTGCCCACACCATCCACACCAACCCACTGCCCGCACCATCCACACCAACCCACTGCCCGCACCATCCACACCAACCCACTGCCCGCACCATCCGGCCCAACCCACTGCCCGCACCATCCACACCAACCCACTGCCCGCACCATCCGGCCCAACCCACTGCCCGCACCATCCACACCAACCCACTGCCCGCACCATCCACACCAACCCACTGCCCGCACCATCCACACCAACCCACTGCCCGCACCATCCACACCAACCCACTGCCCGCACCATCCGGCCCAACCCACTGCCCGCACCATCCACACCAACCCACTGCCCGCACCATCCACACCAACCCACTGCCCGCACCATCCGGCCCAACCCACTGCCCGCACCATCCACACCAACCCACTGCCCGCACCATCCGGCCCAACCCACTGCCCGCACCATCCACACCAACCCACTGCCCGCACCATCCGGCCCAACCCACTGCCCGCACCATCCACACCAACCCACTGCCCGCACCATCCGGCCCAACCCACTGCCCGCACCATCCACACCAACCCACTGCCCGCACCATCCACACCAACCCACTGCCCGCACCATCCACACCAACCCACTGCCCGCACCATCCGGCCCAACCCACTGCCCGCACCATCCGGCCCAACCCACTGCCCACACCATCCGGCCCAACCCACTGCCCACACCATCCACACCAACCCACTGCCCGCACCATCCGGCCCAACCCACTGCCCACACCATCCACACCAACCCACTGCCCGCACCATCCACACCAACCCACTGCCCGCACCATCCACACCAACCCACTGCCCGCACCATCCACACCAACCCACTGCCCGCACCATCCGGCCCAACCCACTGCCCGCACCGTCCACACCAACCCACTGCCCGCACCATCCGGCCCAACCCACTGCCCGCACCGTCCACACCAACCCACTGCCCACACCATCCGGCCCAACCCACTGCCCGCACCATCCACACCAACCCACTGCCCGCACCATCCACACCAACCCACTGCCCGCACCATCCACACCAACCCACTGCCCACACCATCCACACCAACCCACTGCCCGCACCATCCACACCAACCCACTGCCCACACCATCCGGCCCAACCCACTGCCCGCACCATCCGGCCCAACCCACTGCCCGCACCATCCACACCAACCCACTGCCCACACCATCCACACCAACCCACTGCCCACACCATCCGGCCCAACCCACTGCCCGCACCGTCCACACCAACCCACTGCCCGCACCGTCCACACCAACCCACTGCCCGCACCATCCACACCAACCCACTGCCCACACCATCCACACCAACCCACTGCCCGCACCATCCACACCAACCCACTGCCCGCACCGTCCACACCAACCCACTGCCCGCACCATCCACACCAACCCACTGCCCACACCATCCACACCAACCACTGCCCGCACCGTCCACACCAACCCACTGCCCGCACCGTCCACACCAACCCACTGCCCGCACCATCCACACCAACCCACTGCCCGCACCGTCCACACCAACCCACTGCCCACACCATCCACACCAACCCACTGCCCGCACCGTCCACACCAACCCGCTGCCCGCACCATCCACACCAACCCACTGCCCGCACCATCCACACCAACCCACTGCCCACACCATCCGGCCCAACCCACTGCCCACACCATCCACACCAACCCACTGCCCACACCATCCTGCCCAACCCACTGCCCGCACCATCCAGCCCAACCCACTGCCCGCACCGTCCACACCAACCCACTGCCCGCACCATCCGGCCCAACCCACTGCCCGCACCATCCAGCCCAACCCACTGCCCGCACCGTCCACACCAACCCACTGCCCACACCATCCGGCCCAACCCACTGCCCGCACCATCCAGCCCAACCCACTGCCCGCACCGTCCACACCAACCCACTGCCCGCACCATCCACACCAACCCACTGCCCGCACCATCCGGCCCAACCCACTGCCCACACCATCCACACCAACCCACTGCCCGCACCGTCCACACCAACCCACTGCCCGCACCGTCCACACCAACCCACTGCCCGCACCATCCACACCAACCCACTGCCCGCACCGTCCACACCAACCCACTGCCCACACCATCCACACCAACCCACTGCCCGCACCGTCCACACCAACCCGCTGCCCGCACCATCCACACCAACCCACTGCCCGCACCATCCACACCAACCCACTGCCCGCACCATCCACACCAACCCACTGCCCGCACCATCCGGCCCAACCCACTGCCCGCACCGTCCACACCAACCCACTGCCCACACCATCCGGCCCAACCCACTGCCCGCACCATCCACACCAACCCACTGCCCGCACCATCCACACCAACCCACTGCCCGCACCATCCACACCAACCCACTGCCCGCACCATCCACACCAACCCACTGCCCGCACCATCCGGCCCAACCCACTGCCCACACCATCCACACCAACCCACTGCCCGCACCATCCACGCCAACCCACTGCCCGCACCATCCACACCAACCCACTGCCCGCACCATCCACACCAACCCACTGCCCGCACCATCCGGCCCAACCCACTGCCCGCACCATCCAGCCCAACCCACTGCCCGCACCATCCACACCAACCCACTGCCCACACCATCCTGCCCAACCCACTGCCCGCACCATCCACACCAACCCACTGCCCGCACCATCCACACCAACCCACTGCCCGCACCATCCACACCAACCCACTGCCCGCACCATCCGGCCCAACCCACTGCCCGCACCATCCAGCCCAACCCACTGCCCGCACCATCCACACCAACCCACTGCCCACACCATCCTGCCCAACCCACTGCCCGCACCATCCACACCAACCCACTGCCCGCACCATCCACACCAACCCACTGCCCGCACCATCCACACCAACCCACTGCCCGCACCATCCGGCCCAACCCACTGCCCGCACCGTCCACACCAACCCACTGCCCGCACCATCCACACCAACCCACTGCCCGCACCATCCGGCCCAACCCACTGCCCGCACCATCCGGCCCAACCCACTGCCCGCACCATCCACACCAACCCACTGCCCGCACCATCCACACCAACCCACTGCCCGCACCATCCGGCCCAACCCACTGCCCGCACCATCCACACCAACCCACTGCCCGCACCATCCACACCAACCCACTGCCCGCACCATCCACACCAACCCACTGCCCGCACCATCCACACCAACCCACTGCCCGCACCATCCACACCAACCCACTGCCCGCACCATCCACACCAACCCACTGCCCGCACCATCCACACCAACCCACTGCCCGCACCATCCACACCAACCCACTGCCCGCACCATCCACACCAACCCACTGCCCGCACCATCCACACCAACCCACTGCCCGCACCATCCGGCCCAACCCACTGCCCGCACCATCCACACCAACCCACTGCCCGCACCATCCGGCCCAACCCACTGCCCGCACCGTCCACACCAACCCACTGCCCGCACCATCCACACCAACCCACTGCCCGCACCATCCACACCAACCCACTGCCCGCACCATCCGGCCCAACCCACTGCCCACACCATCCACACCAACCCACTGCCCGCACCATCCGGCCCAACCCACTGCCCGCACCATCCACACCAACCCACTGCCCGCACCATCCACACCAACCCACTGCCCGCACCATCCACACCAACCCACTGCCCGCACCATCCGGCCCAACCCACTGCCCACACCATCCACACCAACCCACTGCCCGCACCATCCACGCCAACCCACTGCCCGCACCATCCGGCCCAACCCACTGCCCGCACCATCCACGCCAACCCACTGCCCGCACCATCCGGCCCAACCCACTGCCCGCACCATCCACACCAACCCACTGCCCGCACCATCCGGCCCAACCCACTGCCCGCACCATCCGGCCCAACCCACTGCCCGCACCATCCGGCCCAACCCACTGCCCGCACCATCCACGCCAACCCACTGCCCGCACCATCCACACCAACCCACTGCCCACACCATCCGGCCCAACCCACTGCCCGCACCATCCGGCCCCAACCCACTGCCCGCACCATCCACACCAACCCACTGCCCGCACCATCCACACCAACCCACTGCCCGCACCATCCACACCAACCCACTGCCCGCACCATCCACACCAACCCACTGCCCGCACCATCCACACCAACCCACTGCCCGCACCATCCACACCAACCCACTGCCCGCACCATCCACACCAACCCACTGCCCGCACCATCCACACCAACCCACTGCCCGCACCATCCACACCAACCCACTGCCCACACCATCCGGCCCAACCCACTGCCCGCACCATCCGGCCCAACCCACTGCCCGCACCATCCACACCAACCCACTGCCCGCACCATCCGGCCCAACCCACTGCCCGCACCATCCACACCAACCCACTGCCCGCACCATCCACACCAACCCACTGCCCGCACCATCCACACCAACCCACTGCCCGCACCATCCGGCCCAACCCACTGCCCGCACCATCCACACCAACCCACTGCCCGCACCATCCACACCAACCCACTGCCCGCACCATCCACACCAACCCACTGCCCACACCATCCGGCCCAACCCACTGCCCGCACCATCCACACCAACCCACTGCCCGCACCGTCCACACCAACCCACTGCCCGCACCATCCACACCAACCCACTGCCCGCACCATCCACACCAACCCACTGCCCGCACCATCCACACCAACCCACTGCCCGCACCATCCGGCCCAACCCACTGCCCGCACCATCCGGCCCAACCCACTGCCCGCACCATCCACACCAACCCACTGCCCGCACCGTCCACACCAACCCACTGCCCGCACCATCCACACCAACCCACTGCCCACACCATCCACACCAACCCACTGCCCGCACCATCCACACCAACCCACTGCCCGCACCATCCACACCAACCCACTGCCCGCACCATCCACACCAACCCACTGCCCGCACCATCCGGCCCAACCCACTGCCCGCACCATCCGGCCCAACCCACTGCCCGCACCACCCACACCAACCCACTGCCCGCACCGTCCACACCAACCCACTGCCCGCACCATCCACACCAACCCACTGCCCACACCATCCACACCAACCCACTGCCCGCACCATCCACACCAACCCACTGCCCGCACCATCCGGCCCAACCCACTGCCCGCACCACCCACACCAACCCACTGCCCGCACCGTCCACACCAACCCACTGCCCACACCATCCACACCAACCCACTGCCCGCACCATCCACACCAACCCACTGCCCGCACCATCCACACCAACCCACTGCCCGCACCATCCACACCAACCCACTGCCCGCACCATCCGGCCCAACCCACTGCCCGCACCATCCGGCCCAACCCACTGCCCGCACCATCCACACCAACCCACTGCCCACACCATCCACGCCAACCCACTGCCCGCACCATCCACGCCAACCCACTGCCCACACCATCCACACCAACCCACTGCCCACACCATCCACACCAACCCACTGCCCACACCATCCACACCAACCCACTGCCCACACCATCCACACCAACCCACTGCCCGCACCATCCACACCAACCCACTGCCCGCACCATCCACACCAACCCACTGCCCGCACCATCCGGCCCAACCCACTGCCCGCACCATCCACACCAACCCACTGCCCGCACCATCCACACCAACCCACTGCCCGCACCATCCGGCCCAACCCACTGCCCGCACCATCCACACCAACCCACTGCCCGCACCATCCACACCAACCCACTGCCCACACCATCCACACCAACCCACTGCCCACACCATCCGGCCCAACCCACTGCCCGCACCATCCACACCAACCCACTGCCCGCACCGTCCACACCAACCCACTGCCCGCACCATCCACACCAACCCACTGCCCGCACCATCCACACCAACCCACTGCCCGCACCATCCACACCAACCCACTGCCCGCACCATCCACACCAACCCACTGCCCGCACCATCCACACCAACCCACTGCCCGCACCATCCGGCCCAACCCACTGCCCGCACCATCCACACCAACCCACTGCCCGCACCATCCACACCAACCCACTGCCCGCACCGTCCACACCAACCCGCTGCCCACACCATCCACACCAACCCACTGCCCGCACCATCCACACCAACCCACTGCCCGCACCATCCACACCAACCCACTGCCCGCACCATCCACACCAACCCACTGCCCGCACCATCCACACCAACCCACTGCCCGCACCATCCGGCCCAACCCACTGCCCGCACCATCCGGCCCAACCCACTGCCCGCACCACCCACACCAACCCACTGCCCGCACCGTCCACACCAACCCACTGCCCGCACCATCCACACCAACCCACTGCCCGCACCACCCACACCAACCCACTGCCCGCACCATCCACACCAACCCACTGCCCGCACCATCCACACCAACCCACTGCCCGCACCATCCGGCCCAACCCACTGCCCGCACCACCCACACCAACCCACTGCCCGCACCGTCCACACCAACCCACTGCCCGCACCATCCACACCAACCCACTGCCCGCACCATCCGGCCCAACCCACTGCCCGCACCACCCACACCAACCCACTGCCCGCACCGTCCACACCAACCCACTGCCCACACCATCCACACCAACCCACTGCCCGCACCATCCACACCAACCCACTGCCCGCACCATCCACACCAACCCACTGCCCGCACCATCCACACCAACCCACTGCCCGCACCATCCGGCCCAACCCACTGCCCGCACCATCCGGCCCAACCCACTGCCCGCACCATCCACACCAACCCACTGCCCACACCATCCACGCCAACCCACTGCCCGCACCATCCACGCCAACCCACTGCCCACACCATCCACACCAACCCACTGCCCACACCATCCACACCAACCCACTGCCCACACCATCCACACCAACCCACTGCCCACACCATCCACACCAACCCACTGCCCGCACCATCCACACCAACCCACTGCCCGCACCATCCACACCAACCCACTGCCCGCACCATCCGGCCCAACCCACTGCCCGCACCATCCACACCAACCCACTGCCCACACCATCCACACCAACCCACTGCCCGCACCATCCACACCAACCCACTGCCCGCACCATCCACACCAACCCACTGCCCGCACCATCCACACCAACCCACTGCCCGCACCATCCACACCAACCCACTGCCCGCACCATCCACACCAACCCACTGCCCACACCGTCCACACCAACCCACTGCCCGCACCGTCCACGCCAACCCACTGCCCGCACCGTCCACACCAACCCACTGCCCGCACCATCCGGCCCAACCCACTGCCCGCACCATCCACACCAACCCACTGCCCGCACCATCCACACCAACCCACTGCCCGCACCATCCACACCAACCCACTGCCCGCACCATCCACACCAACCCACTGCCCGCACCATCCACACCAACCCACTGCCCGCACCATCCACACCAACCCACTGCCCGCACCGTCCACACCAACCCACTGCCCGCACCATCCACACCAACCCACTGCCCGCACCATCCACACCAACCCACTGCCCGCACCGTCCACACCAACCCACTGCCCGCACCGTCCACACCAACCCACTGCCCACACCATCCACACCAACCCACTGCCCGCACCATCCACACCAACCCACTGCCCGCACCATCCGGCCCAACCCACTGCCCGCACCATCCGGCCCAACCCACTGCCCGCACCATCCACACCAACCCACTGCCCGCACCATCCACACCAACCCACTGCCCGCACCATCCACACCAACCCACTGCCCGCACCATCCACACCAACCCACTGCCCGCACCATCCACACCAACCCACTGCCCGCACCGTCCACACCAACCCACTGCCCGCACCATCCACACCAACCCACTGCCCGCACCATCCACACCAACCCACTGCCCGCACCGTCCACACCAACCCACTGCCCGCACCGTCCACACCAACCCACTGCCCACACCATCCACACCAACCCACTGCCCGCACCATCCACACCAACCCACTGCCCGCACCATCCACACCAACCCACTGCCCGCACCATCCGGCCCAACCCACTGCCCGCACCATCCACACCAACCCACTGCCCGCACCATCCGGCCCAACCCACTGCCCGCACCATCCACACCAACCCACTGCCCGCACCATCCGGCCCAACCCACTGCCCACACCATCCACACCAACCCACTGCCCACACCATCCACACCAACCCACTGCCCGCACCATCCGGCCCAACCCACTGCCCGCACCATCCACACCAACCCACTGCCCGCACCATCCGGCCCAACCCACTGCCCGCACCATCCACACCAACCCACTGCCCGCACCATCCACACCAACCCACTGCCCGCACCATCCGGCCCAACCCACTGCCCACACCATCCACACCAACCCACTGCCCGCACCATCCACACCAACCCACTGCCCGCACCATCCGGCCCAACCCACTGCCCGCACCATCCACACCAACCCACTGCCCGCACCATCCGGCCCAACCCACTGCCCACACCATCCACACCAACCCACTGCCCGCACCATCCACACCAACCCACTGCCCGCACCGTCCACACCAACCCACTGCCCGCACCATCCGGCCCAACCCACTGCCCGCACCATCCACACCAACCCACTGCCCGCACCATCCGGCCCAACCCACTGCCCGCACCGTCCACACCAACCCACTGCCCGCACCATCCGGCCCAACCCACTGCCCACACCATCCACACCAACCCACTGCCCGCACCATCCACACCAACCCACTGCCCACACCATCCACACCAACCCACTGCCCGCACCATCCACACCAACCCACTGCCCGCACCATCCGGCCCAACCCACTGCCCACACCATCCACACCAACCCACTGCCCGCACCATCCACACCAACCCACTGCCCGCACCATCCGGCCCAACCCACTGCCCGCACCATCCACACCAACCCACTGCCCGCACCATCCACACCAACCCACTGCCCGCACCATCCGGCCCAACCCACTGCCCGCACCATCCGGCCCAACCCACTGCCCACACCATCCACACCAACCCGCTGCCCGTACCATCCGGCCCAACCCACTGCCCACACCATCCACACCAACCCACTGCCCACACCATCCACACCAACCCGCTGCCCGTACCATCCGGCCCAACCCACTGCCCACACCATCCACACCAACCCACTGCCCGCACCATCCGGCCCAACCCACTGCCCACACCATCCACACCAACCCACTGCCCGCACCATCCGGCCCAACCCACTGCCCACACCATCCGGCCCAACCCACTGCCCGCACCATCCACACCAACCCACTGCCCGCACCATCCGGCCCAACCCACTGCCCGCACCATCCACACCAACCCACTGCCCACACCATCCACACCAACCCACTGCCCGCACCATCCGGCCCAACCCACTGCCCGCACCATCCACACCAACCCACTGCCCGCACCATCCACACCAACCCACTGCCCGCACCATCCACACCAACCCACTGCCCGCACCATCCACACCAACCCACTGCCCACACCATCCGGCCCAACCCACTGCCCGCACCACCCACACCAACCCACTGCCCGCACCATCCGGCCCAACCCACTGCCCGCACCATCCGGCCCAACCCACTGCCCGCACCACCCACACCAACCCACTGCCCACACCATCCACACCAACCCACTGCCCGCACCATCCACACCAACCCACTGCCCGCACCGTCCACACCAACCCACTGCCCGCACCGTCCACACCAACCCACTGCCCGCACCATCCACACCAACCCACTGCCCGCACCATCCACACCAACCCACTGCCCGCACCATCCACACCAACCCACTGCCCACACCATCCACACCAACCCACTGCCCGCACCGTCCACACCAACCCACTGCCCGCACCATCCACACCAACCCACTGCCCACACCATCCACACCAACCCACTGCCCGCACCATCCGGCCCAACCCACTGCCCGCACCATCCACACCAACCCACTGCCCGCACCGTCCACACCAACCCACTGCCCGCACCATCCACACCAACCCACTGCCCGCACCATCCGGCCCAACCCACTGCCCGCACCATCCACACCAACCCACTGCCCGCACCGTCCACACCAACCCACTGCCCGCACCATCCACACCAACCCACTGCCCGCACCATCCACACCAACCCACTGCCCGCACCATCCACACCAACCCACTGCCCGCACCATCCACACCAACCCACTGCCCGCACCATCCACACCAACCCACTGCCCGCACCATCCACACCAACCCACTGCCCGCACCGTCCACACCAACCCACTGCCCGCACCGTCCACACCAACCCACTGCCCGCACCATCCGGCCCAACCCACTGCCCGCACCATCCGGCCCAACCCACTGCCCGCACCGTCCACACCAACCCACTGCCCACACCATCCACACCAACCCACTGCCCGCACCGTCCACACCAACCCACTGCCCGCACCATCCGGCCCAACCCACTGCCCGCACCATCCACACCAACCCACTGCCCGCACCATCCGGCCCAACCCACTGCCCGCACCATCCGGCCCAACCCACTGCCCGCACCATCCACACCAACCCACTGCCCGCACCATCCACACCAACCCACTGCCCGCACCATCCACACCAACCCACTGCCCGCACCATCCACACCAACCCACTGCCCGCACCATCCACACCAACCCACTGCCCGCACCATCCGGCCCAACCCACTGCCCACACCATCCACACCAACCCACTGCCCGCACCATCCGGCCCAACCCACTGCCCGCACCATCCGGCCCAACCCACTGCCCGCACCATCCACACCAACCCACTGCCCGCACCATCCACACCAACCCACTGCCCGCACCATCCACACCAACCCACTGCCCGCACCATCCACACCAACCCACTGCCCGCACCATCCACACCAACCCACTGCCCGCACCATCCACACCAACCCACTGCCCACACCATCCACACCAACCCACTGCCCGCACCATCCACACCAACCCACTGCCCGCACCATCCGGCCCAACCCACTGCCCGCACCATCCACACCAACCCACTGCCCGCACCATCCGGCCCAACCCACTGCCCGCACCATCCACACCAACCCACTGCCCGCACCATCCACACCAACCCACTGCCCGCACCATCCGGCCCAACCCACTGCCCGCACCATCCACACCAACCCACTGCCCGCACCATCCACACCAACCCACTGCCCGCACCATCCGGCCCAACCCACTGCCCGCACCATCCACACCAACCCACTGCCCGCACCATCCACACCAACCCACTGCCCGCACCGTCCACACCAACCCACTGCCCGCACCATCCACACCAACCCACTGCCCGCACCATCCACACCAACCCACTGCCCGCACCATCCACACCAACCCACTGCCCACACCATCCACACCAACCCACTGCCCGCACCATCCACACCAACCCACTGCCCGCACCGTCCACACCAACCCACTGCCCGCACCGCCCGCACCACCCACACCAACCCACTGCCCGCACCATCCACACCAACCCACTGCCCGCACCATCCGGCCCAACCCACTGCCCACACCATCCACACCAACCCACTGCCCGCACCATCCACACCAACCCACTGCCCGCACCATCCGGCCCAACCCACTGCCCGCACCATCCACACCAACCCACTGCCCGCACCATCCGGCCCAACCCACTGCCCGCACCATCCGGCCCAACCCACTGCCCGCACCATCCGGCCCAACCCACTGCCCACACCATCCACACCAACCCACTGCCCGCACCATCCACACCAACCCACTGCCCACACCATCCACACCAACCCACTGCCCGCACCATCCACACCAACCCACTGCCCGCACCATCCACACCAACCCACTGCCCGCACCGTCCACACCAACCCACTGCCCGCACCGTCCACACCAACCCACTGCCCGCACCATCCGGCCCAACCCACTGCCCACACCATCCGGCCCAACCCACTGCCCGCACCATCCGGCCCAACCCACTGCCCACACCATCCGGCCCAACCCACTGCCCGCACCATCTGGCCCAACCCACTGCCCGCACCGTCCACACCAACCCACTGCCCGCACCGTCCACACCAACCCACTGCCCGCACCATCCACACCAACCCACTGCCCGCACCATCCACGCCAACCCACTGCCCGCACCATCCGGCCCAACCCACTGCCCGCACCATCCACACCAACCCACTGCCCGCACCGTCCACACCAACCCACTGCCCGCACCATCCACACCAACCCACTGCCCGCACCATCCACACCAACCCACTGCCCGCACCGTCCACACCAACCCACTGCCCGCACCGTCCACACCAACCCACTGCCCGCACCGTCCACACCAACCCACTGCCCGCACCATCCACACCAACCCACTGCCCGCACCATCCACACCAACCCACTGCCCGCACCATCCACACCAACCCACTGCCCGCACCATCCGGCCCAACCCACTGCCCACACCATCCGGCCCAACCCACTGCCCGCACCATCCGGCCCAACCCACTGCCCACACCATCCGGCCCAACCCACTGCCCGCACCATCTGGCCCAACCCACTGCCCGCACCGTCCACACCAACCCACTGCCCGCACCATCCACACCAACCCACTGCCCGCACCATCCACACCAACCCACTGCCCGCACCATCCACGCCAACCCACTGCCCGCACCATCCGGCCCAACCCACTGCCCGCACCATCCACACCAACCCACTGCCCGCACCATCCGGCCCAACCCACTGCCCGCACCATCCGGCCCAACCCACTGCCCGCACCATCCACACCAACCCACTGCCCGCACCATCCACACCAACCCACTGCCCACACCATCCGGCCCAACCCACTGCCCGCACCATCCACACCAACCCACTGCCCGCACCATCCACACCAACCCACTGCCCGCACCATCCACACCAACCCACTGCCCGCACCATCCGGCCCAACCCACTGCCCGCACCATCCACACCAACCCACTGCCCGCACCATCCGGCCCAACCCACTGCCCGCACCATCCAGCCCAACCCACTGCCCGCACCATCCGGCCCAACCCACTGCCCGCACCATCCACACCAACCCACTGCCCACACCATCCACACCAACCCACTGCCCGCACCATCCACACCAACCCACTGCCCGCACCGTCCACACCAACCCACTGCCCGCACCATCCGGCCCAACCCACTGCCCGCACCGTCCACACCAACCCACTGCCCACACCATCCACACCAACCCACTGCCCACACCATCCACACCAACCCACTGCCCACACCATCCACACCAACCCACTGCCCGCACCATCCACACCAACCCACTGCCCATACCGTCCACACCAACCCACTGCCCGCACCATCCACACCAACCCACTGCCCACACCATCCACACCAACCCACTGCCCGCACCATCCGGCCCAACCCACTGCCCGCACCATCCACACCAACCCACTGCCCGCACCATCCACACCAACCCACTGCCCGCACCATCCACACCAACCCACTGCCCGCACCATCCGGCCCAACCCACTGCCCGCACCATCCGGCCCAACCCACTGCCCGCACCGTCCACACCAACCCACTGCCCGCACCATCCACACCAACCCACTGCCCACACCATCCACACCAACCCACTGCCCGCACCGTCCACACCAACCCACTGCCCGCACCATCCACACCAACCCACTGCCCGCACCATCCGGCCCAACCCACTGCCCGCACCGTCCACACCAACCCACTGCCCGCACCATCCACACCAACCCACTGCCCACACCATCCACACCAACCCACTGCCCGCACCGTCCACACCAACCCACTGCCCGCACCATCCACACCAACCCACTGCCCGCACCGTCCACACCAACCCACTGCCCACACCATCCACACCAACCCACTGCCCACACCATCCACACCAACCCACTGCCCGCACCGTCCACACCAACCCACTGCCCGCACCATCCACACCAACCCACTGCCCGCACCATCCACACCAACCCACTGCCCGCACCATCCACACCAACCCACTGCCCACACCATCCACACCAACCCACTGCCCGCACCATCCACACCAACCCACTGCCCGCACCATCCGGCCCAACCCACTGCCCGCACCGTCCACACCAACCCACTGCCCGCACCATCCGGCCCAACCCACTGCCCGCACCATCCACACCAACCCACTGCCCGCACCATCCACACCAACCCACTGCCCACACCATCCACACCAACCCACTGCCCGCACCATCCACACCAACCCACTGCCCACACCATCCACACCAACCCACTGCCCGCACCGTCCACACCAACCCACTGCCCACACCATCCACACCAACCCACTGCCCGCACCATCCACACCAACCCACTGCCCACACCATCCACACCAACCCACTGCCCGCACCATCCACACCAACCCACTGCCCACACCATCCACACCAACCCACTGCCCGCACCGTCCACACCAACCCACTGCCCACACCATCCACACCAACCCACTGCCCGCACCATCCACACCAACCCACTGCCCGCACCATCCGGCCCAACCCACTGCCCGCACCATCCGGCCCAACCCACTGCCCGCACCATCCACACCAACCCACTGCCCGCACCATCCACACCAACCCACTGCCCGCACCATCCACACCAACCCACTGCCCGCACCATCCACACCAACCCACTGCCCGCACCATCCACACCAACCCACTGCCCGCACCATCCACACCAACCCACTGCCCGCACCATCCGGCCCAACCCACTGCCCGCACCATCCACACCAACCCACTGCCCGCACCATCCACACCAACCCACTGCCCACACCATCCACACCAACCCACTGCCCGCACCATCCACACCAACCCACTGCCCGCATCGTCCACACCAACCCACTGCCCGCACCATCCACACCAACCCACTGCCCGCACCATCCACACCAACCCACTGCCCACACCATCCACACCAACCCACTGCCCGCACCGTCCACACCAACCCACTGCCCGCACCATCCGGCCCAACCCACTGCCCACACCATCCACACCAACCCACTGCCCACACCATCCACACCAACCCACTGCCCGCACCATCCACACCAACCCACTGCCCGCACCATCCGGCCCAACCCACTGCCCACACCATCCACACCAACCCACTGCCCGCACCATCCACACCAACCCACTGCCCGCACCATCCACACCAACCCACTGCCCGCACCATCCGGCCCAACCCACTGCCCGCACCATCCACACCAACCCACTGCCCGCACCATCCACACCAACCCACTGCCCACACCATCCACACCAACCCACTGCCCGCACCATCCACACCAACCCACTGCCCGCACCATCCGGCCCAACCCACTGCCCGCACCATCCACACCAACCCACTGCCCGCACCATCCACACCAACCCACTGCCCGCACCATCCGGCCCAACCCACTGCCCGCACCATCCTGCCCAACCCACTGCCCGCACCATCCACACCAACCCACTGCCCACACCATCCTGCCCAACCCACTGCCCGCACCATCCAGCCCAACCCACTGCCCGCACCATCCAGCCCAACCCACTGCCCGCACCATCCACGCCAACCCACTGCCCGCACCATCCACGCCAACCCACTGCCCGCACCATCCGGCCCAACCCACTGCCCACACCATCCGGCCCAACCCACTGCCCGCACCCACTGCTCACTCTCTATACACATTCACCTCTCACTCTCTCTGTACACACTCTCCTCACACTCTCTGTACACACTCACCTCACACTCTCTGTACACGCTCACCTCACACTCTCTGTACACGCTCACCTCTCACACTCACCTCTCACACTCTCTGTACACGCTCACCTCACCCTCTCTGTACACGCTCACCTCACACTCTCTGTACGCGCTCACCTCACACTCTCTGTACGCGCTCACCCCTCACACTCTCTGTACGCGCTCACCTCACACTCTCTGTACGCGCTCACCTCACACTCTCTGTACGCGCTCACCCCTCTCACTCTCTGTACGCGCTCACCCCTCACACTCTCTGTACGCGCTCACCCCTCTCACTCTCTGTACGCGCTCACCCCTCACACTCTCTGTACGCGCTCACCCCTCTCACTCTCTGTACACTCACCTCTCACTCTCTGTACACTCACCTCTCACTCTCTGTACACACTCTCCTCACCCTCTCTGTACACACCCACCCCTCACACTCCCTGTACACACTCACCCCTCTCACTCTCTGTACACTCACCTCTCACTCTCTGTACACACTCTCCTCACCCTCTCTGTACACACCCACCCCTCTCACTCTCTGTACACACCCACCCCTCACACTCTCTGTACACACTCACCTCTCACACTCTCTGCCCACACCCACCCCTCTCACTCTCTGTACACACCCACCCCTCACACTCCCTGTACACACTCACCCCTCTCACTCTCTGTACACACTCACCTCTCACACTCTCTGCCCACACCCACCCCTCTCACTCTGTACACACCCACCCCTCACACTTCCTGTACACACTCACCCCTCTCACTCTCTGTACACACTCACCTCTCACTCTCTGTACACACTCTCCTCACCCTCTCTGTACACACCCACCCCTCTCACTCTCTGTACACACTCACCTCTCACACTCTCTGCCCACACCCACCCCTCTCACTCTGTACACACCCACCCCTCACACTCCCTGTACACACTCACCCCTCTCACTCTCTGTACACTCACCTCTCACTCTCTGTACACACTCTCCTCACCCTCTCTGTACACACCCACCCCTCTCACTCTCTGTACACACCCACCCCTCACACTCTCTGTACACACTCACCTCTCACACTCTCTGCCCACACCCACCCCTCTCACTCTCTGTACACACCCACCCCTCACACTCCCTGTACACACTCACCCCTCTCACTCTCTGTACACACTCACCTCTCACACTCTCTGCCCACACCCACCCCTCTCACTCTGTACACACTCACCCCTCTCACTCTCTGTACACACTCACCTCTCACACTCTCTGCCCACACCCACCCCTCTCACTCTGTACACACTCACCCCTCTCACTCTCTGTACACACTCACCCCTCTCACTCTCTGCCCACACCCACCCCTCACACTCCCTGTACACACTCACCCCTCTCACTCTCTGTACACACTCACCTCTCACACTCTCTGCCCACACCCACCCCTCTCACTCTGTACACACTCACCCCCTCTCACTCTCTGTACACACTCACCCCTCTCACACTCTCTGCCCACACCCACCCCTCTCTCTCAGCACTCACACCGACGGTTCGTGGCTGCGTACCTCTGTGTATTGTGGGGCAGAGCCAGACCAGCCACATAGATGGCGATGGAAGTGAGGACCACGGCCTCAGTCTCGGACACGGGGAAGTGGTCAGTGGCCGCACCCTGGCACAGCAGGGGCACATAGTAGAGTGCCAGCCCCATGGCGTGGCAGATGAAGATGGGCGTCATGGTGCTCAGGAAGCCAGGCCTCGGCTCCTGTGGGCGAATTATAGGAGTGACCGTCAGCCCTGCGTCCTGACCCAGACCCAGGGCCCCATGGGCTGAGTACAATGCAGGCTCCCGTGCTACCCTTGTCTTTCACAAAACTATACAACTTTACTTACACAATAAAACATTCATTATTTACAAGATAGTGAATAAATTCAAAATGAAATATGATCACTATTGTCTATAAAACAGTCACCGCTCACGGAAATCCCCCAACGTGCCCACGGCGACCATGTGCTCCCTCTCCGGGCCGGACGTATCCTCAGAAAAGGGGCAGGTAGTCGGGCCACCACCTTCCGCTGCCTAGATCCGTGAATGGTCGTCTTGGTCAGGCCCAGGAGCAAGCCCAGCAGGAGACCACCCCCTTCTGAACTGGGTGCCCGTAGATGAGGAGCGTGGGGCTGATTGCAGCCAGAACGTGAGGGCCCCACCCGCGCAGGCAGGTGGTGGTCCGAGCACGCAGCCGGCCGACACCCAGGAGACGTGAGCCCTAGAGATATAGAGTTGGTCAATCCGCGAGCCCCCACTCCCTCTGTGCCTCCTTGGAAAAGCAGAAGTCAGGGGAAGGCTCTGCCACACATCAAACGAGTCGAGGGTTTCTCACTGATGCTTGGCCACTCTGGGGACCAGTGCGATCCCTCTCCTCAAGGGCGCAATTAAAATCAGCCCCCATGATAACGCACTCAGGATGGCCTGTGGGCCCTAGCGTTGCACACAGCTCTTGGAACAGGCGCATCCGCATCAGGCCAGGCTCAGGGGCAAAGTGCATTTGTTCACCGCATATCTCCCGTCTCGGAGGACAGAGAGATGATGAAATCTGCGGAGAGCCCCAGTACCACCATTAACTTCATGGCGCATTCTTGCTCAGATCCCTCACCAGAGAGAGCCCCTGGACGAACGCACGGAGCTCTCCTTCGAGCCCTCTCCTGCCCTCTCCCTGTGACCCTCTCCTGCCCTCTCTCTGTGACCCTCTCCTGCCCTCTCCCTGTGACCCTCTCCTGCCCTCTCTCTGTGACCCTCTCCTGCCCTCTCCCTGTGACCCTCTCCTGCCCTCTCTCTGTGACCCTCTCCTGCCCTCTCCCTGTGACCCTCTCCTGCCCTCTCTCTGTGACCCTCTCCTGCCCTCTCCCTGTGACCCTCTCCTGCCCTCTCTCTGTGACCCTCTCCTGCCCTCTCCCTGTGACCCTCTCCTGCCCTCTCTCTGTGACCCTCTCCTGCCCTCTCCCTGTGACCCTCTCCTGCCCTCTCTCTGTGACCCTCTCCTGCCCTCTCCCTGTGACCCTCTCCAGGAGCCTCTTGAACTGACACCGATCCTTACGGGTCACCTCAGCTCCCCTCTCCTTCTTTTGGAGGATCATGTGGATCGACTGGACGACCCCTCCCAGACCCGACCAGGTATCAGTGGCCAACGGGGCCTCGAAAGGTTTCTTTCAGTAATCCCGCACGAACTGTCAGATCTCCTCCAGAGAGAGACGGGCTGTGACTCGGTGCTGGGGTTGAGGAAGTCGGCCATCTCAGCCTCAAAAAAGTCCTCCTTATGCCCCTCACTGGGTCCAGTTCTCTCATCCCCCTCCAGGCAGCCGTTGTCTACACCTGATGGGACCACCTCACTCCTCACCCTCACCCGACCACGGGCTCTACCTCATCCCTCACTCCTCATCCTCACTGTAGACCCGACCACGGGCTCTACCTCATCCCTCACTCCTCACCCTCACTGTAGACCCGACCACGGGCTCTACCCCATCCCTCACTCCTCACCCTCACTGTAGACCCGACCACAGGCTCTACCTCATCCCTCACTCCTCACCCTCACTGTAGACCCGTCCACGGGCTCTACCCCATCCCTCACTCCTCACCCTCACTGTAGACCCAACCACAGGCTCTACCTCATCCCTCACTCCTCACCCTCACTGTAGACCCAACCACAGGCTCTACCTCATCCCTCACTCCTCACCCTCACTGTAGACCCGACCATGGGCTCTACCTCATCCCTCACTCCTCACCCTCACTGTAGACCCGACCACGGGCTCTACCCCATCCCTCACTCCTCACCCTCACTGTAGACCCAACCACAGGCTCTACCTCATCCCTCACTCCTCACCCTCACTGTAGACCCGACCATGGGCTCTACCTCATCCCTCACTCCTCACCCTCACTGTAGACCCATTCACGGGCTCTACCTCATCCCTCACCTGACCATGGGCTCTACCCCATCCCTCACTCCTCATCCTCACTGTAGACCCGACCACAGGCTCTACCTCATCCTTCACTCCTCACCCTCACTGTAGACCCGTCCACGGGCTCTACCTCATCCCTCACTCCTCATCCTCACTGTAGACCCGACCATGGGCTCTACCCCATCCCTCACTCCTCACCCTCACTGTAGACCCAACCACAGGCTCTACCTCATCCTTCACTCCTCACCCTCACTGTAGACCCATTCACGGGCTCTACCTCATCCCTCACTCCTCACCCTCACTGTAGACCCATCCACAGGCTCTACCTCATCCCTCACTCCTCACCCTCACTGTAGACCCATCCACGGGCTCTACCTCATCCTTCACTCCTCACCCACGGGCTCTACCTCATCCCTCACCCTCACTGTAGACCCGACCACGGGGTCTACCTCATCCCTCATTCCTCACCCTCACTGTAGACCCATCCACGGGCTCTACCTCATCCCTCACTCCTCACCCTCACTGTAGACCTGACCATGGACTCTACCTCATCCCTCACTCCTCATCCTCACTGTAGACCCGACCACGGGCTCTACCTCATCCCTCACTCCTCACCCTCACTGTAGACCCATTCACGGGCTCTACCCCATCCCTCACTCCTCACCCTCACTGTAGACCCGACCACGGGCTGTACCTCATCCCTCACTCCTCACCCTCACTGTAGACCCATCCACGGGCTCTACCTCATCCTTCACTCCTCACCCACGGGCTCTACCTCATCCCTCACTCCTCACCCTCACTGTAGACCCGACCACGGGCTCTACCTCATCCCTCACTCCTCACCCTCACTGTAGACCCGTCCACGGGCTCTACCCCATCCCTCACTCCTCACCCTCACTGTAGACCCGACCACGGGCTCTACCCCATCCCTCACTCCTCACCCTCACTGTAGACCCATTCACGGGCTCTACCTCATCCCTCACTCCTCACCCTCACTGTAGACCCATCCACGGACTCTAACCCATCCCTCACTCCTCACCCTCACTGTAGACCCATCCACGGGCTCTACCTCATCCCTCACTCCTCACCCTCACTGTAGACCCATCCACGGGCTCTACCTCATCCTTCACTCCTCACCCACGGGCTCTACCTCATCCTCACTCCTCACCCTCACTGTAGACCCGACCACGGGCTCTACCTCATCCCTCACTCCTCACCCTCACTGTAGACCCGTCCACGGGCTCTACCTCATCCCTCACTCCTCATCCTCACTGTAGACACAGGGCCAGTGACAGACGGAAGCCCCTCCACCTCTGGATCCAGACAATCTGCCACATCCCGGGCACAAGCTTGCTGGGTTGTAGCCAGCTCTACACCTTCCCTGGAAACGGCATTGGGAGAGTCCCCTCCCTCCTCACCCCTTGGGAATCACTCGGAGATCAGCTGCACGGGATGGTGATCCAGCTCCCTCAGATGCCCCTTGGCTGAGCCCTTGACCTCAACTGAAACCAATCCCACAGGTGACCCGTTTCACAGGGCTTTGCCCCTCCCAAGGGGAATGTGCTCCGAGTGCGCAGTCTCAAATGAACCAATCCCACAGGTGACCCGTTTCACAGGGCTTTGCCCCTCCCAAGGGGAACGTGCTCCGAGTGCGCAGTCTCAACTGAACCAATCCCACAGGTGACCCATTTCACAGGGCTTTGCCCCTCCCAAGGGGAACGTGCTCCGAGTGCGCAGTCTCAACTGAACCAATCCCACAGGTGACCCATTTCACAGGGCTTTGCCCCTCCCAAGGGGAACGTGCTCCGAGTGCGCAGTCTCAATTGAACCAATCCCACAGGTGACCCATTTCACAGGGCTTTGCCCCTCCCAAGGGGAACGTGCTCCGAGTGCGCAGTCTCAAATGAACCAATCCCACAGGTGACCCGTTTCACAGGGCTTTGCCCCTCCCAAGGGGAACGTGCTCCGAGTGCGCAGTCTCAACTGAACCAATCCCACAGGTGACCCATTTCACAGGGCTTTGCCCCTCCCAAGGGGAACGTGCTCCGAGTGCGCAGTCTCAATTGAACCAATCCCACAGGTGACCCATTTCACAGGGCTTTGCCCCTCCCAAGGGGAACGTGCTCCGAGTGCGCAGTCTCAAATGAAGGCGAGTCCATTTCCCATAGCGCCGCCCCTCACTGGCCCGGAGGCCACGTTTTCCGGAGATGTCTCCCAGCAGAGGGCTGCTGTATGACAGGGCTATTCTCCAGCTCTGGGTATATAATACTCCTTACAAGAATGGCATCTTGAGCAACCCGTAACCCGCAGGACAGGTATTGCCCTTCAAAATAACCCTGAGCTGCCCCTCAGCATCCTCACCCCACTCCAGCTGCAAAACAGACAGAATAGGTGCTCAGAACCTTGCGGAGAGGCCCTGTATCGTATCAGGGTTATTTTCGAACGCATCTCGCCGATGGAGCGCAGACAGGGGAATAGGGCCTTGTCAGGGAGATGGGGGTGGACGTCAGAGAGGATTACCAACTGCACAGAGCCCAGCTCCAGCTCCACCTGCATAAAAACCTCCCCACCTTTAATCCCCAACTCAGGGCCAAAAACACACCCCTCAGTGACCTCAGTACCACCCTCCTACAGTGTGACCCCCCCCCCAGTACCGCCACACCCACAGTGTGACCCTCTCACGGTACCCGCACCTCCCACAGTGTGACCCTCCCCCGGGTACCACCCCTCCCGCAGTGACCCTCCCTCGGTACCGCCCCTCCCGCAGTGTGACCCTCCATCGGTACCCGCCCCTCCCACAGTGTGACCCTCCCTCAGTACCCGCCCCTCCCACACTGTGACCCTCCCTCGGTACCTCCCCTCCCACAGTGTGACCCTCTCTCGATACCGTCCCTCCCGCAGTGTGACCCTCCCTCAGTACCTCCCCTCCCTCAGTACCACCCCTCCCACAGTGTGACCCTCCCTCAATACCACCCCTCCCTCAGTACCACCCCTCCCACAGTGTGACCCTCCCTCGGTACCGTCCCTCCCACAGTGTGACCCTCCCTCAGTACTGACCCTCCCACAGTGTGACCCTCCCTCGGTACCCGCCCTCCCACAGTGTGACCCTCCCTCGGTACCACCCCTCCCACAGTGTGACCCTCCCTCAGTACCCGCCCCTCTCAGTGTGACCCTCCCTCAGTACCCGCCCCTCCCACACTGTGACCCTCCCTCGGTACCCTCCCCTCCCACAGTGTGACCCTCCCTCGGTACCTCCCCTCCCACAGTGTGACCCTCCCTCGGTACCTCCCCTCCCACAGTGTGACCCTGTTTCAGGGCCGTCGTTACGGAGGTATGGGGGAGTTGAGCATTTGGAAATGCTCAGGACTGATGGTCGGTGTGTTTGCCATACCTCCTCCAGAGCCTCAGCGGGGCACATGGACACCTTTGAGAGTTTGATCCACAGGTCCAGAGCGTGAATATGCATTCAGGAAAACGTTTGTCAGGTGGTCAGAGAGGCTCGAGACTGGACAGTTGTCTTCTCCCCGAGGGCACTCTCGCATTTCTGCAGCCCATCAACTGCTTTGGGATGTCAAAGCGTAACAGGCCCTGGGCCCACTGACTCCATGCTACTCCGATCTCACTCCCTGGCATTCACCCTACCCTCCTCACTGCTCGTTTTCAGTACGAGGGTCTCTGTCTCCCCCACCCCTCAGATCCCCCCTCTAAAATACAGCAGCACAGCACCAATGCTATTTCAGCACCAGTGGCCCTGGCGCTGCCTGTACCGAGTTCTCCCTGTGCCCGCATGGGTTCCATCCCACATTCTCAAGGTGAAAGGTTAGGAGGTGACACAGGGTAATTGGGCTCGATACGCGGGGAGGGCCTGTTACTGTACGGGTTAGGAGGTGACGCGGGGTAATTGGGCTCGATACGCGGGGAGGGCCCGTTACCGTACGGGTTAGGAGGTGACGCGGGGTAATTGGGCTCGATACGCGGGGAGGGCCCGTTACCGTACGGGTTAGGAGGTGACGCGGGGTAATTGGGCTCGATACGCGGGGAGGGCCAGTTACCGTACGGGTTAGGAGGTGACGCGGGGTAATTGGGCTCGATACGCGGGGAGGGCCTGTTACTGTACGGGTTAGGAGGTGACGCGGGGTAATTGGGCTTGATACGCGGGGAGGGCCTGTTACTGTACTATGTCTAACTGAGTGAGTTCCTCTCGTCTTCTGTGTGTGGCTTGCTCAAGATTTCCAGCATCTGCAGCATTTCTTGTCTCAACAATATTTCATGTATCCCTCAACCACATTTTCATTTCACGAATGTCTGCTTTTACCCCATCCTCCCGCCATCCCACCGTGTTGGAGTTCCCCTTGTGCTCACCTACAACCTCACCAGTAACCACGTCCAGCTAATAATTACCCGCAAATTCCGCCATCTCCTACGGGATCCCAGCAGCAAGCATATCTTTCCCTCCCCCGACCCAATTTCTGCTTTCAGCTGGGATCACTCCCCACCGTTGATCTGCTCTCTCTGTGATACTGTCCCATCTATCTGCTCTCCCTGTGATATTGTCCCGTTTATCTGCTCTCTCTGTGATACTGTCCCGTTTATCTGCTCTCCCTGTGATACTGTCCCATCTATCTGCTCTCTCTGTGATACTGTCCCGTTTATCTGCTCTCTCTGTGATACTGTCCCGTCTATCTGCTCTCTCTGTGATATTGTCCCGTTTATCTGCTCTCCCTGTGATACTGTCCCGTTTATCTGCTCTCCCTGTGATACTGTCCCATTTATCTGCTCTCTCTGTGATACTGTCCCGTTTATCTGCTCTCTCTGTGATATTGTCCCGTTTATCTGCTCTCTCTGTGATACTGTCCCGTTTATCTGCTCTCTCTGTGATACTGTCCCGTTTATCTGCTCTCCCTGTGATACTGTCCCGTTTATCTGCTCTCCCTGTGATACTGTCCCGTTTATCTGCTCTCCCTGTGATACTGTCCCGTCTATCTGCTCTCTCTGTGATACTGTCCCGTTTATCTGCTCTCCCTGTGATACTGTCCCGTTTATCTGCTCTCCCTGTGATACTGTCCCGTCTATCTGCTCTCCCTGTGATACTGTCCCGTTTATCTGCTCTCTGTGATACTGTCCCGTCTATCTGCTCTCCCTGTGATATTGTCCCGTCTATCTGCTCTCTCTGTGATACTGTCCCGTTTATCTGCTCTCCCTGTGATACTGTCCCGTTTATCTGCTCTCCCTGTGATACTGTCCCGTTTATCTGCTCTCCCTGTGATACTGTCCCGTCTATCTGCTCTCCCTGTGATACTGTCCCGTCTATCTGCTCTCTCTGTGATACTGTCCCGTTTATCTGCTCTCCCTGTGATACTGTCCCGTTTATCTGCTCTCTCTGTGATACTGTCCCGTTTATCTGCTCTCCCTGTGATACTGTCCCGTTTATCAGCTCTCTCTGTGATACTGTCCCGTCTATCTGCTCTCTCTGTGATACTGTCCCGTCTATCTGCTCTCTCTGTGATACTGTCCCGTTTATCTGCTCTCCCTGTGATACTGTCCCGTTTATCTGCTCTCTCTGTGATACTGTCCCGTTTATCTGCTCTCCCTGTGATACTGTCCCGTTTATCAGCTCTCTCTGTGATATTGTCCCGTTTATCTGCTCTCTCTGTGATACTGTCCCGTCTATCTGCTCTCTCTGTGATACTGTCCCGTTTATCTGCTCTCTCTGTGATACTGTCCCGTTTATCTGCTCTCTGTGATACTGTCCCGTTTATCTGCTCTCTCTGTGATATTGTCCCGTTTATCTGCTCTCCCTGTGATACTGTCCCGTCTACCTGCTCTCTCTGTGATACTGTCCCGTCTATCTGCTCTCTCTGTGATACTGTCCCGTTTATCTGCTCTCTCTGTGATACTGTCCCGTCTATCTGCTCTCTCTGTGATACTGTCCCGTTTATCTGCTCTCTCTGTGATACTGTCCCGTTTATCTGCTCTCTGTGATACTGTCCCGTTTATCTGCTCTCTCTGTGATATTGTCCCGTTTATCTGCTCTCCCTGTGATACTGTCCCGTCTACCTGCTCTCTCTGTGATACTGTCCCGTCTATCTGCTCTCTCTGTGATACTGTCCCGTTTATCTGCTCTCTCTGTGATACTGTCCCGTCTATCTGCTCTCTCTGTGATACTGTCCCGTCTATCTGCTCTCTCTGTGATACTGTCCCGTTTATCTGCTCTCTCTGTGATACTGTCCCGTCTATCTGCTCTCTCTGTGATACTGTCCCGTCTATCTGCTCTCCCTGTGATACTGTCCCGTCTATCTGCTCTCCCGGTGATACTGTCCCGTCTATCTGCTCTCTCTGTGATACTGTCCCGTTTATCTGCTCTCTCTGTGATACTGTCCCGTTTATCTGCTCTCTGTGTGATACTGTCCCGTCTATCTGCTCTCTCTGTGATATTGTCCCGTTTATCTGCTCTCCCTGTGATACTGTCCCGTCTATCTGCTCTCTCTGTGATACTGTCCCGTCTATCTGCTCTCTCTGTGATACTGTCCCGTCTATCTGCTCTCTCTGTGATACTGTCCCGTTTATCTGCTCTCCCTGTGATACTGTCCCATCTATCTGCTCTCTCTGTGATACTGTCCCGTCTATCTGCTCTCTCTGTGATACTGTCCCGTTTATCTGCTCTCTCTGTGATACTGTCCCGTCTATCTGCTCTCCCTGTGATACTGTCCCGCCTATCTGCTCTCTCTGTGATACTGTCCCGTCTATCTGCTCTCTCTGTGATACTGTCCCGTCTATCTGCTCTCCCTGTGATACTGTCCCGTCTATCTGCTCTCTCTGTGATACTGTCCCGTCTATCTGCTCTCTCTGTGATACTGTCCCGTTTATCTGCTCTCTCTGTGATACTGTCCCGTCTATCTGCTCTCTCTGTGATACTGTCCCGTCTATCTGCTCTCTCTGTGATACTGTCCCGTTTATCTGCTCTCCCTGTGATACTGTCCCGTTTATCTGCTCTCTCTGTGATACTGTCCCGTCTATCTGCTCTCCCTGTGATACTGTCCCGTCTATCTGCTCTCCCTGTGATACTGTCCCGTCTATCTGCTCTCCCTGTGATACTGTCCCGTCTATCTGCTCTCCCTGTGATACTGTCCCGTTTATCTGCTCTCTCTGTGATACTGTCCCGTCTATCTGCTCTCCCTGTGATACTGTCCCGTCTATCTGCTCTCCCTGTGATACTGTCCCGTTTATCTGCTCTCTCTGTGATACTGTCCCGTCTATCTGCTCTCCCTGTGATACTGTCCCGTTTATCTGCTCTCCCTGTGATACTGTCCCGTCTATCTGCTCTCCCTGTGATACTGTCCCGTTTATCTGCTCTCTCTGTGATACTGTCCCGTCTATCTGCTCTCCCTGTGATACTGTCCCGTTTATCTGCTCTCCCTGTGATACTGTCCCGTTTATCTGCTCTCTCTGTGATACTGTCCCGTTTATCTGCTCTCTCTGTGATACTGTCCCGTCTATCTGCTCTCCCTGTGATACTGTCCCGTCTATCTGCTCTCCCTGTGATACTGTCCCGTTTATCTGCTCTCTCTGTGATACTGTCCCGTCTATCTGCTCTCCCTGTGATACTGTCCCGTTTATCTGCTCTCCCTGTGATACTGTCCCGTCTATCTGCTCTCCCTGTGATACTGTCCCGTCTATCTGCTCTCTCTGTGATACTGTCCCGTCTATCTGCTCTCTCTGTGATACTGTCCCGTCTATCTGCTCTCTCTGTGATACTGTCCCGTCTATCTGCTCTCTCTGTGATACTGTCCCGTTTATCTGCTCTCTCTGTGATACTGTCCCGTCTATCTGCTCTCTCTGTGATACTGTCCCGTCTATCTGCTCTCTCTGTGATACTGTCCCGTTTATCTGCTCTCCCTGTGATACTGTCCCGTTTATCTGCTCTCCCTGTGATACTGTCCCGTTTATCTGCTCTCTCTGTGATACTGTCCCATCTATCTGCTCTCTCTGTGATACTGTCCCGTTTATCTGCTCTCTCTGTGATACTGTCCCGTTTATCTGCTCTCCCTGTGATACTGTCCCTTCTATCTGCTCTCCCTGTGATACTGTCCCGTCTATCTGCTCTCTCTGTGATACTGTCCCGTCTATCTGCTCTCTCTGTGATACTGTCCCGTTTATCTGCTCTCTCTGTGATACTGTCCCGTTTATCTGCTCTCTCTGTGATACTGTCCCGTCTATCTGCTCTCTCTGTGATACTGTCCCATCTATCTGCTCTCTCTGTGATACTGTCCCATCTATCTGCTCTCTCTGTGATACTGTCCCATCTATCTGCTCTCCCTGTGATACTGTCCCGTTTATCTGCTCTCTGTGATACTGTCCCGTTTATCTGCTCTCTGTGATACTGTCCCGTTTATCTACTCTCTCTGTGATACTGTCCCGTTTATCTGCTCTCTGTGATATTGTCCCGTTTATCTGCTCTCTCTGTGATACTGTCCCGTCTATCTGCTCTCCCTGTGATACTGTCCCGTCTATCTGCTCTCCCTGTGATACTGTCCCGTCTATCTGCTCTCTGTGATACTGTCCCATCTATCTGCTCTCCCTGTGATACTGTCCCGTTTATCTGCTCCCTGTGATACTGTCCCGTTTATCTGCTCCCTGTGATACTGTCCCGTCTATCTGCTCTCCCATCTATCTGCTCTCCCTGTGATACTGTCCCGTTTATCTGCTCTCTCTGTGATACTGTCCCGTCTATCTGCTCTCCCTGTGATACTGTCCCGTTTATCTGCTCTCCCTGTGATACTGTCCCGTCTATCTGCTCTCCCTGTGATACTGTCCCGTTTATCTGCTCTCCCTGTGATACCGTCCCGTTTATCTGCTCTCTCTGTGATACCGTCCCGTCTATCTGCTCTCTGTGATACTGTCCCGTCTATCTGCTCTCCCTGTGATATTGTCCCGTCTATCTGCTCTCCCTGTGATACTGTCCCGTTTATCTGCTCTCCCTGTGATACTGTCCCGTCTATCTGCTCTCCCTGTGATACTGTCCCGTTTATCTGCTCTCTCTGTGATACTGTCCCGTTTATCTGCTCTCCCTGTGATACTGTCCCGTCTATCTGCTCTCCCTGTGATACTGTCCCGTTTATCTGCTCTCTCTGTGATACTGTCCCGTTTATCTGCTCTCCCTGTGATACTGTCCCGTTTATCTGCTCTCTCTGTGATACTGTCCCGTTTATCTGCTCTCCCTGTGATACTGTCCCGTTTATCTGCTCTCTCTGTGATACTGTCCCATCTATCTGCTCTCTCTGTGATACTGTCCCATCTATCTGCTCTCTCTGTGATACTGTCCCGTCTATCTGCTCTCTCTGTGATACTGTCCCGTCTATCTGCTCTCCCTGTGATACTGTCCCGTTTATCTACTCTCTCTGTGATACTGTCCCGTCTATCTGCTCTCCCTGTGATATTGTCCCGTCTATCTGCTCTCTCTGTGATACTGTCCCGTCTATCTGCTCTCTCTGTGATACTGTCCCGTCTATCTGCTCTCTCTGTGATACTGTCCCGTCTATCTGCTCTCTCTGTGATACTGTCCCGTCTATCTGCTCTCCCTGTGATACTGTCCCGTCTATCTGCTCTCTCTGTGATACTGTCCCGTCTATCTGCTCTCCCTGTGATACTGTCCCGTTTATCTGCTCTCCCTGTGATACTGTCCCGTTTATCTGCTCTCCCTGTGATACTGTCCCGTCTATCTGCTCTCCCTGTGATACTGTCCCGTCTATCTGCTCTCCCTGTGATACTGTCCCGTCTATCTGCTCTCCCTGTGATACTGTCCCGTCTATCTGCTCTCTCTGTGATACTGTCCCGTTTATCTGCTCTCTCTGTGATACTGTCCCGTTTATCTGCTCTCCCTGTGATACTGTCCCGTTTATCTGCTCTCCCTGTGATACTGTCCCGTCTATCTGCTCTCTCTGTGATACTGTCCCGTCTATCTGCTCTCTGTGATACTGTCCCGTTTATCTGCTCTCTCTGTGATACTGTCCCGTTTATCTGCTCTCCCTGTGATATTGTCCCGTTTATCTGCTCTCCCTGTGATACTGTCCCGTCTATCTGCTCTCTGTGATACTGTCCCGTTTATCTGCTCTCCCTGTGATACTGTCCCGTCTATCTGCTCTCTGTGATACTGTCCCGTCTATCTGCTCTCTGTGATACTGTCCCGTTTATCTGCTCTCCCTGTGATACTGTCCCATCTATCTGCTCTCCCTGTGATACTGTCCCGTCTATCTGCTCTCTCTGTGATACTGTCCCGTTTATCTGCTCTCCCTGTGATACTGTCCCGTTTATCTGCTCTCTCTGTGATACTGTCCCGTTTATCTGCTCTCCCTGTGATACTGTCCCGTTTATCTGCTCTCCCTGTGATACTGTCCCGTTTATCTGCTCTCTCTGTGATATTGTCCCGTCTATCTGCTCTCTGTGATACTGTCCCGTCTATCTGCTCTCTGTGATACTGTCCCGTCTATCTGCTCTCTGTGTTACTGTCCCGTTTATCTGCTCTCCCTGTGATACTGTCCCGTTTATCTGCTCTCCCTGTGATACTGTCCCGTTTATCTGCTCTCCCTGTGATACTGTCCCGTTTATCTGCTCTCTCTGTGATACTGTCCCGTTTATCTACTCTCCCTGTGATACTGTCCCGTCTATCTGCTCTCCCTGTGATACTGTCCCGTTTATCTGCTCTCCCTGTGATACTGTCCCGTTTATCTACTCTCTCTGTGATACTGTCCCGTCTATCTGCTCTCCCTGTGATACTGTCCCGTTTATCTGCTCTCCCTGTGATACTGTCCCGTTTATCTGCTCTCCCTGTGATACTGTCCCATCTATCTGCTCTCCCTGTGATACTGTCCCATCTATCTGCTCTCCCTGTGATACTGTCCCGTCTATCTGCTCTCTGTGATACTGTCCCGTCTATCTGCTCTCTGTGATACTGTCCCGTCTATCTACTCTCCCTGTGATACTGTCCCGTCTATCTGCTCTCCCTGTGATACTGTCCCGTCTATCTACTCTCCCTGTGATACTGTCCCGTCTATCTGCTCTCCCTGTGATACTGTCCCGTTTATCTGCTCTCTCTGTGATATTGTCCCGTTTATCTGCTCTCCCTGTGATACTGTCCCGTCTATCTGCTCTCCCTGTGATACTGTCCCGTTTATCTGCTCTCTCTGTGATACTGTCCCGTTTATCTGCTCTCTCTGTGATATTGTCCCGTTTATCTGCTCTCCCTGTGATATTGTCCCGTTTATCTGCTCTCTCTGTGATACTGTCCCATCTATCTGCTCTCTCTGTGATACTGTCCCGTTTATCTGCTCTCTGTGATACTGTTCCGTTTATCTGCTCTCTGTGATACTGTCCCGTTTATCTGCTCTCTCTGTGATACTGTCCCGTTTATCTGCTCCCTGTGATACTGTCCCATCTATCTGCTCCCTGTGATACTGTCCCGTCTATCTGCTCTCCCTGTGATACTGTCCCGTCTATCTGCTCTCCCTGTGATACTGTCCCGTCTATCTGCTCTCCCTGTGATACTGTCCCGTCTATCTGCTCTCCCTGTGATACTGTCCCGTCTATCTGCTCTCCCTGTGATACTGTCCCGTCTATCTGCTCTCCCTGTGATACTGTCCCGTCTATCTGCTCTCTCTGTGATACTGTCCCGTCTATCTGCTCTCTCTGTGATACTGTCCCGTCTATCTGCTCTCTCTGTGATACTGTCCCATCTATCTGCTCTCTCTGTGATACTGTCCCGTCTATCTGCTCTCTCTGTGATACTGTCCCGTCTATCTGCTCTCTCTGTGATACTGTTCCGTTTATCTGCTCCCTGTGATACTGTCCCATCTATCTGCTCTCTCTGTGATACTGTCCCATCTATCTGCTCTCTCTGTGATACTGTCCCGTTTATCTGCTCTCCCTGTGATACTGTCCCGTCTATCTGCTCTCCCTGTGATACTGTCCCGTCTATCTGCTCTCCCTGTGATACTGTCCCGTCTATCTGCTCTCTCTGTGATACTGTTCCGTTTATCTGCTCTCTCTGTGATACTGTTCCGTTTATCTGCTCTCTCTGTGATACTGTCCCATCTATCTGCTCTCTGTGATACTGTCCCGTCTATCTGCTCTCTGTGATACTGTCCCGTCTATCTGCTCTCCCTGTGATACTGTCCCGTCTATCTGCTCTCTCTGTGATACTGTCCCGTCTATCTGCTCTCCCTGTGATACTGTCCCGTCTATCTGCTCTCCCTGTGATATTGTCCCGTCTATCTGCTCTCCCTGTGATACTGTCCCGTCTATCTGCTCTCCCTGTGATACTGTCCCGTTTATCTGCTCTCCCTGTGATACCGTCCCGTTTATCTGCTCTCTCTGTGATACCGTCCCGTCTATCTGCTCTCTGTGATACTGTCCCGTCTATCTGCTCTCCCTGTGATATTGTCCCGTCTATCTGCTCTCCCTGTGATACTGTCCCGTTTATCTGCTCTCCCTGTGATACTGTCCCGTCTATCTGCTCTCCCTGTGATACTGTCCCGTTTATCTGCTCTCTCTGTGATACTGTCCCGTTTATCTGCTCTCCCTGTGATACTGTCCCGTCTATCTGCTCTCCCTGTGATACTGTCCCGTTTATCTGCTCTCTCTGTGATACTGTCCCGTTTATCTGCTCTCCCTGTGATACTGTCCCGTTTATCTGCTCTCTCTGTGATACTGTCCCGTTTATCTGCTCTCCCTGTGATACTGTCCCGTTTATCTGCTCTCTCTGTGATACTGTCCCATCTATCTGCTCTCTCTGTGATACTGTCCCATCTATCTGCTCTCTCTGTGATACTGTCCCGTCTATCTGCTCTCTCTGTGATACTGTCCCGTCTATCTGCTCTCCCTGTGATACTGTCCCGTTTATCTACTCTCTCTGTGATACTGTCCCGTCTATCTGCTCTCCCTGTGATATTGTCCCGTCTATCTGCTCTCTCTGTGATACTGTCCCGTCTATCTGCTCTCTCTGTGATACTGTCCCGTCTATCTGCTCTCTCTGTGATACTGTCCCGTCTATCTGCTCTCTCAGTGATACTGTCCCGTCTATCTGCTCTCCCTGTGATACTGTCCCGTCTATCTGCTCTCTCTGTGATACTGTCCCGTCTATCTGCTCTCCCTGTGATACTGTCCCGTTTATCTGCTCTCCCTGTGATACTGTCCCGTTTATCTGCTCTCCCTGTGATACTGTCCCGTCTATCTGCTCTCCCTGTGATACTGTCCCGTCTATCTGCTCTCCCTGTGATACTGTCCCGTCTATCTGCTCTCCCTGTGATACTGTCCCGTCTATCTGCTCTCTCTGTGATACTGTCCCGTTTATCTGCTCTCTCTGTGATACTGTCCCGTTTATCTGCTCTCCCTGTGATACTGTCCCGTTTATCTGCTCTCCCTGTGATACTGTCCCGTCTATCTGCTCTCTCTGTGATACTGTCCCGTCTATCTGCTCTCTGTGATACTGTCCCGTTTATCTGCTCTCTCTGTGATACTGTCCCGTTTATCTGCTCTCCCTGTGATATTGTCCCGTTTATCTGCTCTCCCTGTGATACTGTCCCGTCTATCTGCTCTCTGTGATACTGTCCCGTTTATCTGCTCTCCCTGTGATACTGTCCCGTCTATCTGCTCTCTGTGATACTGTCCCGTCTATCTGCTCTCTGTGATACTGTCCCGTTTATCTGCTCTCCCTGTGATACTGTCCCATCTATCTGCTCTCCCTGTGATACTGTCCCGTCTATCTGCTCTCTCTGTGATACTGTCCCGTTTATCTGCTCTCCCTGTGATACTGTCCCGTTTATCTGCTCTCTCTGTGATACTGTCCCGTTTATCTGCTCTCCCTGTGATACTGTCCCGTTTATCTGCTCTCCCTGTGATACTGTCCCGTTTATCTGCTCTCTCTGTGATATTGTCCCGTCTATCTGCTCTCTGTGATACTGTCCCGTCTATCTGCTCTCTGTGATACTGTCCCGTCTATCTGCTCTCTGTGTTACTGTCCCGTTTATCTGCTCTCCCTGTGATACTGTCCCGTTTATCTGCTCTCCCTGTGATACTGTCCCGTTTATCTGCTCTCCCTGTGATACTGTCCCGTTTATCTGCTCTCTCTGTGATACTGTCCCGTTTATCTACTCTCCCTGTGATACTGTCCCGTCTATCTGCTCTCCCTGTGATACTGTCCCGTTTATCTGCTCTCCCTGTGATACTGTCCCGTTTATCTACTCTCTCTGTGATACTGTCCCGTTTATCTGCTCTCCCTGTGATACTGTCCCGTTTATCTGCTCTCCCTGTGATACTGTCCCGTTTATCTGCTCTCTGTGATACTGTCCCGTTTATCTGCTCTCTCTGTGATATTGGTAATGGTTCCTGGGTGTTGTGACCAAAGGCAGTGGGGAGTGTCCCTTCACACCTGTAACTCATGCCCTGTAGCTGGTGGTCAGGGCTGGCCCACATTCTGTGAGCTCAGGAGATCACTACCGGCACATCGAGAGTGCTCCACGTGCCTTACATTTGGCCATGGCACGGCTCCCGGAGAGGGGGTTGTGGACGAGACAGGTGAAAGGATATTCTCAGCAGCAGGATGAAGAGGAGGAAAACGAAAGCCGGCATGTAGTACCCGATGGAGGCGAAGCGGGTGAGAGAGGGCAGCAGGTAGAAGAAGTACGACTGGTGGAGTCGCTCCAGCAGGTTGTTGAGCTTCCGCACGATCCCCTCAAACACCCTGTGGACACAAGGCACCTGCGGTTACACCGGGCCGGCACTGCACAGACATCAGGAACTGTGTGTAATGGTTAACAACCATTCTGTCACTGGTGCAGGGCTCTCAGATTATTAACTGTTAACTGCATATATATAAAATGGCTTCTCTGTAGCGTTGTAATGAAATGGCTTCTTTGTGGGTAACTGATGAGGTAATGCTCTGGTTAGTTGAAATGTTTGGGTTATAATTATTGATAATGGAGGAACTAACCAATGGAAGCGATGTTGTTCTATCTGTATGTGTGGGAACCTGGAGTGAGTGCGCGGGTTTTTCGGGAGGAGAATCAAAGAGGAAGGACGTGCTGGACGCACTCTGTTCGAACACATCGGTTGGTCCCAGGCGGCGGGTCGAGGAGTTCGGAGAAAATCAAATGGTAGACCAAAGCTTCGATAATTGAGCTCCAACAGTTGTGCAAGAATTGATTGAACTCTGATGAGTTTTGGCCCCTTTTTATTTTCTTTTTATATTGTATTGTTATTAATTACCTAGTTCCAGTAAGATTTATAAAGTGTACTCTGTAACCGTACATGGTGTGCGGTCTGATATTGTGTGTGTGAGTTAGTACCAGTGTGCATTTCACAGCATCCACGCAAACGGGAGACACGGTTTGGCGGGTGGACGGATTTTCCCCGAGACATACACAACCGATAGCCCTAGGTGTTACACTAGTAACTACCATGCCCCATCACTGACTGTTACACCATACCACGTTCTGTACCGTCATCCCTATCCCCGCCACCGACTTTACTCTGTCCCTGTCAAGACTATACTGTCATCCTGCCACCGACTGTACTCAGTCCCCACCACCAACTGTACTCAGTCCCCACCACCGACTGTACTCTGTCCCCACCACCCACTGTACTCTGTCCCTGTCAAGACTATACTGTCATCCTGCCACCGACTGTACTCAGTCCCCACCACCCACTGTACTCTGTCCCCACCACCGACTGTACTCTGTCCCTGTCAAGACTATACTGTCGTCCTGCCACCGACTGTACTCAGTCCCCACCACCGACTGTACTCTGTCCCCACCACCCACTGTACTCTGTCCCTGTCAAGACTATACTGTCGTCCTGCCACCGACTGTACTCTGTCCCCACCACCGACTGTACTGTCCCTGTCAAGACTATACTGTCATCCTGCCACCGACTGTACTCTGTCCCTGTCAAGACTATACTGTCATCCTGCCACCGACTGTACTCAGTCCCCACCACCCACTGTACTCTGTCCCCACCACCGACTGTACTCTGTCCCTGTCAAGACTATACTGTTATCCTGCCACCGACTGTACTCAGTCCCCACCACCGACTGTACTCCGTCCCCACCACCGACTGTACTCTGTCCCCACCGACTGTACTCTGTCCCTGTCAAGACTATACTGTCATCCTGCCACCGACTGTACTCTGTCCCCACCACTGACTGTACTCTGTCCCTGTCAAGACTATACTGTCGTCCTGCCACCGACTGTACTCCGTCCCCACCACCGACTGTACTCTGTCCCCACCACCCACTGTACTCTGTCCCTGTCAAGACTATACTGTCGTCCTGCCACCGACTGTACTCCGTCCCCACCACTGACTGTACTCAGTCCCCACCACCCACTGTACTCTGTCCCTGTCAAGACTATACTGTCGTCCTGCCACCGACTGTACTCTGTCCCTGTCAAGACTATACTGTCGTCCTGCCACCGACTGTACTCCGTCCCCACCACCGACTGTACTCCGTCCCCACCACCGACTGTACTCTGTCCCCACCACCGACTGTACTCTGTCCCTGTCAAGACTATACTGTCGTCCTGCCACCGACTGTACTCCGTCCCCACCACCGACTGTACTCAGTCCCCACCACTGACTGTACTCAGTCCCCACCACCCACTGTACTCTGTCCCTGTCAAGACTATACTGTCGTCCTGCCACCGACTGTACTCCGTCCCCACCACCGACTGTACTCTGTCCCTGTCACTGGCTGTATCACTGACGTAGATAACTCTGCCCAATCCCTTACGCAGCAAGGGTCGAGCCCGTTGGGACACTCACTTGCCGACGGTGACCATGTCGTATTTGTACTGGCGGAAGCTGTTGATTCCGCGGATGGTGACTGCTTCGATGTGGTAGCGCAGGAAGAGGCCGTGGTCTCCTTGGGGCTTGCCAGAGCCCTGTTTCAGCACCATCAGCAGCATGGTGCTCAGAGAGTGCAGGTACCCATCCAGCGAGTCCCCGTCTGACCTCGGCAACTGTAACACAGACAACAGCCGTCAGTCCAGCCACACGCTGCCTCCATCAGCCATGTCCGAACCAAGTGTGGAGACCGATGGAAAATTCACCATTTTTAGACATTCCCTATTCAATCTTTTGCCTGCTTTTCTTCATTCTTTCTGAAAGGCCTAGATAGAGTGGACATGAAGAGGGTGTTTCCTATCGTGGGGGAGTCTAGGACCAGAAAGCACAACCTCAGAATAGAGGAACATCCAGTTAGATGTGAGGAAGAAGTGTTTTCATCAGATGCTGGTGAATCTATGGAATTCATTGAATATGGAGAGGATGTTTCCTTAAGTGAGGGAATCCAGGAGCAGAGGGCACAGCCTTAGAATAGAGGGAAGTGCCCTTAAAACAGAGATGATGAAGAATTTCTTTAGCCAGAGGTGGTGAATCTGTGGAATTCATTGCCGTAGAAGTTGTTGGGTATACTTAATGCAAAGGTTGATAGATTCTTGATTAGTCAGGGCATCAAAGGTTATGAGGAGAAGGGTTGAGAGGGATAATAAATCAGCCATGATGGAATGGGGCGCAGACTCGATGGGCTGACTGGCCTAATTCTGCTCCAGTGCCTATGGTCACATGAATGGAAATTCATACCAGATCTGTACTCACAGCAGAAAACAAGCTTCTGGAGGCACTCAGCAAGTCCAGGCATCAACTACAGAGCAACATGGAGACAGCCATTTGGCCCAACACTTACACGATGGCTAAGATTGCCATCTATGTCTGTCCTACTTGCCGGTGTTTGGCCTAAATCCCTCTAAAAAAGGGGCTCCCAGCCGGAGGCACACAGACCACTGGGTAACGATAAGGGTCCACGCATAAACAACCCTGCTCTAAAACGTTTCGATCAAACTTCAATGAAACCCCGTCAGACCACACTTGGAACACTGTTCGGTTCCGGTTGTCCCATTATAGGAAGGGTGTGATAGAGGTGTACAAGGTGAAAACAGATTTACTCTCCGTGCCCACTTTATCAGGTACACCTGCTCATTATGCAAATGTCAAATCAGCCAATCAGGTGGCAGCAACTCAGTGCACAAAAGCATGCAGACGTGGTCAAGAGGTTCAGACCAAACACCAGAATGGGGAAGAAATGTGATCTAAGGGACTTTGACTGAGGAATGATTGTTGGTGCCATACCGGGTGGTTTGAGTATCTCAGAAACTGCACAGGCATGAAGGGCTGAAGGGCCTGTTTTTGATTTTTTTCCCTGTATGTAATTGCACAGTTTGCTGTCTTTTGCACATGGTTGCTTGTCTTCGATTCTGTTGGCTTTCTTTCTATTTACTGTGAATGCTAACAATCTCAGGATAGTACATCGTGCCATTCATGGAATTTGATAATGAATTTACTGTGAACTTTTCAACGTGCTGTCCTGTTCTGTGTTTTATTCATGGCAGGGGTTTCCAAACCGGGGTCACCAGACCCCTCAGGTAATGGTAGGGGTCTGTGGCATAAAAAAAGGTTGGGAACCCCTGATTTAATGTGTGTAGGTCCCAGAAGGTTTAATACACCCGAGTAGGGGAGTGGTCAATTGACAATTCTGATGAACATCCTCCCTCTGGATGGAGAGAATTGTTTGTCAATGTGGGATGGTCACCCACATCCTGGCTCCTCACCTCTCCTTCAGTTTGTGGGAGTGGGCAGCATCACCGATCATCTAGTGACAAGTTGTAGACACGAGAGACCAGGGATATCCAGCAGCACATCACCACGTACTGTGTGGTACACTGGACCCCCACCCTGTACTGTACAATACACAGGACCCCCACCCTGTACTGTACAGTACACAGGACCTCACCCTGTATTGTACAATACACAGGACCCCCACCCTGAACTTTATGGTGCACGGGGCCTCAATCCTGTACTCCACAGTACACAGGACCCCCACCCTGTACTGTACAGGACACAGGACCCCCACCCTGTACTGTACAGTACACAGGACCTCACCCTGCATTGTACAGTACACAGGACCCCCACCCTGTACTGTACAGTACACAGGACCCCCACCCTGCATTGTACAGTACACAGGACCTCACCCTGCATTGTACAGTACACAGGACCCCCACCCTGTACTGTACAGTACACAGGACCTCACCCTGTACTGTACAATACACAGGACCCCCACTCTGTACTCCACAGTACACAGGACCTCACCCTGTACTCCACAGTACACAGGACCTCACCCTGTATTGTACAGTACACAGGACCCCCACCCTGTACTGTACAGTACACAGGACCTCACCCTGCATTGTACAATACACAGGACCCCCACCCTGAACTTTATGGTGCACGGGGCCTCAATCCTGTACTCCACAGTACACAGGACCCCCACCCTGTACTGTACAATACACAGGACCCCCACCCTGTACTGTACAGGACACAGGAACCCCACCCTGTACTGTACAGATCACAGGAACCCCACCCTGTATTGTACAGGACACAGGACCCCCACCCTGTACTCCACAGTACACAGGACCCCCACCCTGTACTGTACAGATCACAGGAACCCCACCCTGTACTGTACAGGACACAGGACCCCCACCCTGTACTCCACAGTACACAGGACCCCCACCCTATACTGTACAGTACACAGGACCCCCACCCTGTATTGTACAATACACAGGACCCCCACCCTGTACTGTACAGTACACAGGACCCCAAACCTGTACAGTACACAGGACCTCACCCTGTATTGTACAATACACAGGACCCCCACCCTGTACTGTACAGTACACAGGACCTCACCCTGTATTGTACAATACACAGGACCCCCACCCTGTACTGTACAGTACACAGGACCCCAAACCTGTACAGTACACAGGACCTCACCCTGTATTGTACAATACACAGGACCCCCACCCTGTACTGTACAGTACACAGGACCTCACCCTGTATTGTACAATACACAGGACCCCCACCCTGTACTCCACAGTACACAGGCCCCCCACCTTGTACTGTACAGATCACAGGAACCCCCTGCCCCACCCTGCACTGTATGGTACAGAGGATGACCCCTCCTCCACCCTGCCCTTTACGGTACACAACCCCCACCCTGTACTCCACAGTACACAGGACCCCCACCCTATACTGTATAGTACACAGGCCCCCCACCTTGTACTGTACAGATCACAGGAACCCCCTGCCCCACCCTGCCCTTTACGGTACACAACCCCCACCCTGCCTTGCATGGTACATCTCTGAGGTCTGTCAACGTTCCCAACATTTTGATGCAATTACAAAGAAGGCACAAGAGTGGCTATATTTCATTTGGAGTTTGAGGAAATTTGGTACATCACCAAAGACTAGCAAATTTCTACAGATGTACCGTGGAGAGCATTCCACCTGGCTGCATCACCGTCTGGTTTGGAGGGGGGGGGGGGCACTGCACAGGATCGGAAGAAGATGTACAAAGTTGTAAACTCAGTCAACTCCATCTTGCTCTCCCAGCATCAAGGACATCTTCAAAAGGCGATACCTCGAAAAGGTGGTGCCAATCATTAAGAACCCCTGTCACCCAGATCATTGCTACAATCAGGGAGGAGGTACCGGAGCCTGAGGACACGCACTGAACGCTTCAGGAACAGCCTCTTCCTCTGACACCCACCTTTCCCTGTATGGTACAGAGGACGCCGTTCTTCTGACAGAAGGAGGAGAAGAGGTTGACCAGGTCCAGGTTGGGCAGCTGGCCATTCAGCCCCTCCACACTGATGTCGAAGCTGGTGACCACGTCGCTGCTCAGTTCGATGGTAATGGCGGCCTGGATGGCACCAGCCCGGCCCTGCATCACTGACGAGCTGATTGCTACGGGCAGGAGGCAAGGTGGCATGTCAGTGTACCGGTACACCATGGGCAAGGACACACACTGAGGGAAGGTCACACTGTGGGAGGGGTGGGACTGAGGGAGGGTCACTGTGGAGGGGTGGTACTGAGGGAGGGTCACACTGTGGGAGGGGTGGTATTGAGGGAAGGTCACTGTGGGAGGGGTGGTACTGAGGGAGGGTCACACTGTGGGAGGGGCGGGTACTGAGGGAGTCACACTGTGGGAGGGGCGGGTACTGAGGGAGGGTCACTGTAGGAGGGCGGGTACTGAGGGAGGGTCACACTGTGGGAGGGGTGGTACTGAGGGAGGGTCACTGTGGGAGGGGCGGGTACTGAGGGAGGGTCACACTGTGAGAGGGGTGGTACTGAGGGAGGGTCACTGTGGGAGGGGAGGTACTGATGGAGGGTCACACTATGGGAGGGGCAGTACTGAGGGAGGGTCACACTGTGGGAGGGGTGGTATTGAGGGAAGGTCACACTGTGGGAGGGGAGGTACTGATGGAGGGTCACACTGTGGGAGGGGCGGTACTGAGGGAGGGTCACACTGTGGGAGGGGTGGTACTGATGGAGGGTCACACTGTGGGAGGGGCGGGTACTGAGGGATGGTCACACTGTGGGAGGGGAGGTACCGAGGGAGGGTCACACTGTGGGAGGGATGGTCACACTGTGGGATGGTCACACTGTGGGAGGGGCGGGTACTGAGGGAGGGTCACACTGTGGGAGGGGTGGTATTGAGGGAAGGTCACACTGTGGGAGGGGAGGTACTGATGGAGGGTCACACTGTGGGAGGGGCGGTACTGAGGGAGGGTCACACTGTGGGTGGGGGGCGGTACTGAGGGAGGGTCACACTGTGGGAGGGGTGGTATTGAGGGAAGGTCACTGTGGGAGGGGTGGTACTGAGGGAGGGTCACTGTGGGAGGGGAGGTACTGAGGGAGGGTCACACTGTGGGAGGGGTGGTACTGAGGGAGAGTCACTGTGGGAGGGGAGGTACTGAGGGAGGGTCACACTGCGGGAGGGGCGGTACTGAGGGAGGGTCACACTGTGGGAGGGGTGGTACTGAGGGATGGTCACACTGTGGGAGGGGAGGTACTGAGGGAGGGTCACTGTGGGAGGGGAGGTACTGAGGGAGGGTCACACTGTGGGAGGGGCGGGTACTGAGGGAGGGTCACACTGTGGGAGGGGTGGTACTGAGAGACAGTCACACTGTGGGAGGGGAGGTATTGAGGGAATGTCACACTGTGGGAGGGGAGGTACTGAGGGAGGGTCAGTGTGGGAGGGGCGGTACTGAGGGAGGGTCACTGTGGGAGGGGTGGTACTGAGGGAGGGTCACACTGTGGGAGGGGTGGTACTGAGGGAGAGTCACACTGTGGGAGGGGAGGTACTGAGGGAGGGTCACACCTCAAATGGGCCTACCTTCTTCAGCACAGCAACTTCCCACACTTGATCGTGGATAATGAAACCCCCGGACAGGCTGTGGAGAGGAAGAGAGCTACAAAAATATCTGGTGCTGACCTGTGACGTTGACATCGTGGTAGGCCTCGAGCCATGCTTCCATGCCAATCATGTCGTGCTCATTAAAGAGGAAAATGATGTCCTTAGCCCAGTAGATCTGACCTGTGGGGAGAACGGAGACTGCCGATTAGCGCCTGAGGACCGATGACCAGAGATCCTGGTATCAGAGCCAGGGCATTGATAGATAGATAGATACTTTATTCATCCCCATGGGGAAATTCAACTTTTTTTTCCAATGTCCCATACACTTGTTGTAGCAAAACTAGTTACATACAATACTTAACTCAGTAAAAGATATGATATGCATCTAAATCACTATCTCAAAAAGCATTAATAATAGCTTTTAAAAAGTTCTTAAGTCCTGGCGGTTGAATTGTAAAGCCTAATGGCATTGGGGAGTATTGACCTCTTCATCCTGTCTGAGGAGCATTGCATCGATAGTAACCTGTCGCTGAAACTGCTTCTCTGTCTCTGGATGGTGCTATGTAGAGGATGTTCAGAGTTTTCCATAATTGACTGTAGCCTACTCAGCGCCCTTCGCTCAGTTACCGATGTTAAACTCTCCAGTACTTTCCCACGACAGAGCCCACCTTCCTTACCAGCTTATTAAGACGTGAGGCGACCCTCTTCTTAATGCTTCCTCCCCAACACGCCACCACAAAGAAGAGGGCGCTCTCCACAACTGACCTATAGAACATCTTCAGCATCTCACTACAGACATTGAATGACGCCAACCTTCTAAGGAAGTACAGTCGACTCTGTGCCTTCCTGCACAAGGCATCTGTGTTGGCAGTCCAGTCTAGCTTCTTGTCTAACTGTACTCCCAGATACTTGTAGGTCTTAACCTGCTCCACACATTCTCCATTAATGATCACTGGCTCCATATGAGGCCTAGATCTCCTAAAGTCCACCACCATCTCCTTGGTCTTGGTGATATTGAGACGCAGGTAGTTTGAGTTGCACCATATCACAAAGTCCTGTATCAGTTTCCTATATTCCTCCTCCTGTCCATTCCTGACACACCCCACTATGGCCGTGTCATCAGCGAACTTCTGCACATGGCAGGACTCCGAGTTATATTGGAAGTCTGATGTGTACAGGGTGAACAGGACCGGAGAGAGTACGGTTCCCTGCGGCGCCCCTGTGCTGCTGACCACCGTGTCAGACCTACAGTCTCCCAACCGCACATACTGAGGTCTATCTGTCAAGTAGTCCACTATCCAATCCACCATGTGAGAGTCTACTCCCATCTCCGTTAGTTTGTGCCTTAAGATCTTGGGCTGGATGGTGTTAAAGGCACTAGAGAAGTCAAGGAATGTAATCCTCACAGCACAACTGACCCCCTCTAGGTGAGAGAGTGATTTGTGCAGCAAATACGTGATAGCATCCTCCACTCCCACCTTCTCCTTATACGCAAACTGAAGAGGATCCTGGGCGTGCCTGGTTTGTGGCCTCAGATTCTGTATTATCAGCCACTCCATGGTCTTCATCACGTGTGACGTCAAGGCAACAGGTCTGAAGTCATTCAACTCCTTTGGTTGTGGTTTCATTGGGCAAATTACCTGTCCCATCCCCATGTTCGGTGCTCGGTGGAGCATCCACAGAACTCTAACACAAAATGCATGTTGGAACATTATACAGAAACCAGCATCAGGATTCCCATCTCAACAGGAAGTTTACTAGCATAGACAGAATATTGGCAGGAGACAAAGAGTGGGAATGAAGGGAGTTTTCTCTGATTAGCTGCCACTGACTACTGGGGCTCGGAACAACTTCTTTTTACGTTATATGTCAATTATTTGGATGATGGAATCGATAGCTTTGTGGCCAGGTTTGCAGAAGATACAAAGATAAATAGACAGGTAGCGTTAAGGAAGCAGGAAGTGTGCATAAGGAATTGGACAGATTAGGAGAATGGGCAAAGAAATGGCAGGTGGGGAAGGGAATAGTCTCGCACTTTGGTAGAAGGAATAAAAATGTAGACTATTTTCTAAATGGGGAGAAAACACAAAAGCTGAGGTACAAATTGTGCAGGATTCCCTGAAGTAGTGGTCACCAACCTTTTTAAGCCCAAAATCCCCTACCTCGGCCTTAGTAAAAGGCAAGACTGACCCCAGATCGATTAGTTACACGCATGCGCACCGGGTCAGAAAAGACTGGAAGTAAAACCCCGCAACCCTCGCGCCCATCTGTCCGCACTCCAGGCCAGTAGCATCGGCACTTCCCGCCAGTTACCCGAGGCCAACCAGTGATCCCTGGCACGAGGGTATCACTGCGTTTAGGCGACTGATGACCTTGAGTGTGTTCAAGTTCAACAGTGGGCATGACAGGGAATGAGGAAAGGTGCAGCTGACTCATATAGTTTCCTCGCGGCCCGGTGGTTGGGGACCACTGAAGTACACTGTGTAGTGTGGGGGTGGGGGCTACACGCATGCGCACTAGGCAGAAATAACGGAATTAAAACCCCGCAACTCGGAAACAATCTCTCAACAGTATTTGTGTATTTATTTTTAATTTTTTTCGGGATCTATTGGGAAAGTCTCAAAGATGGACGGGTTGGCGACCACTACCCTAAAGGTTCATTTGCAGCTTGAGTCGGTGGTGAGGAGCGCGAACGCCACGTCAGCATTTATTTCCAGAAGCCTGGAATATAAGTGAAAGGGCGCAATGCCGAGGCGTTGTAAGGCAACGGTGAGCAGTTCACAGGCCCCTATCCGAGAGAGGATGTGTTCACAATTCAGAGGAGGTTCAGGAAAATAATTCTAGGACTGAAAGGCCTGTCACATGAGGAGAGTTTGATGGCTCTGGGTCTGTACTCACATCACCCCATCACACTCACATCACCCCATCACACTCACATCACCCCACCACACTCACATCACCCCATCACTCTCACATCACCCCACCACACTCACATCACCCCATCACTCTCACATCACCCCACCACACTCACATCACCCCATCACACTCACATCACCCCATCACACTCACATCAACCCACCACACTCACATCACCCCACCACACTCCCGGGGTCAGACACAGAGTGAACCTCCCTCCACACTGTCCCATCACACTCACATCACCCCACCACACTCACATCACCCCACCACACTCACATCACCCCATCACACTCACATCACCCCATCACACTCACATCACCCCATCACACTCACATCACTCTCACATCGCCCCACCACACTCACATCACACTCACATCACCCCACCACACTCACATCACCCCATCACACTCACATCACCCCATCACACTCACATCACACTCACATCACCCCACCACACTCACATCACCCCATCACACTCACATCACCCCACCACACTCACATCACCCCACCACACTCACATCACCCCATCACACTCACATCACCCCATCACACTCACATCACACTCACATCACCCCACCACACTCACATCACCCCATCACACTCACATCACCCCACCACACTCACATCACCCCATCACTCTCACATCACCCCATCACTCTCACATCACCCCACCACACTCACATCACCCCATCACTCTCACATCACCCCACCACACTCACATCACCCCATCACACTCACATCACCCCATCACACTCACATCACCCCACCACACTCACATCACCCCATCACTCTCACATCACCCCACCACACTCACATCACCCCACCACACTCACATCACCCCATCACTCTCACATCACCCCATCACTCTCACATCACCCCATCACACTCACATCACCCCACCACACTCACATCACCCCATCACACTCACATCACACTCACATCACCCCATCACACTCACATCACCCCATCACTCTCACATCACCCCACCACACTCACATCACCCCATCACTCTCACATCACCCCACCACACTCACATCACCCCATCACACTCACATCACCCCATCACACTCACATCAACCCACCACACTCACATCACCCCATCACACTCACATCACCCCACCACACTCCCGGGGTCAGACACAGAGTGAACCTCCCTCCACACTGTCCCATCACACTCACATCACCCCACCACACTCACATCACCCCATCACACTCACATCACCCCATCACACTCACATCACACTCACATCACCCCATCACACTCACATCACCCCATCACTCTCACATCACCCCACCACACTCACATCACACTCACATCACCCCATCACACTCACATCACCCCACCACACTCACATCACCCCATCACTCTCACATCACCCCATCACACTCACATCACACTCACATCACCCCACCACACTCACATCACCCCACCACACTCACATCACCCCATCACTCTCACATCACCCCACCACACTCACATCACCCCATCACTCTCACATCACCCCATCACTCTCACATCACCCCACCACACTCACATCACCCCATCACTCTCACATCACCCCACCACACTCACATCACCCCACCACACTCACATCACCCCATCACATCACCCCACCACACTCACATCACCCCATCACACTCACATCACACTCACATCACCCCATCACACTCACATCACCCCATCACTCTCACATCACCCCACCACACTCACATCACCCCACCACACTCACATCACACTCACATCACCCCACCACACTCACATCACCCCACCACACTCACATCACCCCATCACACTCACATCACCCTCACATCACCCCACCACACTCACATCACCCCATCACACTCACATCACCCCATCACTCTCACATCACCCCATCACACTCACATCACCCCACCACACTCACATCACCCCATCACACTCACATCACCCCACCACACTCACATCACCCCATCACTCTCACATCACCCCACCACACTCACATCACCCCACCACACTCACATCACCCCATCACATCACCCCACCACACTCACATCACCCCATCACACTCACATCACACTCACATCACCCCATCACACTCACATCACCCCATCACTCTCACATCACCCCACCACACTCACATCACCCCACCACACTCACATCACACTCACATCACCCCACCACACTCACATCACCCCACCACACTCACATCACCCCATCACACTCACATCACCCTCACATCACCCCACCACACTCACATCACCCCATCACACTCACATCACCCCATCACTCTCACATCACCCCATCACACTCACATCACCCCACCACACTCACATCACCCCATCACACTCACATCACGCCACCACACTCACATCACCCCATCACTCTCACATCACCCCATCACACTCACATCACCCCATCACACTCACATCACCCCACCACACTCACATCACCCCACCACACTCACATCACCCCATCACTCTCACATCACCCCATCACTCTCACATCACCCCATCACACTCACATCACTCTCACATCACCCCACCACACTCACATCACCCCATCACTCTCACATCACCCCACCACACTCACATCACACTCACATCACCCCACCACACTCACATCACCCCATCACTCTCACATCACCCCATCACACTCACATCACACTCACATCACCCCACCACACTCACATCACCCCATCACTCTCACATCACCCCACCACACTCACATCACCCCATCACACTCACATCACCCCATCACTCTCACATCACCCCATCACTCTCACATCACCCCATCACACTCACATCACCCCATCACACTCACATCACACTCACATCGCCCCACCACACTCACATCACCCCATCACTCTCACATCACCCCATCACACTCACATCACCCCATCACACTCACATCACACTCACATCGCCCCATCACACTCACATCACCCCACCACACTCACATCACCCCATCACACTCACATCAACCCATCACACTCACATCACCCCATCACACTCACATCACCCCATCACACTCACATCACCCCACCACACTCACATCACCCCATCACACTCACATCACCCCATCACACTCACATCAACCCATCACACTCACATCACCCCATCACACTCACATCACACTCACATCACCCCATCACACTCACATCACCCCACCACACTCACATCACCCCATCACTCTCACATCACCCCATCACACTCACATCACCCCATCACACTCACATCACACTCACATCGCCCCACCACTCACATCACACTCACATCACACTCACATCGCCCCACCACTCACATCACACTCACATCACCCCACCACACTCACATCACCCCACCACACTCACATCACCCCATCACACTCACATCACCCCATCACACTCACATCGCCCCACCACTCACATCACACTCACATCACCCCACCACACTCACATCACCCCACCACACTCACATCACCCCATCACTCTCACATCACCCCACCACACTCACATCACCCCACCACACTCCCGGGGTCAGACACAGAGTGAACCTCCCTCCACACTGTCCCATCACACTCACATCACCCCATCACACTCACATCTCCCCACCACACTCACATCACCCCATCACATCACCCCACCACACTCACATCACCCCATCACACTCACATCACACTCACATCACCCCATCACTCTCACATCACCCCATCACTCTCACATCACCCCACCACACTCACATCACCCCACCACACTCACATCACACTCACATCACCCCACCACACTCACATCACCCCACCACACTCACATCACCCCATCACTCTCACATCACCCCATCACACTCACATCACCCCATCACACTCACATCACACTCACATCACCCCATCACACTCACATCACCCCATCACTCTCACATCACCCCATCACACTCACATCACCCCATCACTCTCACATCACCCCATCACACTCACATCACCCCATCACACTCCCGGGGTCAGACACAGAGTGAATCTCCCTCCACACTGTCCCATCACACTCACATCACCCCATCACACTCACATCACCCCACCACACTCACATCACCCCACCACACTCACATCACCCCATCACACTCACATCACCCCATCACTCTCACATCACCCCATCACACTCACATCACCCCACCACACTCACATCACCCCATCACTCTCACATCACCCCATCACACTCACATCACCCCATCACACTCACATCACACTCACATCGCCCCACCACTCACATCACACTCACATCACCCCACCACACTCACATCACCCCACCACTCTCACATCACCCCATCACATCACCCCACCACACTCACATCACCCCATCACACTCACATCACCCCATCACTCTCACATCACCCCACCACACACACATCACCCCATCACACTCACATCACCCCATCACACTCACATCACACTCACATCACACTCACATCACCCCACCACACTCACATCACCCCATCACACTCACATCACCCCATCACACTCACATCACCCCACCACACTCACATCACCCCACCACACTCACATCACCCCATCACACTCACATCACCCCACCACACTCACATCACCCCATCACTCTCACATCACCCCACCACACTCACATCACCCCACCACACTCCCGGGGTCAGACACAGAGTGAACCTCCCTCCACACTGTCCCATCACACTCACATCACCCCACCACACTCCCGGGGTCAGACACAGAGTGAACCTCCCTCCACACTGTCCCATCACACTCACATCACCCCATCACACTCACATCACCCCACCACACTCACATCACCCCATCACACTCACATCACCCCATCACTCTCACATCACCCCACCACACTCACATCACCCCACCACACTCACATCACCCCATCACACTCCCGGGGTCAGACACAGAGTGAACCTCCCTCCACACTGTCCCATCACACTCACATCACCCCACCACACTCACATCACCCCATCACACTCACATCATACTCACATCACCCCACCACACTCCCGGGGTCAGACACAGAGTGAACCTCCCTCCACACTGTCCCATCACACTCACATCACCCCATCACACTCACATCAACCCACCACACTCACATCACCCCATCACACTCACATCACCCCACCACACTCCCGGGGTCAGACACAGAGTGAAACTCCCTTCACACCGTCCCATCACACACTCCCGGGGTCAGACACAGAGTGAAACTCCCTCCACATCGTCCCATCACACACTCCCGGGGTCAGACACAGAGTGAAGTTCCCTCCACACCGTCCCATCACACACTCCCTGGGTCAGACACACAGTGAAACTCCCTCCACACTGTCCCATCACACACTCCCTGGGTCAGACACACAGTGAAACTCCCTCCACACCGTCCCATCACACACTCCCGGGGTCAGACACAGAGTGAAGTTCCCTCCACACCGTCCCATCACACACTCCCGGGGTCAGACACAGAGTGAAACTCCCTCCACACCGTCCCATCACACACTCCCGGGGTCAGACACAGAGTGAATCTCCCTCCACACCATCCCATCACACACTCCCGGGGTCAGACACAGAGTGAAACTCCATCCACACTGTCCCATCACACACTCCCGGGGTCAGACACAGAGTGAATCTCCCTCCACACCGTCCCATCACACACTCCTGGGGACAGACACAGAGTGAAACTCCCTCCGCACCGTCCCATCACACACTCCCGGGGTCAGACACAGAGTGAAACTCCCTCCACACCGTCCCATCACACACTCCCGGGGTCAGACACAGAGTGAAACTCCCTCCACACCGTCCCATCACACACTCCCGGGGTCAGACACAGAGTGAAACTCCCTCCACACCGTCCCATCACACACTCCCGGGGTCAGACACAGAGTGAAACTCCCTCCACACAGTCCCATCACACACTCCCGGGGTCATCACGTTGACCGTTGCAGACTCCTCACCTCGGAAGTAGGAAGCCAGGGCGAGGAGCAGCCCTGCGGCTTGGCTGTTGTACTTTGTTTGAACAGGGGTGCTGAGGACGATGGACTCGGTGCTCGCTGCCCTGGAAGCCCGCAGGATGCCATAGACGTTGGTGCCCTTCACCATCTGTAATACAGACGGAAAGGTTGTAACGCAAATGGACGGCAAAACGAAGAGTGAAACATCGTGGGGTGGAGCACCTCACTGTTAGACACCCCTCCTCACCGACAGAGCGTGGTGAATCTGTGGAACTCACTGCCAAAGACATTGGGTGTATTTAAAGCAGAGGGTGATGGGTTCTTGATGAGTAAGGGGATGAAAGGTTACAGGGAGAAGGCAGGAGAATGGGGTTGAGAGATAATAAATCAGCCATGATGGAATGGCAGAGCAGACTCGATGGGCCGAATGGTATAATATTGCTCCTAAATACGTGAGAGTCTGCAGATGCCGGAAATCCAGAGCAACACACACAAAACACTGGAGGAACTCAGCAGGCCAGGAAGCATCTATGGAAATTAATAAACAGTCAATGTTTTGGGTCAAGACCTTCATCAAGTCAGACTTTTGGCCAGAAAAGTCGACTGTTTATTCGTTCCGTCCATGTTGAGCTCCTCCAGCATAGTGTGTGCATTACAGCTGCTCCTGTAGTTATGGACAGTGACAGTGAGGCAGCTGGTCACTCCAGCCACCCCAGAACAGACAGCTGTGTAACACAGGAACGTTTAGTGCTGGCCGTCTGCAAGACACGGGCAGGGGAGCTGAGCTGAAATGACAGTGGCATTTAGACCACCAGGAAAGTGCAGGGAAGGGAGCGGTACGGAGCTCGTACAGGCAGAGGGATTAATTTTACTTGTCGCACACACATCCAAACATACAGGAAATGTGTCGTTTGTAACAACGACCGACACAGTCTGGAGATGTACAAGGTTCGCCATGCTTCTGATGCCAACACAGCAAGCCCACTACTCACTAACCCTAACCGGTACGTCTCTGAATGTGGGAGGGAACACACACGGTCACAGGGAGAACGTAGAGACAGCGGCAGAAATCAATCCCAGATCTTACAGCAGATGCACCTCTACCTTGCCTGTTGATGGAGTTTTTGGTGAACCGCGTGGATATTTTCAGATTTTAGCACAGTAACAGGTCATTTGGCCCAACGAGCCAGCGCCACCCATTTACACTGCACAATTGATTAACGGATACGTCTTTGGGCTTGGGGAGGAAACCAGAGCGCCTGGGGAAACCTGCACGATCATGGGGAGAACATACAAACTCCTTGCAGACAGGGATCAAACCCCCATGGGTAATCCCAGGGGGAAGCAGTGCACACACACCGTGTAAGTTCATGGAATTTCTCCACGCCCGTCAAAGCGGTGTGGGAAAACCCAAGCTGCTGTCGGATATCCATCACAGATGGAAATCGAGGCCTGGTCGGACGGCAAATCTGCCTGGTTGTACCAGTAACTCTTCCACCCTGGGCAAAACACCTACACCACATAAACTACAGCAGTTCAAAGGAGGTGGCTCTCCGTTCCCTGCCACAATGCCTTTGTACTTGGCCATGCTGAATTTCATTAGGAGTTTGAACAGATTTGATGTCATGAAAGACTCCCAGAAATGTCCACAATATATCACGGAGAGCTTTCTAACTGTTACAGACGGGCCACTGGACAAGATTGGAAAAAGCTGCAGAGAGTTGAAAACTCAGTCAGCTCCATCGTGGGCACCAGCCTCCACAGCAAGGACAGCATCTTCAAAAGGTTGTGCTTCAAAAAGGACCCCATCACCCAGGACATGCCCTCTTCTCACTGCTACCATCAAGGAGGAGGTACAGGGGTCTGAAGACACACACTCAGTGATTCAGGACCAGCTTCTTCCCCTCTGCCATCGGATTTCTGAATGGACACCGAACCCATGAACACTACCTCACTATGTATTCCCTCTTTTTCCATGACATATTTAATTTCATTTAATTTTTTACATACGGTATTAAACTTTGTAGCTTTTTATGATTATGCATCGGGCTGCCACTTACATATCTCTCGCGGATCTCATCCGGGAAGGGCAGGGTGCGGGAGAAGCTGTGGGTGTGTGTCTCCAGTCCCAGGCCGGCCATGGTCTTCAGCAGCCAGTCGACGGGCATGCCACTGAGAGAGGGGAGAGCCGGTGTCAGTGAGGGACCCACACACTGTTAACAGAGACTGCAGCAGAAACCCTGCATGTTCACAGAATGGATGGAGACACCTCCTCTCACACGTGCGCACACACACACACACACATCACACGGACTCTCTCTCACACACACACACACCCCACACACACACACATCACACGGACTCTCTCACACACACACACCCCACACACACACACATCACACGGACTCTCTCTCACACACACACACCCCACACACACACACACACCCCACACACACACATCACACGGACTCTTTCTCACACACACACACCCCACACACGCACACACACATCACACGGACTCTCTCTCACACACACACACACACACACACACATCACACGGACTCTCTCTCACACACACACCCCCGCACACGCACACACACATCACACGGACTCTCTCTCACACACACACACCCCACACACACACACACATATCACACGGACTCTCTCTCACACACACACACCCCCACACATCACACGGACTCTCTCTCACACACACCCCCCCCGCACACGCACATCACACGGACTCTCTCTCACACACACGCACGCACACACACTCACATCCCACACACACGCGCGCATGCCCACACACCCACTCTCACACACACGTACGCGCACACACACACTCACACCCCCCACACACACACGCACACTCACACACGCATACACACATTACACGGACTCTCTGTCACACACACTCACACAGACTCTCACACACACACACTGTCAGCTATCCACACACTCACCCACCACACACACAATCTCACACACACACACTGTACCAACACACCATCATCCATTGACACACACAGTAACAACACATCAATGTTACACACACACACACACACAGAGTAACCCACACCCACTTCCAATGTGGGTATCTTCAGCCTGCCATGATGAGGCCACTTTCGGCTTGGAGAATCAACACCTTATATTCCCTCTGAGTATTCTCCAACCTGATGACATGAAGATTGATTTTTCTACCTTCTGGTAATTCCTCCGCCTCTCTGCTTCTCTCTTTTCCCATTCCCCATTCTGGCTCCCCTCTCACCTCTTCTCCTCACCTCCCTCTAGTTCCCTCCCTGTGGATTCCCCCTCCTTCTTCAGCCCGTAACCTTTTCCACCCATCATCTCCCAGCTTCTCACTTCATTGCTCATTTTGACTGATCATTTCAACGGATGCTGCCCGACCTGCTGAGTTCATCCAGCTTGTTTGTACGTGTTGATCTGACCACAGCATCTGCAGTGTACTTTGTGTTCTCACTTCATTCCTCTCTCCCACCCACCTTCCCCCTCACCTGCTCTCACCTGTCACGTGCCAGCTGTACTCCTTCCCCTCTCCCCTACCCACCCACCTTCCCCCTCACCTGCTCTCACCTGTCACCTGCCAGCTGTACTCCTTCCCCTCTCCCCTACCCACCCACCTTCCCCCTCACCTGCTCTCACCTGTCACCTGCCAGCTGTACTCCTTCCCCTCTCCCCTACCCACCCACCTTCCCCCGACGAAGGGTCTCGGCCCGAAATGTCGACAGTGCTTCTCCCTATAGATGCTGCCTGGCCTGCTGTGTTCCACCAGCATTTTGTGTGTGTTGTTTGAATTCCCAGCATCTGCAGATTTCCTCGTGTTTCTCCTTCCCCCTCATCTGTCACCTTGCCCTCCTTCCCCCTCCCCCACTCATTCTGGCTTCTGCTCCCTTCCTCCCCAGTTCTGGTTTCAGTCCAAGATTTATTCGAGGGGAGGTCTGTAATTAGTGGAGATTTGCAGGGATCTGAGCTGGGACCTGTGTTGTTCGTAATGTATATAAATCACCTGGATGGAAATGCAGATGGGTGGGTTAGTAAATTTGCAGATGATACCAAGACTGGTGGAGTTGTGGATGGTGTAGAAGACTGGCCTGATGCAGATATGGGCTGAGAAATGGCAGATGGAGTTTAACCCAGATAAATGTGAGGTGTTGCACCTCAGTTAGGCAAATGCAAGAAGACATCACACTGCTAAGGGCAAGAGAGGTCTTGGGATCCAAGTTCATAGTTCCTTGAAAGTAGCTACTCAGGTCAGTAAGGTGGCTAAGAAGGTTTATGGAACGCTTGTTTTTAAGATAATAAGACTATAAAACATTGGAGCAGAATTAGGCCTTCTGGCCCATGGACTCTGCTCCACCACTCAATCACGGCTGATCCTTAATTTTCCCTTACTCAGCCCCACTCCCCAGCCTTCTCCCTGTAACCTTTGTCCAATCAAGAACCTATCAATCTCTGCCTTATGACCTGGCCTCCACAGCTGTCTGTGGTAACGAATTCCACAAATTCACCACCCTCTGGCTGAAGAAATTTCTCTGCAACTCTGTTTTAAATGGACAACCCTCTATCCTGAGGCTGTAACTTCTTGTCCAAGGCACCCCCACCATGGGAAACATATCTCCATCTGCTCTTTCCAGGCCTTTCAACGTTCGAAAGGTTTCAATGAGATTCCCCCGTCATCCTTCTGAATTCCAGTGAGTACAGGCCCAGAGCCATCAAATGTCCCTCGTATGATAACCCTTTCATTCCTGGAATCATCCTTGTGAACCTCCTCTGGACCCTCTCCAATACCAGCACATCTTTTCTTAGATGAGGAGCCCAAAACTGTTCACAATACTCAAGGTGAGGCCTCACCAGTGCCTTATAAACCCTCAGCATCACATCCCTGCTCTTGTATTCTAGACCTCTTAAAATGAATGTTAACATTGCATTTGCCTTCCTCACCACCAACTCAACCTGCAAGTTAACCTTCAGGGTATTCTGCACAAGGACTCCCAAGTCCTTCTGCATCTCAGATTCCTGGATTTTCTCCCCATTTAGAAAACAGTCTGCACATTTATTTCTACTACCAAAGAGTATGACCATGCATTTTCCAATATTATGTTTCATTTGCCACTTTCTTGCCCATTCTCCCAATCTATCTAAGTCCTTCTGCATCCTATCTGTTTCCTCAACACTACCTGCCCCTCCACCAATCTTTGTATCATCTGCAAACTTGGCAATAAAGCCATCTATGCCATCATCTAAATCATTGATATACAGCATAAAAAGAAGTGGTCCCAACATCAACCCCTACGGAACACCACTAGTCACAGGCAGCCAACAGGAAAAGGATCATTTTATTCGCATTTGCTGCCTTTTACTAATCAGCCAATGCTCTAACCATGCTAGTCGCTTTCCTGCAATACCATGGGCCCTCAACTTGGTAAGCAGCCTCATTTGTGGCACCTTGTCAAAGGCCTTCTGAAAGTCCAAATATACAACATCCCCTTTATCTATCCTACTTGGAACCTCATTACACGCTAGAGATGACCCGCTGAAGTGCTTTGATTTATAAAGGCCAATGTACCGAAAGCTCTCTTTACGACCCTATCTACCTGTGATGCCACTTTTAGGGAATTTTGTATCTGTATTCCTAGATCCCTCTGTTCTACTGCACTCCTCAGTGCCCCATCATTTACATTGTATGTTCTACCTTGGTTTTTCCTTCCAAAGTGCAATACCTCACACTTGTCTGTATTAAACTCCATCTGCCATTTTTCAGCCCATTTTTCCAGCTGGTTCAGATCCCTCTGCAAGCTTTGAAAACCTTCCTCACATCCCCGACCCTGGCACCTGGGAGGCAACATCCCATCCAGGTGCCCTGTTCACACCCACAGATTCTCCTGTCTGTTGAGTCCCCTGTCACTACCGCTCCCCTCTTAAACTCAATCCCACGGTTGATGAAGGCCAATACACCATACGCCTTCTTAACCACACAGTCAACCTGCATACCAGCTTTGAGTGTCCTCTGGACTCGGACCCCAAGATCCCTCTGATCCTCCACACTGCCAAGAGTCTGACCATTAATATTATATTCTGCCACTACCAAAATGAACCACCTCACAGATGAGCTAAACTCCACCTGCCACTTCTCAGCCCAGTTTTGCATCCTATCAATGTCCCGCTGTAACCTCTGACAACTTTCCACACTATCCACAACACCCCCAGCCTTTGTGCCATCAGCAAATTTACTAACCCACTTCCTCATCCAGGTCACTTATAAAAATCATGAAGAGTAAGGGTCCCAGAACAGATCCCTGAGGCACACCACTGGTGACCTACCTCCATGCAGAATATGGCCCGTCTACAACCACTCTTTGCCTTCTTTGGGCAAGCCAGTTCTGGATCCACAAAGCAAGGTCCCCATGGATCCCATGCCTCCTTACTTTCTCAATAAGCCTTGCATGGTGTACCTTATCAAATGTTTTACTGAAATCCATATACACTACATCTACAGCTCTACCTTCATCAATGTCGCATCCTCAAAAACTGAACCAGGCTCATAAGGTATGACCTGCCTTTGACAAAGCCACGCTGACTATTCCCAATCACATTATGCCTCTCCAAATGTTCATAAATCCTACCTCTCAAGATCTTTTCCATCAACTTACCAACCACAATCACAATCCTCTCTCCCCCTCTCCACCCTGTCCACCCCCTTCTCACTCTCTTTCCGCTCTCTGTGGAGAGAATGTTTCCTACGGTAAGAGAGTCAAGGACCAGAGGACACAGCCTAAGAATAGAGGGGCGTCCTTTTACAAATGGAGTTAGAGGAATTTCTTCAGCCAGTGAATGGTGAATCTGTGGAATTTATTACTACAGATGACTGTGATGGCTAAGTCACTGGGTATATTTAAAGCGGAGGTCAACAGAAATGAATAATTTCTTGATTAGTCATGGCATCAAAGGTTACGGGGAGAAGACAGGAGAATAGGGTTGAGAAGATAATAAATCAGCCACGATTAAATGGCACAGTCCCTCCCTCTCTCCTTTACTGCCCTCCCCGAACGGCTGTCCTCCATTGCCCCAACCCCCATATGGCCCCCTCCTTACCCTGCCCTCTTCCGATGCCCTGAGAACTCACGGGCGTACGAGAGCGCCCTGTCCCCAAACAGAAAGTTCTCGTCCACCATGGTGGAGCCCATGGCATTCTCCGATGTGTACATTCGCAGGATGAAGGGTTCAAATGCCAGGCCAAGGAACCAGACGATGCCCGCCACGTAGCACAGGAGGCTGAAATGCGACCAGATGACACAGATATCAGAACATCCAATCTCATCATCAACCATTCCCACAGTCCCCAGTTGAGCTACCAACCAGCACAAAGACCCATCCCACACTCCTGGGGTCAGATACGGAGTGAAGCTCCCTCCACACTGTCCCATCACACACTCCCGGGGTCAGACACAGAGTGAAGCTCCCTCCACACTGAACCATCACACACTCCCGGGGTCAGACACAGAGTGAAGCTCCCTCCACACTGTCCCATCACACACTCCCGGGGTCAGACACAGAGTGAAACCCCCTCCACACCGTCCCATCACACACTCCCGGGGTCAGACACAGAGTGAAACTCCCTCCACACCGTCCCATCACACACTCCCGGGGTCAGACACAGAGTGAAACTCCCTCCACACCGTACCATCACACACTCCCGGGGTCAGACACAGAGTGAAGCTCCCTCCACACTGTCCCATCACACACTCCCGGGGTCAGACACAGAGTGAAACCCCCTCCACACCGTCCCATCACACACTCCCGGGGTCAGACACAGAGTGAAACTCCCTCCACACAGTCCCATCACACACTCCCGGGGTCAGACACAGAGTGAAACTCCCTCCACACCGTACCATCACACACTCCCAGGGTCAGACTCAGAGTGAAACTCCCTCCGCACCGTCCCATCACACACTCCCGGGGTCAGACACAGAGTGAAACTCCCTCCACACCGTACCATCACACACTCCCGGGGTCAGACACAGAGTGAAACTCCCTCTGCACCGTCCCATCACACACTCCCGGTGTCAGACACAGAGTGAAACTCCCTCTGCACCGTCCCATCACACACTCCCGGGGTCAGACACAGAGTGAAACTCCCTCCACACTGTCCCATCACACACTCCCGGGGTCAGACACAGAGTGAAACCCCCTCCACACCGTCCCATCACACACTCCCGGTGTCAGACACAGAGTGAAACTCCCTCCACACCGTCCCATCACACACTCCCGGGGTCAGACACAGAGTGAATCTCCCTCCGCACCGTCCCATCATACACTCCCGGGGTCAGATGCAGAGTGAAGCTCCCTCCACACCGTTCCATCACACACTCCCGATGTCAGACACAGAGAAATTCTCCCTCCACACCATCCTGTCACACATAAGCTATTCAGCCCATCATTTCCACTGTAAGATTCAACAAACCCGATGTTGATCTTTTAGCTTACACTTATTCCAAGCTCGTACCGCAGAATTTTCTCTCAGCCTGCCCCCGAATGATGTGCTGAATTTTTAATTTTTAAGGAGATACAGCACAGTAACAGGTCCTTGCAGCACGACGATCTTCCACCACCCAATTACACTCACATGATCAATGAACCAACTAACCCATACTCGCATTGCGTCTCCTCCCACATACAGGTTTGGGTTACTGAGTTGCACACTTGCAGCCTGTCCCCGGCATACCCTCAGACCGTGTTGGCCGAAGACACAAACAACACATTTCACTGCAGGTTTCAACATACATCCAACAAATAAAACTCATCCTCTGTCTATGGGCGCAGCGGCAGCGTAGTGATTAGCACGCTATTACAACTTGGGGCGACGGAGTTCAGAGTTCAAACGCAGCGTACTCTATTAGGAGTCTCTGCGTCCCTCGTGTGGGTTTCGATTTCCTCCCACAGTCCAAAGACTTAGCAGTTAGTCAGTCATTGTAAACCATCCTGCGATGAGGCTAGGCTTAAATCAGAGGTTGCCGGGCGGTGAGGCTCAGTGGGCCGACAGGGCCTGTTTCGCTCTCCATGTCTAAATAAGCCAAAGAAACAAATAAATCTTTAAACTCAGCAGAGGCTGGATAGGCTTTTCCCTGGAGTAAGGTCGTGAGGGGTGACCCGACAGAGGTTTGTGATATCTTCAGGGCAGAGATAAAATGGATGACCACAAACATTTCCCCAGGGTGGAGGGCATCAGATTAGGGTGAGAAGGGAATCCAAGGGCCAACCTCGCCACACGGAAGGCAGTGGGTGTAAGGAAGGAGCTGCCAGAGGATGTGCTTGAGGCTGGCGCAGAAACAATATTTAAAAGACACTTGGACAGGTGGAGGGACAGGAAAGGTTTAGAGGGAAAGGGGTAATGGGACTCGCTTGGTTAGAGAAAAATAAAAGATAAGGAGAAACATTAGCCTTCTTTGAAACACACAGTGAAATGTATCGTTTGTCAGAGGTTCGTCACACAGAGAAATGCGTCTTCTCTCAAATTAAATCAGCAAGGCTCAGGCCACAAGTGCTGCCACAGTTCTGGTGCACACCCACTACTCCCTAATCCAAACACCTCTGGACTGTGGGAGGAAACAGGAACACCCAGGGGAAAGCTCCGCAGCCATGGGGAGAATGTGCAGACTCCTCACAGACAGCAATGGGAACAGAACCTGACTGGTGATCACTGGCGCTGTACAGCGAAGCATTAACTGCGACGTTACCATGCAGCCCCAACGGCAACTTGGTCAGTATGAATGAGTCATTGGTGTTCAGAACGACTATGTGACTCTGAACCGCTCAGCCACTGAGCACTCACCACAGCGGCGCATTCATCTTGGTGATGAGCCCCGTCAGGACTTGCCTGCGGCTCGGGTCCGAAAGCAGCCCCATTCTTCTGCCTCAGCTGGGACGTTCCCACACCTCACACCCTGGAACAGAACAGAAAAGGTTATCAGCAATCAACTCTGTGCAAGTTTAGAAGACAAGCGGTCATGCTGCAATTATACAAGTATCTAGTTAGACCGTATCTGGAGTACTGCATGCAGTTCTGGTCACCGCACCAGAGACAGGATGTCAAGGCTGCAGAAGAGGTTTACCAGGATGCTGCCTGGATTAGAGGGCACGTGCCAGCACGAGAGGCTGCACAAACTTGGGTTGTTCTCTCTGGATTCAAAATTCAAGATTGCTTAATGCCATTTCCAATGAACAAGAATGAAATCATTGTTACTCCAGATCCCACACAGCACAGAAAAAAACAGTAAGGAACACAATAACAAACTTTAAAAACGCAATGAATGTAAATACATAAGACAGGTGCTACACATTGATAAATTGTACGTCTGTAAAGTGACACTAGGCACAGGAGTGTCTATACATAAGGTGACAGATGCAGTTTAATGTGGATAATGTGAGGTTATCCACTTTGGTGGCAAGAACAGGAAGGCAGATTACTTTCTAAATGGAGTCAAGTTAGGAAAAGGGGAAGTACAACGAGATCTAGGTGTTCTTGTACATCAGTCAATGAAAGCAAGCATGCAGTTACAGCAGGCAGTGAAGAAAGCTAATGGCATGCTGGCTTTTATAACGAGGGGAATTGAGTATAGGAGTAAAGAGGTCCTTCTGCAGCTGTACAGGGCCCTGGTGAGACCACACCTGGAGTATTGTGTGCAGTTTTGGTCTCCAAATTTGAGGAAGGACATTCTTGCTATTGAGGGAGTGCAGCGTAGGTTCACAAGGTTAATTCCCAGAGTGGCGGGACTGTCATATGTTGAAAGATTGGAGCGACTGGGCTTGTATACACTGGAATTTAGAATGATGAGAGGGGATCTGATTGAAACATACAAGATTATTAAGGGACTGGACACGCTGGAGGCAGGAAGCATGTTCCCGCTGATGGGTGAGTCCAGAACTAGAGGCCACAGTTTAAGAATAAGGGGTAGGCCATTTAGAACAGAGATGCGGAAAAACTTTTTCACTCAGAGAGTGGTGGATATGTGGAATGCTCTGCCCCAGAAGGCAGTGGAGGCCAAGTCTCTGGATGCTTTCAAGAGAGAGTTAGATAGAGCTCTTATAGATAGCGGGGTCAAGGGATACGGGGAGAGGGCAGGAACGGGGTACTGATTGTGTATGATCAGCCATGATCACAGCGAATGACGGTGCTGTCTATTGTCTATTGACTGACAGGAAATGATAAAGTACTGGTGGTTGGGGATATGGAGGGCAGGGTTAGTGAGTCAAGGTGTGGATTAGTCTGACTGCTCGGGGAAAGAGGCTGTTTTTGAATCCGGTGGTCCTGGCGTGGATGCTACATAGCCTCTTCCCTGAAGGGAAAGGGAATGGCAGCAGTGGAAGCTGGGGGGAAGCTGATAAAATCATGAGACGTGCTGATGGTCAAAATCATTTTCCCAGGGTGACAGTGGCAAATACTACAGGGCACAAGTTTAAGGCAGATTCTTGTTCAGAGAGTGGTGGGTCTGTCAGAATCAGAACCAGGTTTATTATCACCGGCATGTGACGTGAAATTTGTTAACCTAGCAGCAGCAGTTTAATGCAATACGTAATGCAATATGGAGGAATTTAAGGTGGGGGTTTATATGGGAGGTAGGGTTTAAGTGTCGGCACAAAATTGTGGGCCGAAGGGCCTGTACTGTGCTGTACTATTCTATGTTATCTAGCAGAGAAAAAATAATAAATAAAACATAACAATAATAAGAAATAATCAAGTAAATCAATTATGTATATTGAATAGATTAAAAAACATGCAAAAACAGAAATACTGTATTTTTAAAAAGTGAGGTAGTGTCCAAAGATTCAATGTCCATTTAGGAATCAGATGGCAGAGGGGAAGAAGCTGTTCCTGAATCGCTGAGTGTGTGTCTTCAGGCTTCTGTATCTCCCACCTGATGGTAACAGTGAGAAAAGGGCATGCCCTGGGTGCTGGAGGTCCTTAATAATGGACGCTGTCTTTCTGAGACAATGCTCCTTTTTTTTAATTGATTTTTTAAATGCATTTTCTACAACACTACAAATAAAAAAAAACCAAAAAACAAAGTAGAAAATTAATACAGTGCAAGATAAACATACAATAGTAATATAATACAAAATAAGATAATTGAGAAAGCACCCAAGTTAAAGTCATGTAAAGTTAGTGTCCTCCCCAAGCCCCACAACAAAAAAAACTCCAGACCAACCAAAACAAAATGTAGAAAATATAAATCAGAACATTCAAACCCCCAAAACTGTAAATACACTTGAAAACAATAGATAATAATGCCTACTACCAAAAAAAAGAGCTGAAAGCAAGGGACTGAAAAAAAAACTTAATTAAGAGGAAAATTATGAAAGTACTCAATAAAAGGTCCCCAGACCTTATGAAACTTTATATCCGAATTAAGAATTGAATAATGGATTTTTTCAAGGTCTAAACAGGCCATAATATCGTTAAGCCATTGAGCATGCGTGGGCGGGGCAACATCTCTCCATCTAAGGAGGATTAGACGTCTAGCCAGGAGAGAAGCAAAAGATAATATTCGACATTTAGTCGAACTCAAGCGTATATCTGTCTCACCCAAGAAACCAAACAGAGCAATTAAAGGGTTAGGTTCTAAGTGGTGATTCAGAATTCAGGATAAAGTTATAAAAACATCTTTCCAAAATTTCTCTAAGCTAGGACAGGTCCAGTACATATGAATGAGAGAAACCTCGCCACTTTTGCATTTATCACAAAGAGGACTAATATTAGGGTAAAATCGAGATAATTTAGATTTGGACATATGGGCTCTATGAACAATCTTAAACTGTAAAAGACAGTGGCGAGCACAGAGAGAAGTTGAATTAACCGATTTGAGAATCGAGTCCCAAATCTCATCAGATAAAGGGATATTTAAGTCATGCTCCCAAGCCATTCTAATTTTATCCACAGGGGCACACCGTAAGGGTACTAATTTATCACGGATAAAGGATATTAAGCCTTTACCCAGTGGATTAATAGAAAGAAATCCATAGCATTTTTCTCGGGCATTTCAGGGAAGTTGGGAATTAAAGGATTGATAAAGTGTCTGATTTGGAGATATCTAAAGAAATGAGCATTAGGCAGATTGAACTTAGCAGAAAGCTGTTGAAAGGATGCGAAGCGATTATCCATAAAAAGATCTTCAAAATGTCTAATTCCTTTTCTATACCAATCATAGAATGTTGGTAGGTAGATAATAGGTAGAAAAAGATGATTATGTAAGATAGGACTAGAAAGGGAAAAACCATAAAATTTCCTAAACTGGGCCCATATTCGCAAAGTATGTCTAACAAGAGGATTAACAATTAGTCTAGACAAACTACGGGGGAGTGCAGAACCAAGAAGTGCAGAAATAGATCTTTAGTGGAATTCAGCTCCATTGCTACCCAATTAGGGCACTCAGATTGGCTATGAAAAAAAGACCAGAAGATAGTGCAATGAATGTTAGCTGCCCAGTAGTATAAATGAAAATTAGGTAAGCCATGCCACCCTCTTTTTTAGATTTTTGAAGATAAACTTTATTAATTCTGGAACGCTTATTCTTCCACAGATATGACAAAATAATAGAGTCTAAGGAATCAAAAAAGGTTTTAGAAATAAAAATTGGAATAGATTGAAATAAATATAAAAATTTAGGGAGAACGTACATTTTAATAACATTAATACGACCTACCAAGGACATAGATAGAGGTGACCATTGTGACAGACTCTGTTTTGTAGTGTATAAAAGATTAGCAAAATTTTCACGAAAAAGATCTTTAAGCTTCTTGTAACTGTAATACCAAGGTAAGTAAATTGATTATGAACTACTTTAAAGGAGAGGACACGAAATGCTAATACTTGTGCTTCTTTATTAACTGGGAAAAGTTCACTCTTATGTAAATTAAGTTTATAGCCAGAAAACTGGCTAAATTGATCAAGAAGTGAAAACATTGGAGGTAAGGATGTGGACGGATTTGAAAGAAAAAGTAACAGATCATCAGCATAAAGGGAAACTTTATGCTCAACACCCCCCTTCCAAATCTCGGTCAATTCAGGACAGCTTCGGAATGCTATTGCCAGAGGTTCTACAGCCAAATCAAAAAGAAAGGGACTTAAAGGGCATCTTTGACGGGTGCCACATTTATGGTTAAATAACTGGGATTGCTGAGAATTAGTCAAAACAGAGGCGGTAGGACATAGATACAGCAATTTGATCCAAGAGATAAAACTTTGACCAAGGTCAAATTTTTCTAAAACCACAAAGAGGTATGTATTTCCACTCTATACAATCAAATGCTTTCTCCGCATCGAGAGAAATAACACATTCAGGAATCCCAGTTGAAGGTGAATATAAAATATTAAATAAATGCCGTATGTTAAAAAAAGGAAGACGGTTTTTAATAAAACCAGTTTGATCATCAGAAATAATAGAGGGTATAACAGTTTCTAATCTATGAGCTAAGACTTTGGCCAAGATTTTAACATCAACATTAAGCAAAGAGATCGGCCTGTACGAGGAACACTCTGTTGGGTCTTTACCCTTTTTTAATAAAAGAATAATACATGCCTCATTAAATTAAATGAGGGTGGCAATTTACCATAATTAAACGAGTTAGATAGTACTGAGAGTAACTGAGGAGAAAGGAGTGAAGAGAATGATTTATAAAATTCTACGGGGAACGCATCAGGTCCAGGAGATTTGCCTGAAGACAGTGCAGAAATTGCAGAAGATATTTCTTCTAATGATATAGGCTCATTAAGTTTTGCTTTAAAATCAGATGAAAGCAAAGGAATATTCAGAGTATTTAAAAAAAGATCAACAGAAATATTCTCATTCAGAGATTCAGAGGAATAAAGCTGAGAGTAAAAATTTCTAAATACGTCATTGATTTCTGAGTGATTCGATGTAATATCCCCGTTCTCCTTCCGGATCTTTGTGATATGTTGTTTAGCTTTAGAACGCCTCAACTGATTAACTAGAAATTTACCAGATTTGTCACCGTGAATATAAAAGCGACTCTTACGTTCAAGAAGTTGACGTTCAACAGGTTGAGTAGAGAGAAGGTCAAATTTAGTTTGAAGTTCTACATGCTTCTTATATAATTCAGGGTTATTAGTTTGAGCATATAATTGATCTAATTCTTTAATCTGATTAATTAGGTCTAATCGATCTATACGGGACTTTCTATTAAGATTTGCTGTATATGAGATTATTTGACCCCTCAAATATGCTTTCATGGCATCCCAGACAATCTGGGATGACATTTCAGATGACGAATTAGTGTTTAAATAAAAAGTTATCTGATCCTTAATAAATTTTAGAAAATCATCATCCGATAATAAAGTCGGGTTAAAACGCCAATGTTTATTCCTCTGAGGGAGACCAGGAAAATTTAGAGACAAAGTAATTGGAGCATGATCATAAATCAGTATACTCTGATAGTCACAAGAATGGACAAATGAAATAAGTTGATTATCAATTAAAAAATGGTCAATTCTAGTAAAGGTATGGTGAACATGTGAAAAAAAAGGAATAATCTCTCTCAGTAGGATGAAGGAAACACCATATATCAGAGATACCATAATTAGAAAGAAAAGAGTGAATAGCTAAAGCAGATATAGTAGGTGATCTAGTAACAGGGGACGATCGATCCAAATTTGGATCTAACCAGCAATTAAAAGTCGCCACCCAATATAAGAGAATATGAATTTAAATCTGGTGATGAGGAGAAAAAAATGTTCAAAAAAATTAACATTGTCAGAATTGGAAGCATACAGGTTTGCTAGTACAACTTTAGTATTATATAATTTACCAGAAACGATAATAAAATGGCCATTTGTGTCAGATATCTTACCATGGAGTTCAAAAGGAATATTTGAATGAATAAGGATGGAACCCCCCCCCCCCCCCAGCTTTGGCCGGGAAGGATGAATGAAAATGCTGACCCACCCACTTTGACAAAAGCCGAGAATTATCAAAACTATGAATATGAGTTTCTTGAAGAAAAGCAATGTCATTTAAGTTGCTTAATATGGGAGAAGACCTTCCTTCTTTTAACAGGATGATTCAATCCCTTTACATTCCAGCTCACAAATTTCAGTGTATTAACCATTATCAATTGTTAATACATAAAAGGTAGTAGGCATATATAAAATCAAACATTGCAATAACAGTCTGGGAGCAAAAATATAAACATAAATCAGTCAAACCAGGACAGAAACATGTCCTGAATAACAAGGGAAAACAGAAAAAACAATAAAGTGTTGGAACTGGAGAACCCACCCCACCCTCACAACCCAAAACTAGATGGCTACCCAAAAAAGCAGCTAGCTCTACAAAAAAATGTTACCCCAAAAATAACTTCCAGTTCCGTATCATTGACATAGGCTCCGTATAGATAATATAGCAAATACTAACTAATTTATGCACTAAAGAGCAAAATTACAAATAGGAACAACTTCGTCAGAAAAGATATAAAACTTAATACAATTTTTTTTTTAAAAAACTAACCTACACGCGAGAAAGTATGAAAAATTGAAAGAGAAAGATAAAAGGGGGGGAAGGGGGAAATTATAAATTTAAAGAGAATACATATCAGCCGTTTTAAAAAAAAGGCAAATCTTGTACCGTAAATCAACAGGGAGGCCTTCAATAAGAAACTCCAAGCCTCCGAAACAAATTAAGACCAATTGTAGTTCTCTATAGTTAAAGTTATTCAGAAGTAGAATAAATTACACAAGTAAAATCTAAAGTCCGCAGGGAAACATTAAATTTAGATCATCTATTTAAGAAAATCGCACCAAGTCCAGGGAGAGACTAACTAGAACCCTTAGAATCTCAGTAGTTAATGTCTGAATTATTCAAGTAGAGTCTGAGTTCGCAAAAAAAACTTTAATTCAAGAAGTACTTATCAGCCATTTTAGAAAATCAAACCGGGTCCGAAGAAGTCAAGATGGCTGGAAGATTTCCAACAAACAACTCAGCCTCCTTCACTGATTTAAACCACTTATATTCTCCAGTAGTAAGCGTAATTCGAAGATCGGCTGGGTTACAAAGAGAAGGTTTGAATCCATGATCAAAAAGCACTTTCATTACGGCTTTGAACTCAGCACGCATCTTCAGAACCTGGAGGGCATAATCTTCCATGAAATGAATGGTGGTATTTTGGAAAGTCAGAGTACCTCTTTGGCGTGCCTCCATAATCAAACGGTTTTTCACCTGATATCGATGGAAACACAGGATAATTGGCCGTGGTCTAGAACCCAAAATAGCACGAGGAACATAAATCCTGTGAGCTCTTTCTAGCTCAGGTGGAGTCGGGAGAAATTCTTTCCCGAAAATCTCACAGAGAAAAGAAGAGAAAAATTCAACAGAAGAGCCCTTTTCGGTGGCCTCCGGCAAACTGAAAATTCGCAGATTGCAGCGTCTGCTCCGATTTTCGAGATCCGCCATTTTGGAAGTAAGTTTACTGTTTTTCTCTGTTAGGTTGGAGCAGAGAGTTTCTAGATGTTGAACACGGCGTTCTAAACCTTCAGAGGTTAGGTCGATGCGAGATAGATGTTCAGCATGGTCATCCACTCTGGCATTAATCTGATCCAATTTTGACTCCAGCTGACTGATAGAAGCTCTAAATTCAGTCTTGATATCCGTTAGAGTATCTTGTCGATGCTGTTCCAGGATAGAGAGAATCTCAGCCGTGGAAGTTTCTTTTTTCCCGAGTTTAGTGCTTTTTGTAGCCATTGTAAGATAGACGTATTTGCAGGCAGATAAAAGAAAGCAAATAAAATAACGAACTAAGGTTTAAAAAGGGAGACACATAGTGCGAAAATAGGAAGTATAATAGAGCAAAAGTTTGAAGCGACTAAACAATCGCCATCTTACCGCAAGTCGACACCACTCCTTGAAGATGTCCTGAGTACTTTGTAGGCTGGTACCCAAGATGGAGCTGACTAGATTTACAACCCTCTGCAGCTTCTTTCAGTCCTATGCAGTAGTCCCTCCATACCAGACAGTGATGCAGCCTGTCAGAATGCTCTCCATGGTACATCTATAGAAGTTTTTGAGTGTATTTGTTGACATGCCAAATCTCTTCAAACTCCTAATAAAGTATAGCCACTGTCTTGCCTTCTTTATGACTACATTGATATGTTGGGACCAGGTTAGATCCTTAGAGATCTTGACACCCAGGAACTTGAAGCTGCTCGCTCTCTCCACTTCTGATCCCTCTATGAGGATTGGTATGTGTTCCTTCATCTTACCCTTCCTGAAGTCCACAATCAGTTCTTTTGTCTTACTGACATTGAGTGCCAGGTTGTTGCTGTGACACCACACCACTAGTTGGCATATCTTACTCCTGTATGCCCTCTCGTCACCACCTGAGATTCTACCAACAATGGTTGTATCGTCAGCAAATTTATAGACGGTATTTGAGCTATGCCTAGCCACACAGTCATGTGTATACAGAGAGTAGAGCAGTGGGCTAAGCACACACCCCTGAGGTGCACCAGTGTTGATCGTTACAGAAGAGGATATGTTATCACCAATCCGCACAGACTGCGGTCTTCCATTAGGAAGTCGAGGATCCAATTGCAGAGGGAGGTACAGAGGCCCAGGTTTTGTAACTTTTCAATCAGGATTGTGGGAATGATGGTGTGAAATGCTGAGCTATAGTCAATGAACAGCATCTTTGTGTTGTCCAGGTGGTCTAAAGCTGGGTGGACAGTCACTGAAACTGCGTCTGCCGTTGATCTAGGCAAATTACAATGGGTCCAGGTCCTTGCTGAGGCAGGAGTTCAGTCTAGTCATTTCATTCTCTCAAAGCATTTCATCACTGTAGATGTGAGTGCTATTAAGACATTAAGGTAATTATAACCATATAACAATCACAGCACGGAAACAGGCCATTCCGGCCCTCCTAGTCCGTGCCGAACTCTTAATCTCACCTAGTCCCACCTACCCGCACTCAGCCCATAACCCTCCACTCCTTTCCTGTCCATATACCTATCCAATTTTACCTTAAATGACACAACTGAACTGGCCTCTACTACTTCTACAGGAAGCTCATTCCACACAGCTATCACTCTCTGAGTAAAGAAATACCCCCTCGTGTTTCCCTTAAACTTTTGCCCCCTAACTCTCAAATCATGTCCTCTCGTTTGAATCTCCCCTACTCTCAATGGAAACAGCCTATTCACGTCAACTCTATCTATCCCTCTCAACATTTTAAATACCTCAATCAAATCCCCCCTCAACCTTCTACGCTCCAATGAATAGAGACCTAACTTGTTCAACCTTTCTCTGTAACTTAAGTGCTGAAACCCAGGTAACATCCTAGTAAATCGTCTCTGCACTCTCTCTAATTTATTGATATCTTTCCTATAATTCGGTGACCAGAACTGTACACAATATTCCAAATTTGGCCTTACCAATGCCTTGTACAATTTTAACATTACATCCCAACTTCTGTACTCAATGCTCTGATTTATAAAGGCCAGCGTTCCAAAAGCCTTCTTCACCACCCTATCTACATGAGACTCCACCTTCAGGGAACTATGCACTGTTATTCCTAGATCTCTCTGTTCCACTGCATTCCTCAATGCCCTACCATTTACCCTGTATGTTCTATTTGGATTATTCCTGCCAAAATGTAGAACCTCACACTTCTCAGCATTAAACTCCATCTGCCAACGTTCAGCCCATTCTTCTAACCGGCATAAATCTCCCTGCAAGCTTTGAAAACCCACCTCATTATCCACAACACCTCCTACCTTAGTATCATCAGCATACTTACTAATCCAATTTACCACCCCATCATCCAGATCATTTATGTATATTACAAACAACATTGGGCCCAAAACAGATCCCTGAGGCACCCCGCTAGTCACCGGCCTCCATCCCGATAAACAATTATCCACCACTACTCTCTGGCATCTCCCATCTAGCCACTGTTGAATCCATTTTATTACTCCAGCATTAATACCTAACGACTGAACCTTCTTAACTAACCTTCCATGTGGAACTTTGTCAAAGGCCTTGCTGAAGTCCATATAGACTACATCCACTGCCTTACCCTCGTCAACATTCCTCGTAACTACTTCAAAAAATTCAATAAGGTTTGTCAAACATGACCTTCCACGCACAAATCCATGCTGGCTACTCCTAATCAGATCCTGTCTATCCAGATAATTATAAATACTATCTCTAAGAATACTTTCCATTAATTTACCCACCACTGATGTCAAACTGACAGGTCTATAATTGCCAGGCTTACTTCTAGAACCCTTTTTAAACAATGGAACCACATGAGCAATACGCCAATCCTCCGGCACAATCCCTGTTTCTAATGACATCTGAAAGATCTCCGTCAGAGCTCCTGCTATCTCTACACAAACTTCCCTCAAGGTCCTGGGGAATATCCGGTCAGGACCCGGAGATTTATCCACTTTTAAATTTCTTAAAAGCGCCAGTACTTCCACCTCTTTAATTGTCATAGGTTCCATAACTTCCTTACTTGTTTCCCACACCTTACACCATTCAATATCCTTCTCCTTAGTGAATACCGAAGAGAAGAAATCGTTCAAAATCTCTCCCATCTCCCTCGGCTCCACACATAGCTGACCACCCTGATTCTCTAAGGGACCAATTTTATCCCTCACTATCCTCTTGCTTTTAATATAACTGTAGAAGCCTTTCGGATTTACTTCCACCTTATTTGCCAAACCAAACTCGTAACTTCTTTTAGCTTTTCTAATCTCTTTCTTAAGTTTCCTTTTACATTCTTTATATTCCTCGAGCAATTCCTTTACTCCATGCTGCCTATATCTATTGTAGACATCCCTCTTTTTTCGAACCAAGTTTCTAATATCCCTTGAAAACCATGGCGCTTTCAAACCTTTAACCTTTCCTTTCAACCGAACAGGAACATAAAGATTCTGTACCCTCATAATTTCACCCTTAAATGACCTCCATTTCTCTATTACATCCTTCCCATAAAACAACTTGACCCATTCCACTCTCTCTAAATCCCTGCGCATCTCCTCAAAGTTAGCCTTTCTCCAATCAAAAATCTCAACTCTAGGTCCAGTCCTGTCCTTCTCCATAATTATATTGAAGCTAATGCTATTGTGATCACTGGACCCGAAGTGCTCCCCAACACATACATCTGTCAGCTGACCTATCGCATTCCCTAACAGGAGATCCAACACTGCCCCATCTCTAGTTGGTACTTCTATGTATTGTTGCAAAAAGCTATCCTGCACACATTTCACAAACTCTAAACCATCCAGCCCTTTTACAGAATGAGCTTCCCAATCTATGTGTGGAAAATTAAAATCTCCCACAATCACCACCTTGTGTTTACTACAAATATCTGCTATCTCCTTACACATTTGCTCTTCCAACTCACGCTCCCCATTAGGTGGCCTATAATACACTCCTATCAGTGTTACTACACCTTTCCCATTCCTCAATTCCACCCAAATAGCCTCCCTAGAGGAGCTCTGTAATCTATCCTTCCAAAGCACCGCCATAAGATTTTCTCGGACAAGCAATGCAACACCTCCTCCTCTGGCCCCTCCTACTCTATCACACCTGAAGCAACTAAATCCAGGAATATTTAGTTGCCAATCACACCCTTCCTGCAACCATGTTTCACTAATAGCTACAACATCATAATTCCAGGTATCAATCCACACTTTAAGCTCATCCACCTTTCTTACAATGCTCCTAGCATTAAAATAGATACTTTTAAGATACTCTCCACCTCCTTCTCTCTTTTCATCCCTAGCAATGCATTCAAATTTATTATCCTTTTCTTTCTTCTCCCCTACAACTTCGGGCTGAGCGCATCCCTCCTCCATCACCTGCCTGTCCTCCCTCACACACGGTCTACTTACTTGCTCTACTGGTGAACTAACCTCCTCTCCCATAGTTTCCTCAAATTGATTTCCGCCCCCCCCATCTTACTAGTTTAAAGTCTGCCCCGTAGCCCTAGCAAACCTCCCCGCTAGGATATTGGTCCCCCCAGGATTCAAGTGTAACCCGTCCTTCTTGAACAGGTCACGCCTGCCCCAGAAGAATTATACTGATATAATTGTTGCCTTTTTGAAGCCAGTGGGAACTTCTGCCCGTAGCAGTGAGAGGTTGAAAATGTCCTTGAATACTCCCGCCAGTTGGTTGGCACAAGTTTTCAGAGCCTTACCAGGTACTCCATCGGGTCCTTCTGCCTTGAGAGGGTTCACTCTCTTTAACGACAGTCTAACATCGGCCTCTGAGACAGAGATCACAGGGTCACCAGGTGCAGCAGGGATCTTCACAGCTGTAGTTGTATTCTCCCTTTCAAAGCGGACATCGAAGGCGTTTGAGTTCATCTGGTAGTGAAGCATCGCTGCCATTCATGCTATTGGGTTTTGCTTTGTAGGAAGTAATGTTTTGCAAACCCTGGCGGAGTTGCTGTGCATCTGATTGTCGCCTTCAACCTTGTTTCAAATGATCTGTTCACCTTTGAAATAGCCCTCCACAGATCATTCCTGGTTTTCTGGTACAAGCCTGGGTTGCCAGACTTGAATACCACAGACCTAGCCTTCAGAAGGCGATGTACCTCCCACGATTGTCAGGGGTCAGGATAGAAGCAGATTGATGGGTTTCTGGCAGTAGAAACAGTTACATATTCAGATCCAATCATCACATGCACATTGAGGCACACCATGACATGCGTCTTTTGTGTCAACAGCCAGTGCAAGGATGTGCTGGAGGCAGTCTGCAAGAGTGGTCACACAATCTGGCACCAGCATGACATGTCCACCAATTTAAACAAACAAAACAAGCCCCTGTCCCCCACCCCCGACAAACACACACACCTCCACAAAGTGAAACTCCCTCCACACTGTCCCATCACACACTCCCCACATCAGACAGATAGTGAAACTTCCTCCATATCGTCCCAACACACACTCCCGGGGTCAGACACAGACTGAAGCCCCCTCCACACCATAAAAGGGGGGGAAAGTTATACTCACACATTAACATATTGGATATATTAGGTGGAATAATCCCTTGCTCACAATTAATATGCACGATAAGGACTGTAAACCAAGACGAAGCTACTGACACAATGAAGGAAGCCCTTAACACCGGCAGAGATGAAGGCCCTTCATTGCTTCCCTAAACACCAGAGCGTACCGCCTGGTAAGCTTGTTTGAATGCAGTTCCTTTGCGGTACAAAGGAAACATTTATTGAGATGTTTGGGACAGACCCAGTATAATATGGAGAGCTTGTTTGCACATCACTGCCATCAGAATGCATATAAAACCATACCTCACCTTCTGAAAAGCACTATAGACTGATGTATTTGAGATTTTTTTGGGCAGGGAATTAAAGTGGATGTATTTCCCATCTCTGCTCCACATTCCACCTTACGCTGGTCTGCCGACCGCCATTAAACTTTAGATGAAGAAACAGGGAATTGAGCGATGCAGACGGATGAGATTAGTCAGACATCGTGGACCGAAGAGTGTGTTCCACTGAATGACTCGGGAGACAGGGTTGGGTAGCTATGCAGGAGGGAGAGATATAATGGAGTCTCAGGTATGAGATCGGACCGTGCGCTGGGGTTTCAATGGCCAGAGGACGCTGCTGTTAATATAAAATACAATACACATTCCTGGGTGCCAACATCTCTGAGGATCTATCCAGGGCCCAACATATTGATGCAATCACAAAGAAGGCACAACAGCGGCTATAGTTCATTAGGAGTTTGAGGGTGTTTGCTATGTCACGCAAATTTCTACAAACGCACCATGGAGTGCACTCTAACTGATTGCGTCACCGTCTGGTATGGAGGGCCACTACACAGGATCAGAAAAAGCTGCAGGAAGTTGTAAACTCAGTCAGCTCCATCATGGGCACTGGCTTCCCCAGCATCAAGGACATCTTCAAGGAGTGATGCCTCAAGAAGGCAGCATCCATCATTAAGGACCCATCCTCTTCTCAAAGCTACAATCAAAGAGGAGGTACAGGAGTCTGAAGACACACGCTGAACGATTCAGGAACAGCTTCTTCCCCTCCAGCAGATTGCTGAATGGACAATGAACCCACAGCACTACTCCAGCATGCTTTTCCCCTCTCTTATTGCATTAGTTATTTACTTTATATACTTCTTATTGTATTTTTGTTTTTATCATGATATATTACTGCTGCAAATTAACACACTTCATGAAATATGCCGGTGATAATAAGCCTGATTCTGAAATACAGATGACCAGAGGTTTGGTCGGGACTCACAGAGCACTGAGTGTGGGATGTCCCACTCCCAGGAACAAGCTTAGAAACAAGTGACCATCTCCTGGTTTAAGGCATGAGTGACGGCGAGGCGTCCCCCCCCAGGGGAGAGGAGGGCAGAGAGGGGAGGGGCGGGGAGGCAGGAGGAGAACTGGAGGGAAAGCAGGGATAGACAGGGAACGTCCTCCTCCAGTCGGCCATCCATGGAGCGAGCTGAGGAGGGGATTCTACCCATTCTGTTTCCATGGTCCCCAGTCCTTGGTGGGGGGGGGGGGTTACTCCGTCCCTCCCTCCCTCCCTCCCTCCTTCTTTCCTCCCTCCCTCCTTCTTTCCTCATTCACTCACCTCCCCCGGACCCGGACCCGAACTCGGTGCACCGCAGACTGCCCGGCACCGGAAGCTGCCTCCCCCGGAATCCATAATGGTCGGCACACTTCCGGCAGCCACACGAACCGAGGAATTTGGGAGTATTTGTGTAGGATTTGCAGGTTGAGTGTGGTGAGGAGGGAAATGCAATGTTAGCATTCATTTTAAGAGGACTAGAATATAAAAGCAAAGATGTGATGTTGAGACTTTATAAAGCTCTGGTGGGGCCTCACTTGGAGTATTGTGAGCGGGTTTGAGCCCCTGACCTGCTCAGGGACCTGTTGAACGGGACTGCCCGATGCAACACCTTCCTCCCCAGGTCCCCAGCGTACAGAGACTTCCACTGGGGACCCCCTCCGCTGCCGGACGGTAACACGGACCGCCAAGACGAGTCCGGTCGGCAGATGAAGGCGAGGAAGTGGACGGTGTGCTGGAGCAGTCCGTTCAGGAAGCGCCTCGGAGCATCACGGAACGGCACGGTGGGCGTCCCTGCGAGACGGCTCACGTTGTGCAGGACCCTCTCCCACCTGGTCTCCTGAGACCTGGGTCTGACGAGCACATAGGGTGGTGGTGCAGCCGGAACCCCTCCACTTCCCCGACACCCACCCTAATAGGATCAGCAAGCAGAGCACCATTCCCCAATGGCGCAGGAGCACCCTGCCCAGATAAGGCCAGACCCTATGCCCTCCACAGTTCCCGGTGGAAGTGGGGTAGTTCCCTCAGAGCGGAATGGCTGACGCCATCTGCCAGGATCCGTTTGCCCTCCTGCAGGCAGTGACCCCGGTGGAGAAAATGCGTGCCACCTCGGAGGCTGGACACAGTACAGGTATCTTTTCAGGGTCCTGAGGGGGAGAGCTGCCAGCTGGGTGCGCACGCACACCAAGGACTGGCCACCCTTCCGATCGGAAGGCGCTGGACCGCTGCAAAGACCCAATGCTTCCTATTGCCCCAGAAAAAGTCCACCAGTCTCTTCTGCGACCTGGACACAAACGCTGTGGGTGGGACCAATGCAGGGAGCCAGTACCACACCATTGAGGCAACCAGCTGATTGATCTGTAAAGCCCTCTCCCGGTTTGAGATCGCACAAAGAAGGCTCAACCAGCGCTCCAGCCGGGCAGAGATCTTTGTCTTCAAATCCCGCCAGTTCGCCGGCCAGGTCTCCCCCCCCCGTCGAGCTCAGGTAGACATTCAAGTAGAGGAGGTGCGTGGTGCTCCACCCAAATGGCCTCAAGCGATTTGCAAATTTTAAAAAGAAGCATTTTGCGGGGCTTGATTCATTAGTGGTGGAACAATCGATTCGCAATTCACTAATAGCAGCAAATAAAAGTAAAGCAGGGTCAAAGCGGAGCGGCCAATATGTGGTAATAAGGTAATTATATCGTGAAGGGGGAATGTACAAAGGAGGTGCAAGGGGCAGGTTTTTTACAAAGGGGTGGGTGCCTGAAATGTGCTGTCAGGTTGGTGTTGGAGGCAGATCACACAGGGGTGGAGGGGTGTTTGAGAGACTCTTAGAAAAGCACATGACGGCAGAAAAGGAGGGGGGATTTGGTCATTGTACGGGGAGAAAGGGTTAGATTAATTAGGAGCAACCAATTAATTATATATTTAAGTAATTGATTAATTAATTAAGTTTAACTAATTGAGTTAGACTAACTAATTTAGATTAATATGAGGTGTCCAGTGAGGGGTAGTACCTCTGATGAAGAGGCTTGTCGTGTCCATTCTGGGGCAGCATAATCACCTTTGGTCCCCACTGGCCACTCAGCTCTCACCTGTGGCTCCAAGTAGCTGTTTGCCACACCCCGGTACACTGCTTCCACAGGTGGGCCAAGCCAGGTGAGGGTAACCGGCAGCCTCACTCCCCGGTGAGATGGGGATATGCCTGTACTAACGTGCAGCCAGCTCTGGCGGACTGGGAGGACGAGATCTACATTGAGATGCAATGGCCAAAAAGGTGATTCTGCAACGGTCTGTGGAGAGCGAAGGGCACGACCAGGTACAGAAGATGTCATGGTCATCCACTGTAACCAAGGAAGACCCCATTTGTGACGACTAATAAAGATGGAATGGGGGAGCAGTTTGTTGGGCTGAATGGCCTAACTCTGCTCCCATGTCTTATGGTCCATCCAGTACCCACTGCCCTCTGTATAAAGTTACCTCATGGATCTCCTTTAAATCTCTTGCCACTTATCCTCCACCTGCTCCCAACCCTGGGGAAAAGACTAGGGCAGTCCAGCTATTGAATGTTCAAAAAGCTCGAAGTACACCATATACAACCCTGGTTCAGGAATGGCACCATCTCGGATCGCAAGACCCTGCAGCGGATAGTGAGGTCAGCTGAGAAGATCATCAGGGTCTCTCTTCCTGCCATTACAGACATTTACACCACACGCTGCACCCGCAAAACAAACAGCATTATGAAGGACCCCACGCACCCCTCATACAAACTCTTCTCCCTTCTGCCATCTGGGAAAAGGTACCAAAGCATTCGGGCTCTCACCACCAGACTGTGCAACAGTTTCTTCCCCCAAGCCATCAGACTCCTCAATACCCAGAGTCCAGACGGACATCAACATCATTTATTATTATATTGAAATTTGTCCTCTACTGTGCCTATTGTCTTGCTTATTAATTAATTGCTCTGCACTGTTTTGTGCACTTTATGTAGACCTGTGTAGGTCTGTAATCTAGTGTAGTTTTTGTGTTGTTTTACGTAGTTTAGTGTAGCCTTGTGCTGTCTCACATAGTCTAGTGTAGTTTTGTGTTGTTTCATGTAGCGTTCCTGGAGGAACGTTGTCTCGTTTTTACTGTGTACTGTACCAGCAGTTTATGGTCAAAATGACAATAAAAAGCGAATTGACTTGAGATTGATTTTCTTGTGGGCATTTACAGTAAAGATAATAGAAACACACTAATAAATAAGCAATAAATATTGAGAGAGAGAGAGAGATAAAGAGTTCTTGAAAGTGAGCTCGAAGGTTGTAGGATGAGTGCAGTTATCCCCTCTGGTTCAGGAGCCTGAAGGTTGAGGGGTAATAACTGTTCCTGAGCCTGGTGGTGTGGGTCCTGAGCCTCCTGTACCTTCTTCCTGAAGATTATTCTAGTGAGAAGAGAGCTTGTCCTGGATGGTGGGGTTTGTCCCAGATGATGGATGCTGCTTTCTTGTGACAGCATTCAGTGTAGATGTGCTCAATGGTGGGGAGAGCTCTACCCGTGATGGACTGGACTGTATCCACTACTTTCTGTAGGAATTTCTGTCCAATGCTGTTATGTTTTGTAACTTCAAAACATAAAACTAATTCAAAGGAAGACATGGGAGTCCAAAATGTGAGTCTAACTTTGTGTCTTACTTTAAGCAAGGTGCCCACATATCACATGGCAACACGATGACGTATACACTTCATATACGTATACCCTGTAATGAATTCAATGGTCCCATTTAATATCAGAGAATGTATACAGTGTACAACCTGAAATTCTCACTCTCCACAGATATCCTCAAAACAGAAAAAATACTCAAAGAATTAATGACAGAAAAGCATTAGAACCCCAAATCCCCCTCTTCCCCCCCCCCCCCACACACAAGCAGCAATAAATCATCAACCCTCCCCCTGCCCCACTTACCTCAGGAGGAAACCCCAGTGCCCGCTACCCACCGAGCAGGCAACAGCAAAGCCCCAAAGAGAGACCATGATCTGCAGCTCAACAAAAACCACTGTTCATCTGACAAATCCAACATGCCACAGGTGCGTGCTCTCTCTCTATCGACAGAGAATGTCACCCCTTCACAGAGAGAGGAGAGACCAACAAAAAAACTGATTATGATGTTGCAGTCTGCCATGTCACTTTTATTCCAAGTTTCTCTGATGAAAGAGACAGAAAACACCGAATACAAAGGCCTCCGACATCTTCATCCGTTGTTGCAATGTGGTATTCCGTTCTCTGAGATGCCTCAGTTGGCAACAAACGAGAATGTTTAATAAACCTATATGTATGCAAGATTACTCAGATATTAAATACACAACACTCCTCCCTGCATCTCAACGATATACACAGTGTACAGTATACAACTACTATATACAGACATAGTAAATTTTAAATTTAACAGACCTAAAGATTTTCCTCAGTGAGGTAGGGAATCTGCCTGTCCCAGCGTGTGAAGTCTGGCCATGGCGGATTGAGCGGAGGAGACCGATTAATGGTCCAACGGTCAAGAAGGCAGGCCAGCAGGCGTTTGTGGAGCGCTAAGAGCACGACAAGGCACTTAATGTCCTGGTCATCCAGTGCAAGAGGGGGTGATCTCTTTAAACTCACCCGGCTGAAGGCAATGGCAAACCACCGCTGTAACTTGTCACGTATATGATTTCCCAATATTTCAGTGTGGCACAGAGGGGAATCGTCTGCCAACTAGAAATTCCAGATGCGACCTAACGATGACAAAAGATTTAATTGTTGTGGAGGATTTCTTACTCTTGTGGGATAATGAGAGTTCCTTCCTGAAGGGTGGGGGTGTCACTCTGTTTGGCAGGTGAGTTTTGTGGCTGTGAAACAGTTACAGCTCTGGGCATCTCCTCCATGATGTTGTAGGAGTTGACTCTGAGACTGCAGGAAGTGCTTCTGACAGCGATAGCCAACCTCCTGCTCCTTCCTTTTTCTTCTTCTAGTTTGTGCATCCTGATCTTGGGAAGGTGCATTGAGTTCACTGGCGAATCCTCTTATCAATCCTTCTATTGCTCCCTTTACCATCTGATCTCTCCTCTTGGTTTCCTCATCCACAGCATCATCTGACAAATCCTCTGTTTTTCTATCTCCATTGACTCCTTCCTTTAAGACGTTCCATTCACCCATCTGGGCTTTGGTCGTTGCATCTATGTTTACAAGCAGCTTTTTATCTCCCACTTGAAATTCATGATAATAACCTTACCGCAAGCAGAGTAGATTCTGGTTCTTCACACTCACAAGAGCCAAATGCTTGCAACTTTCCTGAAGCTCCTTCAACTCTCTTCTAGCTTAAAACTAGTTAATCAAGTAACTACCTGATTAACATATCAGAAGCTTTCTCAGATATGTTGATGATAAGAACTGTTGTAGTCAGGTCAGCACTTTTGTCACTCTCACGATTCCTCTGAGCAGCCTGGTTCTCCTTTGGTCCGATGTGCTTTCCGACCAGAGGCACAGAAGTTGTCAGCAACACGTTTGTCCTCTGTTGTGTAATGGTTCGTGGTGTTTGGCATGGAGACAATCGTGCATCATCCAGAACCTTGCCATTCACTCTATCGTAGGGGATGTGGCATGCAAATGGTGGAAGGATCTCCAATCATGTTGTAGTTGTCTCAGCCACTCTCGTCCCCACAATGCTGGCCCTCCTGTTTTTACCACATACAAACTCAATGTGGCTTGTATTTCACTGTTACCAATGGTCACTCCCACAGGAGTTACCTCTTCTCCAGAATAACTTCTAAATTGGATATCTGCAGGCTTCAGTTCAAGTGTCTTTGAAATGCCATTCAAACTCGTTTTGTGGAATGACTGGAAGAGCCAAGCCAGTGTCCAATTCCATTTTAATTAATTTACCCAACCAACACACACAAAACGCTGGTGGAACGCAGCAGGCCAGGCAGCATCTATAGGAAGAAGTACAGCTGGCCCAGGACAGGTCCTCCGAAATGAAAACACTGGGGAATTTAAAGTTGCTGACCCTCTCCATCTCTGATCCCCCGACAACGACTCATGGACCTCTGGCCTCCTCCTCCTGAGGTCAATAATGATCACTTTGGTCTTGCTGACACTGAGTAGGAGGTTGTTATGTGGCGCCACACAGACAGATTTTCAATCTCCCTCCTTTGTGCTGATTCATGTATCTGTTGATCAAACACTCCTGATTGTATAAAGTTCTCTGAGATTGCCCCTCATTCTCCTGGACTAAAGATTAACGTTATCACCAGTGCAAGAGTAAATACTGATTGTAAACACAACTCCAGGGTGCATAAATAAACAGTCCTATATACACACAGTTGTATACCATTGAGGTTGATGCTGAAGTGGGGGAATAGATTTATAGGGTTAAACAGTGGAGATTCACCAGCGTGTTACTAGGACAAGAGGGCTCAGGTTATTAGGAGACACTGGACATGTCACTGGGGTTAGCTACTGTATCCGATGCTCCTGATGCAGCCTCCTCTACATCGGTGATACCCAGTGTAGATTGTGGAACTGCTTTGTCGAGCACCTTCACTCCATCGGCAACAAGCAGCATTTTCCAGTGGCCAACAATGCCAATCCCCATTCCGACATGTCGGTCCGTGGTCTCCTCTGTCACGAAGAGGCCACTCTCAGGGTGGAGGAGCAACATCCCATATTCCATCTGGGTAGTCTCCAACCTGATGGCACGAACATCGATTTCTCCAAATTCCAGCAATTTCTACCCCCACCTTCTCTTTTCCATTGCCCATTATGGTTCTCCTCTCACACCTTCTCTCTTCCTCAGCTTCCCCGGTGCCCCTCCTCCTTCCCATTCTCCCCTGGTCCACATTCCTCTCTGTCAGATTCCTCTTCTACAGCCCTTTACCATTTATCACCTCCCAGCTTCTCACTTCAACACAATTCCCAGTCACACACCTTCCCCCTTGCCTGGTCTCACCTGTCACCTGGCAGATTGTCCTCCTCCCCTGCCCCCATCCACCCACCTGTCACCTGGCAACTTGTCCTCCTCCTTCCACCTTCTCACTCTGGCTTCTTCCCCATTCTTACCAGACCCAACGACTGGAGAGCAACTAAAAGAATCATGAGGAGGGAAAAGATGAAATATGAAAGCAAACTAACAAACAATATCAAGATAGACAGAGAAAGCTTTTTCAAGTATATAAAAAATGAAAGAGAGATGAGAGTGAATATAAGACTGCTGGAAAATGAGGCCGGAGAATTAATAACTGGGGACAAGGAGATGGCAGGTGGGCTAAATGAGTATTTAGCATCAGTCTTCACTGTGGAAGACACGAGCAGTTTGCCAAGTGTTGAAGAAGCTGAAAGACCTAATGGGAAGATTGTGCCTCGCGAGCCTGATTGAGTTTTTGAAGAGGTAACAAAAGAAATTGATGAGGGTAGGGCAGTGGATGTGGTCTACATGGACTTTAGCAAAGCATTTGGCAAGATCCCTCATGAGAGACTCATCCAGAAAGCCATGAGGCATGGGATAAGTGGAACCTTGGCTGTTTGGATAAAAAATTGGCTTAAAGGAAGAAAGCAGAAAGTAGTTGTGGAAGGAAAGTATTCTGCCTGGAGGTCAGTGACTAGTGGAGTGCCGCAGGGATCTGTCCTGGGACCCCTGCTATTTGTGATTTTTATAAATGACCTGGATGTAGAGGTGGAAGGATGGGTGAGTAAGTTTGCGGATGACACGAAGATTGGAGGAGTTGTGGATGAAGCTGTAGGTTGTCGAAGGTTACAAGAGGAGATAGACAGGCTGCAGAGTTGGGCAGAAAATTGGCAGATGGAGTTCAATCCAGACAAGTGTGAGGTGATGCATTTTGGAAGGACAAACCAGAAGACTGAGTACAGGATTAATGGTCAGTTACTTAAGTGTGTGAATGAACAAAGGGACCTTGGGGTTCAAATCCATACATCCCTCAAGGTCGCTGCGCAGGTTGATAGGGTAGTTAAGAAGGCCTATGGGATGCTAGGCTTCACTAACAGGGGATTGAGTTCAAGAGTAGAGAGGTCATGTTGCAACTCTACAAAGATTTACCAGGATTTTGCCTGGTTTGGAGAACAAGTCATATGAAGCAAGGTTAGCAGAGCTGGGACTTTTCTCTTTGGAGCGTAGAAGAATGAGAGGGGACTTGATAGAGGTCTACAAGATTATGAGACGCATAGATAGGGTGGATAGTCAGTACCTGTTTCCCAGGGCACCAATAGCAAACACCAGAGGGCATATGTACAAAATTAAGGGAGGGAAGTTTAAGGGAGACAATAGGGGTAAGTTTTTTACACAGAGGGTTGTGAGTGTCTGGAATGACTTGCCAGGGATGGTGGTGGAGGCTAAAACATTAGGGGTATTTAACAGCCTCTTGGACAGGAACATGGATGAAAGAAAAATAGAGGGTTATGGGGTAGTATGGGTTTAGTACTTTTTTTTAAGGATTATATGGGTCGGCACAACATGGAGGGCTGAAGGGCCTGTACTGTACTGTTCTATGGTACATAAGTCACCAGGATCAGATGAACTGCACACTAGAGTTCTGAAAGAGGTAGCGTTAAAGATTGTGGAGGCATTAGCAATGATCTTTCATTGGACTCTGGCATGGTTCCGGAGAACTGGAAAATTGCAAATGTCACTCCACTCTTTAAGAAAGGAGGAAGGCAGCAGAAAGGAAATTACAGACCAATTAGCCTGACCTCAGTGGTTGGGAAGATGTTGGGAGTCTATTATTATGGATGAGGTTATGGAGTACTTGGTGACACAGGACAACATATGACAACGTCAGCATGGTTTCCTTAAGAGCCCTTGGCATTACGGGAGCTACTAACATGATTCGAGCATTGGCCGATAGGTAGGAGGCAGCGCGTGGGAATAAAAGGATCCTTTTCTGGTTGGCTGCCAGTGACTAGTGGTGTTCGGCATGGATCGGTGTTGGGACTGCTTTTTATGCTGTATATCAATGATTTAAATGATGGAATAGATGGCTTTCTGGCCTAGTTTGCAGATGATAGAAAGATTGGAGGAGGGCAGGTAGTGTTGAGGAAACAAGAAGGCTGCAGAACTTAAGACAGATTAGGAGAATGGGCAAGAGTTGCAAATGAAATACAATGTTGGAAAATGCATGGTCATGCACTTTGGTAGAGGAAATAAATGTGCAGACTATTTTCCAAACAGGGAGAAAATCCAAAAATCTGAGATACAAATGGGCTTGGGAGTCATCATGCAGAACAACCTAAAGGTTAACTTGCAGGTTGAGTTGGTGGTGAGGAAGGCAAATGCAATGTTAACATTCTTTTCAAGAGGTCTAGAATACAAGAGCAGGGATGTGATGCTGAGGGTTTATAATGCACTGGTGAGGCCTCACCTTGAGTATTGTGAACAGTTCTGGGTTCCTCATCTAAAAGATGGGCTGGTATTGGAGAGGGTCCAGAGGAGGTTCACAAGGATGATTCCAGGAATGAAAGGGTTATCATATGAAGAACATTTGATGGCTCTGGGTCTGTACTCGCTGGAATTTAAAAGGATGAGGGGAATCTCATTGAAACCTATTGAATGTTGAAAAGCCTAGACAGAGTGGATGTGCAAAGGATGTTTCTCATGGTGGGAGAGTCCAGGACAAGAGGGCACAGCATCGGGATAGCAGGACGACAATTTAAAACAGATGCAGAGAAATTTCTTTAGCCAGAGGGTGGTGAATTTGTGGAATTTGTTGCCACGTGCAGCTGTGGAGTTCAGGTTGTTGGGTGTATTTAAGGCAGAGATTGATAGGTACTTGACTGGACATGGCATCAAAGGTTACGTGGAGAAGGCTGGGGAGTGGGACTGAGGAGGGAAAAATAAAGGATCAGCCATGATTGAATGATGGAACAGACTTGATGGGCCAAATGGCCTAATCCTGCTCCTATGCCTTCGAGTCTTAAATCAGCTGGGATGGATGGCAGATTCCCTCCCTCCCTCACCTCCCCGAATGGCCATCCATCTTACCCTGCCCTATTTAAAGCAGAGGGTGATAAGTTCTTAGAGCAAAGGTTACAGGGAGAAGGCAGCAGAATGAGGTTGAGAGGGATAGTGTACCAGCCATGATGGAATACAGATGCACTGGGCCAAGTGGCCTAATTCTGCCTCTATGTCCTTTGGAGAATGAGGGTCTGTCTTATGGGAATGTTTAAATTCTGACCGGCTTAAATATAAAGAGGTTCTGAGTTACAGGGAAAGGTTAACTAGGTTTGGACTTTATTTTCTAAAACGTAGATTGAGGGGAGATTTGATAGCAGTGTGCAAAATTATGAGGGGTATAGATAGGGTAAATGCAAAGAGGCTTTTTCCACTGAGGTTGGGTGAGAGTAGAACTAGAGGTCATGGGTTAAGGGTAAAAGGTGAAATGTTTAAGGGGAACATGAGGGCAAACTCCTTCACTCAGTGGTGAGATTGTGGAGTGGGAGTGATGGATGTGGACCTGATTTCAACACTTACAAGTTTGGATAGGCACATGGGTGGGAGGGGTATGGCCCCGGCGCAGGTCAATGTGACTAGGCAGATTAATCGTTTGGCATGGACTAGGTGGGCTGAAGGGCCTGTATGAAAAGGTCATCAGAACCTTATTTAAACCAGTAGCAGCAGTTTCATTTTTGATTTCTGTTGACTAACCGAGTTAAATCAGACAGTTTCTTATGAGAGGGATGATAAATCAGCCATGATCAAATAGTGGCACAGACTCGATGGGCCAGATAGCCCAATTCTGCTCTCATAGCCACAAGGTCAGCATGGAGAGGTGTACCTGTACCAGGCTGCTCTGCTCTAGGACTCCCGATGGCTGCACCTCAAACAGCCAAGTCCAGCTCCTGTCCTTCACGTGTGGCTTAGCTACCAAGCCTGGCGGGACCATTTCTACAGCCAAGGGAAAGGGCAAGGGTGGGTTACTGGTGCCTTAAAACCAGTTGCTTCAGGCAGACGAGGCCAATCAGCTGTGGTTGGCAGTTCATCTAGGAGAAGGAAATCTCTGATCTCAAACCTCCGCTGCCTTGTGGCTGTACCCACCCATGGGGAAGGATTCAGGAGTAAACTGCAAGGGGAAAAACCCAAGCTGCGTCCTACACTGAGTTCAACGTTCACTGGCAACTCCTGCAGCCAAACTGCCATTCCTTTGGGTTCATCAGATGAACTACAGCTTGCTCTCCAGATCATACCACCCAGGCTTGTGTAACTGGACAGCTAGGATGCAAAATTCCTGGTCAGCTCTGACCAACGGAGGCTCTCAGCAATAAACTCGTCTCTGGGCCTCACAATCTGCCTTGTTGTGGCCCTAACCCCTCACGTTTTTTGTAACTCTACACTCTATTCTGCATTCTGTTACTGTTTTCCCAGCTGCTGCCTCTGTAGGTTGGATTTTCATTGCTCCTCAGTACACGTGACCACAACAAAGCAATCGATAAGGTGGACCCTTGACCTGACAGTCTACTTTGTTATGCCTCGTCCTCCATCACTGCACTTTCTCTGTAACGAGCACTCTATTCTGCATTGTTAGTGTTCTACCTCGGTGCACTGTGTAATGATTTGGGAAGTAGAACAGTACAGAAAGACAAACTTGATCTTGTACCTTGATCTGTACGAACGGTAATGCAAGACAAGCATCACTGTACCTTGGAACATGTGACAATAATAAACTAACTCCAATCCTGCTGGTAACTCCACCTCGGACCGTCCCAATCCCAGGTGGGTTGGACATGGGGCCGGCAACCCCACCCTGTAAAATCCCAGAGCTACAGAAACACCAGAAGCTACAACGTCCTCATCCCCGGGAGGGGAAGCCTGGCCCAGGACTGAGAACTGCGGAGAGCTGCCGTCAGTGGCCTCTGTCCCAGTGATGGTTGAAGGGTTATTACTCCTCAACCATCAGGCTCCTGAACCAGAGGGGATAACTTCACTCACCCCAACACTGAGCTGTGCCCACGACCCGTGGACTCACTTTCAAGGACTCTTCACCTCATGTTCTGGATATTTATTGCTTATGTATTTTTATTTATTGCTTTTTGTATTTGCAGTCTGTTGTCTCTGGTACACTGGCTGTTTGTCCGTCTTTGTCTGGGTGCGGTCTTTCATTGATTCTGTTGTGTTTCACTGCATCACAATGATTGCCCACAAATCTCAGGGTGACACGTTTGTACTTTGATAATAACTCACTTTGAGTAGGGGTGATGGGCTGAATGAAGAAGAATCTTTTGGTACAAACCATTTATTTACAAACACCGAGCTGTGGATTCATTCACCGGCCAACGCAGTGACCTCCTGCACGTGCTCCCTGACCACACGGTCCAGTACAGTATAGACATCCTGGCACGCCTTCACCGCCGCCTCCACCACTTTCTCCAGGTTGTCCTCGTGTAGCCGCGCGTTCATCTCCAGCAGCGCGATCTGCTGCGACTTGGGCAGCACGGCCATGGCCACCTGCGGCCCCCCCGCCGACTCCTCGATGTAGCTGAGGTCCGTCAGAGGGGTGTCCTCGACGAAACCCGTGGAGCAGGCGCACACGTAGTCTCGCATGGGAATGCCGGCGTCGATCACCGCCAACGTGGCCGCATTCACGCAGGCGCAGTAATTCCCACCGTCCGCCTGCAAAATCTGGGAGGGTGGGGGGAGATAAAAAGCAGGATGTCAATGTGCGGGAGGGCTGTCCGACACATACCACACCTCTCCCTAGACTGAGGCAGGTGGACCGCAGCTGGTCTCTGGCACAGTGGGTAAAACTTGACACCAGAGACCCAAGTTTAATCTCCAACTCTGAGACTGACTGCATGGTGTGCAGCCTTTTAAAATTTATTTAGAGATAAATTTTACTTGGAGACATTGAACCCATGAACACTACCTAATAATACTTTTATTTCTGTTTTTGCAATGCTTAACTATTTAATTTAAATAGATATACTTAATGTAATTCTGTTTTTTTCTATTTAACATGTATTGTATTGCACTGGTCCCACAAATTTAACAGATTTCACGGCATATGTCAGTGATATTAAACCTCAGTCTGTGGGAGGAAACCAGAGCACCCGGAGGAAACGCAAGAGGTCACGGGGAGAACGTACCAACTCCTTACGGACAGCCGAGGAACTGAACCACGGTCACTGGCACTGCAACCACTACGCTCCCGTGCAAGTGTAACACACACAACGAGGGTGAAATCATCAGAGGCCAAAGGGCCTAGTTCTGCTCTTTTGTCTGATGGTCTGAACTGTTATAATCAAACCTGCGTCCACCACATGCTCGTCCCACGCTCTCACCACCCCGAGTGGTGAAGTTCCCCCTCATGTTCCCCTTAAACATTCCACCTTTCACCCTTCTCCCATGAGCTAGTCTCACCCAACCTGAAGGGGAAAAGCCAAATCAGAATCGGGTTTCCATCGTAAAGGCGGCATCCGTCACGCAGGACACGCCCTCTTCTCATTGCTACCATCGGGCCTAAAGATCCTTACTAAACACCTTCTTCCCCTCCACCACCAGATTTCTGAATGGACAACAAAACTAACTCACTATTTCCTCCCATTTTCTGTGCTATTAATGTTGATGTATAGTTATTACTATGGATTGCTGTTCCTAATGCCACAGAACAAATTTCAGACCCTGATATTGTAGACAATAGACAGTAGGTGCAGGAGTAGGCCATTTGGCCCTTCTAGCCAGCACTGCCATTCACTGTGATCATGGCTGATCATACACAATCAGTACCCCGTTCCTGCCCTCTCCCCTTATCCCTTGACCCCGCTATCTATAAGAGCTCTATCTAACTCTCTCTTGAATGCATCCAGAGACTTGGCCTCCATTGCCTTCTGGGGCAGAACATTCCACATATCCACCACTCTCTGGGTGAAAAAGTTTTTCCGCATCTCAGTTCTAAATGGCCGACCCCTTATTCTTAAACTGTGGCCTCTAGTTCTGGACTCACCCATCAGCGGGAACATGCTTCCTGCCTCCAGCGTGTCCAATCCCTTAATAATCTTATATGTTTCAATCAGATCCCCTCTCATCCTTCTAAATTGTGAAACTTGTCGTTTTGTGACAGCACTATAGTGCAATGCATCAAATAACCACAAGTTACAAACATAAATATATAATAAATACTGCTCCAAAAAAAAATCACTGCATTTAGCCGAACTATTCCTCCTCAATTTTATTCATCATTTGACCTCCATCAAATCTCCCCTCATCACCTACGCTCCTGGGAATGAAGTCCTAACCTTTCCCTATAACTCAGTTCCTCAAGACCTGGCAACATCCTTGTAAATTTTCTCTGTACTCTTTCAACCTTATTGATATCTTTCCTGTAGGTAGGTGACCAGAACCGCACACAATACTCCAAATTAGGCCTCACCAACGTCTTAGAACCATAGAACATTACAGCACAGAAACAGGCCTTTTGGCCCTTCTTGGCTGTGCCGAACCATTTTTCTGCCCAGTCCCACTGACCTGCACCCGGCCCATATCCCTCCATACACCTCTCATCCATGTACCTGTCCAAGTTTTTCTTAAATGTTAAAAGTGACCCGCATTTACCACTTCATCTGGCAGCTCATTCCACACTCCCACCACTCACCCTTTTAACTTTTCCCCCTTCACCCTTAACCCATGACCTCTGGTTTTTTTCTCCCCTAGCCTCAGTGGAAAAAGTCTGCTTGCATTCACTCTATCTATACCCATCATAATTTTATATACCTCTATCAAATCTCCCCTCATTCTTCTACACTCCAGGGAATAAAGTCCTAACCCATTCAACCTTTCTCTGTAACTCAGTTTCTCAAGTCCTGGCAACGTCCTTGTAAACCTTCTCTGCACTCTTTCAACCTTATCAATATTCTTCCTGTAATTCGGTGACCAAAACTGCACACAATACTCCAAATTTGGCCTCACCAATGTCTTATACAACCTCACCATAACATTCCAACTCTTATACTCAATTCTTTGATTTATAAAGGCCAATGTGCCAAAAGCTCTCTTTACTACCCTATCTACCTGTGATGCCACTTTTAGGGAATTTTGTATCTGTATTACATTCTACAACACCTCGACAACCCAGGAATTTCTGTCAGGGTCCTGTTTGTTGACTTTAGCTCGGTGTTTAACACCATCGTCCCAGAAATCCTCCACTCCAAACTCACCCAGCTTACTGTCTCCCCCGCCATCTGTCAGTGGATCACTAGCTTCCTGACTGACAGGGTGCAGCAAGTGAGCCTGGGGAGCATCATCTCTAGCACCCGGACAATCAGTACCGGTGCCCCCCCAGGGATGTGTGCTCTCCCCACCACTCTTCTCCCTTTACACTAATGACTGCACCGCACAGGATCCATCTGTTAAACTCCTGAAATTTGCAGACAACACAACTGTCATTGGCCTTATCTGAGACGGTGATGAGTCTGCATACAGACGGGAGGTGGAACGGCTGGCCCTCTGGTGTGGTCAGAACAATCTGGAGCTAAATACGCTCAAGACTGTGGAGATGACAGTGGAGTTCAGGAGAAGCCCCCCAATACTCCCCCCACTCACTATACTCAAAAGTATTGTGTCTGCTGTGGAGACCTTCAGATTTCTGGCTGTCACAATCTCCCAGGACCTGAAGTGGACGCCCAACACGGACACTCTTATCAAAAAGGCTCAGCGAGATTGTATTTCCTACGTCAACTCAGGAAGAACAACCTGCCTCAGGAGCTGCTGATTCAATTCTATTCAGGAATAATCCAGTCTGTTCTCTGTTCGTCCATCACTGTCTGGTTTGGATCAGCTACCAAACAAGACAAGAATAGCCTCCAAAGAACCGTCAGGGCTGCGGAAAGGATTATTGGTGTGAAGCTGCCCTCGATCCAGGACTTATATGCATCTAGAGTCAAGAAGCAAGCAAGCAGCATAATTGTAGACCCATCACACCCTGGACATCACCTGTTCCAACTCCTTCCTTCTGGTAGGCGCTTTAGATCACTGTATGCCAGGACAAATAGGTACAAGAACAGTTTTGTTCCGTATGCCACCAGTCTTATGAACACTTGAATTTTAGTCTATTATAAATCAAGTCCACCTGTACATTCAGACAGGTGGACCTCATTGTATATAGTTTATGATTATTTGCACTATTGTTTTTGTTTGCTTTTAATTCTGTACAGAGAGAGCTCAGGGAAACCGGCATCAAATTCCCTGTGTGTGTCCTCATACTTGGCGATAATAAAGGATTCGGATTCTGAAAAGAAAGTATTCCCAGATCCCTCTGTTCTACTGCACTCCTCAGTGCCCTACCATTTATCTTGTATGTTCTACCTTGGTTTGACCTTCCGAAGTGCAATACCTCACACTTGTCCGCATTAAACTCCATCTGCCATTTTTCCAGCTCGTCCAGATCCCTCTGCAAGCTTTGAAAACCTTCCTCACTGTCCACTACACCTCCAATCTTTGTGTCATCAGCAAATTTGCTGATCCAATTTACCACATTATCATCCAGACCATTGATATAGATGACAAATAACAATGGACCCAGCACTGATCCCTGTGGCACACCACTAGTCACAGGCCTCCACTCAGAGAAGCAATCCTCCACTACCACCCTCTGGCTTCTCCCATTAAGCCAATGTCTAATCCAATTTATTACCTCACCATGTATACCTAGCGACTGAATCCTCCTAACTAACCTCCCATGCGGGACCTTGTCAAAGGCCTTACTGAAGTCAATGTAGACAACATCCACTGCCTTCCCTTCATCCATTTTCCTGGTAACCTCCTCAAAAAACTCTAATAGATTGGTTAAACATGACCTACCACGCGCAAAGGCATGTTGACTCTCCCTAATAAGTCCCTGTCTATCCAAATACTTGTAGATCCTATCTCTTAGTACTCCTTCCAATAACTTACCTATTACCGACGTCAAACTTACCAGCTTATAGTACAACCTCAACACAGCATCCCAACTCCTGCACTCAATACATTGATTTATGAAGGCCAATTGAGTCCTGATGAAGGGTCTCGGCCCAAAACATCCATTGATTATTCATCTCCATAGATGCTCCCTGACCTGCTAAGTTCCTCCAGCATTTTGGGTGAGTTAAAATGTCCCAGTCTTTTTGTGACCCTGTCTATCTGTGATTATGGATCTGCATTCCCAGATCTACCTCAGTGCACTGTGTAATGATTTGATCTGTATGAACAGGATGCAAGACAAGACTTCATTGAACCTTGGTAGATTAACAGTAAGTACAAAGTTACAAGGCCCAGATGCGTTCCCTCGCAGCTTGTTACCTGCACATAGATGTCAATCTGGGACTGTGGGTACAGCTGTGTCAGGATGGCGGCCTCGAAGGTCTGCTTCAGGTGCAGGGTCATCTCCGTGGACTTGCGGTCACCGTGAGGTCTCCTCTTCCGCTCGCCAGTGCTGAAGGTCGCCATGCTGTACTGGCAGTTCACAGTGGCCTTGTCGTGGAGGGCCTTACTGCGAGCCCCACGGATCTGAGGCAGAGAACCCAGCAGGGTGAGGACACCTCGCGGAGACGGAGAGAGGTGTGTGTGTGTGTGTGTCTGGGTCTGCGTCTGTGTGTGTGTGTGCGCACACCTCGTGGAAACAGGGAGGGGTGTGTGTGTGTGCGCACACCTCGCGGAGACAGGGAGGGGTGTGTGTGTGTGCGCACACCTCGCGGAGACAGGGAGGGGTGTGTGTGTGTGCACACCTCGCGGAGACAGGGAGGGGTGTGTGTGTGTGCGCACACCTCGCGGAGACAGGGAGGGGTGTGTGTGTGTGCGCACACCTCGCGGAGACAGGGAGGGGTGTGTGTGTGTGTGCGCGCGCGCACCTCGCGGAGACGGGTGTGTGTGTGTGTGTGTGTGTGTGAGTGAGAGACCAAGGTCTCCCCCCCCCCCCCCATTAGTGACATTTACCAGGAGCATTGCAGACAAAGGGCCGGAAGCATTGTTGAGGATCCCCAACACCCACCACACAATCTCTCTGACCCACCACCGTCAGGAAGGAGGTTCAGGAGCATCAGGACTAGGGCTGGCAGACTGGGTGACAGCTTCTTCCCTCAGGCTGATGAATACCCTGTCACCACCGAGATCTCGTCACTGGGACAGTGAGCTGTCTGCTGTTTACCCCTGCTGCACACGGAGTGCATTTTGAATTTTTTTAAATTAACTTACTTATGGTAATATTTTGTTTGATAGGTTGGGCTGTGTGTGATACATGTTTTGTGAGCGCACCGTGGTGTCGTTTGGTTGTCTATATGTACAGTCAGATGACAATAAACTTGAACTTGGAGACAATTCTTGTAACTAGTCTTGAACCAAGGGGCACGTCTGAGGGCGAGGAACCAGACATTTGTAGTGAAAATAAGATTGATCTTTATTCTGTTGGGGGGGGGGGGGGAAAGAGTGAAATTCCTTCACCCTCCCACTCCGTCCCTCCTTCTGTCTCATCCACCTCTCCTCAGTCCCTCTCCGTGTCTCCTCTCCTGAGCCCCTCCCACCCCTATCGGGCCCAACCATTCCCTTTTCCCTCTCCAGTCTGTCCCCTCTTGTCTCGGTATGCTGTCCTGGCTTCCTGGGTCCATCTCCCTATCCAGGCACAACAACTCCCATCTCCTCTCTCCCTAGTCTCTCAACTCTTCACCCCCCCCCCCCCCGATATCCCTATAGATACACTGGGTCACTGGAACCCCCCCCCCCCCCCGGATCACCCTATAGATACAATGGGTCACTGGACACCCCCCACCCCCATCACCCTATAGACACACTGGGTCACTGGACCCCACCCCCATCACCCTATAGACACACTGGGTCACTGGACCCCACCCCCCATCACCCTATAGACACACCGGGTCACTGGACCCCTCACTTGATATCACCCCGGAACAACGGTTCCCTCCCCATTCCAGCTCCTCTCCCTCGCCTCACCTGATGCGGTCCGTATACCACCGCCAGGGCCTTGGTGTTCCCCTGTTCGATATAGGCCGAGCCATCTGCTTGCGCGAAGACGCCCATGCGGCCACGGATCTTCCTGAGCTCGGTCGGTCGCCGGCCGTCCACCCGGTAGCCCTGGTCGGAGAGCAGCTCCAGGCCCGCCATCCTCCTGTTCCCACGCAGCGAGCAGGTGCTGTCGAGGCAAATGGACTACAAATCCCAGCACCCCCTGCGGGAGACGCATACAAATCCCAGCACCCCTCGCGACATTGCATACAATTACCTTTGACCGACCTACGAATCCCAGCACTCCCTGCAGCCCGGAAGCCGGAAACACGCTGGACTGGACAAGGGTTTATTGTAAAATTAAAACATTCTTAGCAGTCATTATGGGCTTGCGACAATATCTCATGTTTGGCCAAAAAGAAAATAAATCGACAAATTAAATTGCTAATATTACTCTAAAAATAGACAGTTTTAGTCTTATATTCTGTCTAGGTAGCCTCCAACCTGATGGCATGAATATCGATTTCTCTGACTTCTAGTAATGGTCCCCCCCCCCCCCCACTCTCAATGGATACGATTAAATATTGCGTTTCAGCAGCAGTACTCTCATCCCATTTTCCCTCTCTCACCTTGGCCATCGCTTTAGGCAGGCATCTTTCTTCCATGTTTTTCTGTCCTCTCCTATCAGATTACCCCTTCTCCAGCCACGTATCTCTTTCACCATTCAACTTCCCAGCTATTTATTTCACCCCTTCCCCCCCCCCCCCGCTTTCACCTACCTTGTGTTTCTTTCTCCCTTCCCCCTACTTTTTAACTCTGACTCCTCATCTTTTTTTCTCCAGTCCTGCAGAAGGGGCTCGACCCGAAACTCTACTTTTGTCCATAGATGCTGCCTGGCATGCTGAGATCCTCCAGCATTGTGTGTGTGTGTGTGTGACTTAGTTTTTGTCCTAATTGTGTTGTACCTTGTAACAATTGTAATTTATGAATAAATTATGTTTTATGTCAATTCTATTTAAATGCCACGTGCTTGCTGCTGCAAGTAAGTGTTCAGAATCAGAGTGAATGTCAGTGACATAAGTCATGAAATTTGTTGCTTTGCAACATCAGTAGAGTGCAGGCATAACAAATCACCATATCTAAATAATAAGAATAAATAAATAGTGCAAAACAAAAATGATAAGTTCTTGAACTATTAAGAAATCAGGCAGGACCATTCACTCATAAATCTCTTGAAGAGTGTCCTCGATCTGCTCCCTGATGGAAACAATGAGAAGAGGGCCTTGTCCTGGGTGATGGGGGCTGTTAACGGTGGATGCTGCCTTTTTGAGGCATCGCCTTTTGAAGGTGTCCTGGATGCTGGGGAGGTTAGTGCCCATGACGGAGCTATTTACCGATCCCGTGCAGTGGCCCATCTACATCAGACACTAAATCAAATAATCAGAATTATCTCCTCACAAATACATCTGTAGAAATTTTCTATGGTCTTTGAGAACATGAATCTCTGCAAACTCTGAATGCAATATAGCCACTTGCACACCCTTTCCATAATTGCATCAATACGTGGGGCCCAGGTTAGATCTTCAGAGACCATGAGGACCAGCGTGCTCCCTCAGCTTCCCTGTCCTTGGTATGGGCGTCTGGAACACACTGCCCCAGGGGCTAACACATATGAAATGTTGGCCATCGATCTTCCTCCACAGAGGAAGATCCCCCCCCGCCCCGCTACTTTGAGCATTGTGTTTGATTATAATTTTCTGTTTTTATTTCAGATTTTCAGCCTCTGCCGTAGTTTACTTGCCGGTATATATCGCCATGACGCATACGGATGGCCGGGAAGACGTTGTGCGTGCTCATTGGTTGTAATTAGGCGCCAATCAGGAGGTTGGCTGGGGAGGCAGCGCAGCAATGCTGTATCTAATTGGACGTCGTTGCCGGCCAACGCTGTGATTGGATGCTTCGGCTTTCTGCATTGTGATTGGCCGCAGGCGGGGTCCGGGCTTCTTTGAGGCAATTGGATTGGGAGCAGGAGTCAGGATGTTTCGGATTGGACAATGAAGCGAAGTGGGTGGGGCTGCATCCTGACCAACCTGGGGTCGGATGGACAAAGCGGAGCGGAGCGGAGCGGTTATTCTCCCCGGACTGAGGTCGGGCTTCTGTGGTCATATCCAAGTTCGACAGACATAGTGAGGGGAGTGGGAGTGAGGGGGAGTGATGGAGTGGCGGGGAGAGTGAGTGAGGCGAGTGGGAGTGACGGGGAGAGTGAGTGAGTGAGGGGAGTGGGAGCGACGGGGAGTGTGAGTGAGTGAGGGGAGTGGGAGCGACGGGGAGAGTGAGTGAGTGAGGGGAGTGGGAGTGAGGCGAGTGGGAGTGACGGGGAGAGTGAGTGAGTGAGGGGAGTGGGAGTGGGGAGAGTGAGTGAGTGAGGGGAGTGGGAGCGACGGGGAGAGTGAGTGAGTGAGGGGAGTGGGAGCGACGGGGAGAGTGAGTGAGTGAGGAGAGTGGGAGTGAGGCGAGTGGGAGTGACGGGGAGAGTGAGTGAGTGAGGGGAGTGGGAGTGAGGCGAGTGGGAGTGACGGGGAGAGTGAGTGAGTGAGGGGAGTGGGAGCGACGGGGAGAGTGAGTGAGTGACGGCGAGTGGGAGTGAGGGGAGTGGGAGCGACAGGGAGAGTGAGTGAGGGGAGTGGGAGTGACGGGGAGTGGGAATGACGGGGAGAGTGAGTGAGGCGAGTGTGAGTGACGGGGAGTGTAAGAGACGGAGTGAGTGAGGGGAGTGTGAGTGACGGGGAGAGTGAGTGAGGGGAGTGGGAGTGACGGCGAGTGTGAGTGAGGGGGAGAGTGAGTGGGAGTGACGGGGAGAGTGAATGAGGGGAGTGTGAGTGATGGGGAGAGTGAGTGAGGCGAGTGTGAGTGACGGGGAGAGTGAGGCGAGTGTGAGCGAGGGGGAGAGTGAGTGAGGGGAGTGTGAGTGACGGCGAGAGTGAGTGTGAGTGAGGGGAGTGTGAGTGACGGGGAGAGTGAGTGAGGGGAGTAGGAGCGACGGGGAGAGTGAGTGAGGGGAGGGGAGTGTGAGTGACGGCGAGTGGGAGCGACGGGGAGAGTGAGTGAGGGGAGGGGAGTGTGAGTGACGGCGAGTGGGAGTGAGGGGAGTGGGAGCGACGGGGAGAGTGAGTGAGGGGAGTGGAAGTGACGGGGAGAGTGAGTGAGGCGAGTGTGAGTGACGGGGAGTGTGAGTGAGGCGAGTGGGAGTGACGGGGAGAGTGAGTGAGTGAGGGGAGTGGGAGCGACGGGGAGAGTGAGTGAGTGAGGGGAGTGGGAGCGACGGGGAGAGTGAGTGAGGGGAGTGGGAGTGACGGGGAGAGTGAGTGAGGCGAGTGTGAGTGACGGGGAGTGGAAGCGACGGGGAGAGTGAGTGAGGGGAGTGTGAGTGACGGGGAGAGTGAGTGAGGGGAGTGGGAGTGACGGGGAGTGTGAGTGAGGCGAGTGGGAGTGACGGCGAGTGTGAGTGAGGGGGAGAGTGAGTGGGAGTGATGGGGAGAGTGATTGGGAGTGACGGGGAGAGTGAGTGAGGCGAGTGGGAGTGAGGCGAGTGGGAGTGAGGCGAGTGTGAGTGACGGGGAGTGGGAGCGACAGGGAGAGTGAGTGAGGGGAGTGGGAGCGACGGGGAGAGTGAGTGAGGGGAGTGGGAGCGATGGGGAGAGTGAGCGACGGCGAGTGTGAGTTAGGGGAGTGGGAGTGACAGGGAGAGTAAGTGAGGCGAGTGGGAGTGACGGCGAGTGTGAGTGAGGGGGAGAGTGAGTGGGAGTGACGGCGAGTGTGAGCGAGGGGGAGAGTGAGTGACGGGGAGAGTGAGTGAGGCGAGTGTGAGTGACGGGGAGAGTGAGGCGAGTGTGAGCGAGGGGGAGAGTGAGTGAGGGGAGTGTGAGTGACGGCGAGTGTGAGCGAGGGGGAGAGTGAGTGAGGGGAGTGTGAGTGACGGCGAGAGTGAGTGTGAGTGTGGGGGAGAGTGAGTGTGAGTGACGGCGAGTGTGAGTGAGGGGAGTGGGAGCGACGGGGAGAGTGAGGGGAGTGGGAGTGACGGGGAGAGTGAGTGAGGCGAGTGTGAGTGACGGGGAGTGGGTGCGACGGGGAGAGTGAGTGAGGGGAGTGGGAGCGAGGGGGAGAGTGAGGGGAGTGGGAGTGACGGGGAGAGTGAGTGAGGCGAGTGTGAGTGACGGGGAGTGGGTGCGACGGGGAGAGTGAGTGAGGGGAGTGGGAGCGAGGGGGAGAGTGAGTGTGAGTGACGGCGAGTGGGAGTGACGGGGAGAGTGAGTGGGGGAGTGGGAGTGACAGGGAGAGTAAGTGAGGCGAGTGGGAGTGACGGCGAGTGTGAGTGAGGGGGAGAGTGAGTGGGAGTGACGGGGAGAGTGAATGAGGGGAGTGTGAGTGACGGGGAGAGTGAGTGAGGCAAGTGTGAGTGACGGGGAGAGTGAGGCGAGTGTGAGCGAGGGGGAGAGTGAGTGAGGGGAGTGTGAGTGACGGCGAGTGTGAGCGAGGGGGGAGAGTGAGTGAGGGGAGTGTGAGTGACGGCGAGAGTGAGTGTGAGTGACGGGGAGAGTGAGTGTGAGTGACGGGGAGTGTGAGTGACGGGGAGTGTGAGTGACGGCGAGTGTGAGCGACGGGGAGAGTGAGTGAGGGGAGTGGGAGTGAGTGGGAGAGTGAGTGGGGGAGTGGGAGTGAGGCGAGTGGGAGTGACGGGGAGTGGGAGCGGTGGGAGTGACGGGGAGAGTGAGTGAGGAGAGTGGGAGTGAGGGGGAGAGTTAGTGGGGGAGTGTGAGTGACGGGGAGTGTGAGTGACGGGGAGTGTGAGTGACGGGGAGTGTGAGTGAGGCGAGTGTGAGTGACGGGGAGTGGGAGTGACGGGGAGAGTGAGTGGGAGTGACGGGGAGAGTGAGTGTGAGTGAGGGGGAGAGTGAGTGGGGGAGTGGGAGTGACGGGGAGAGTGAGTGAGGTGAGTGGGAGTGACGGGGAGAGTGAGTGAGGCGAGTGTGAGTGACGGAGAGTGGGAGCGACGGGGAGATTGAGTGAGTGGGAGTAGGAGTGAGAGTGGGAATGACTGAAAGAATGAATGAGGGAGAGTGATGGGGAAAAACGGGGTGAATGAGTGACGAGGGGGATTGAGGGAAGGGGGAGTGATGGGAGAACGAGTAAGGAGTGAGAGTCTCTTTCCTCCGACAGTCTCTGGAGTTCAGCCTGTGAGTGACAATGGAGTCAGGGGACATGTTTCAGTTCGCCATCGATCGCGGTGGAACCTTCACTGACGTGTTTGCCCGGTGTCCTGGGGGAAAGGTCCGCGTCATGAAGCTGCTGTCTGAAGATCCAGCCAATTACCGGGATGCCCCCACCGAGGGTATCCGGAGAATCCTTCAGGAGGTAAACGCCGGTGTGGGCGATCCCAGCGTGGCACACTGGGATGTGGTGGTGGTGTCGGGGACTAAAGATTCGGCAGGTGCTGGAAACCCCCAGAGACAGGAATGTGGAAACCTGGGGAGAGGGGATGCTGGAGCTGAACTCCGATGCTACTGGGTTGCCCTGTTAAACTGCTCTCAGATCAGTCTAAACCTTCCCTTCCACGTAACCCTCCATTGTTCTATCATCCATGTGCCAATGTCCCGAATATATCTTGCTCTACCAACACCCACCACTCTGTTCCTGACACCTCCCCTCTGATCATCTGAAATGAGGCCCCCTTGTCTTAGCCATTCCCACCGTGGGGAATGTCCACGGCATCTCTGCCTCTTGTCCGCCTTGGTGCTGTTCACGGTAAGACCCTGTCCTGTACATCTGACGCTGTGCCTTTCGATCAGCAGCAGCGGGTATCCACACCGCTTCCAGTGTGGCGATCGTCAGCCCGATGTCTGTGCAACCAAACGAGGCCACTCTCAGCTTGCAGGGGCAACACCTCGTATTGTGTCTGTGCAGCCTCCAACCTGACAACATGCGTGTAAACTTCTCGAACTTCCAGTCATTTCTGCCCCTCCCCCTTCTCTTTTTCCATTCCCCATTCTAGTTCTCTTCTTACCCCTTCTCTATCAGCTCACTCTGCTGCCCCTCCTCCCCTTTCTCCCAGTCCATTGTCTTCTCCCATCAGATCCTTCCCTCTACAGCTCCTACCGTTCCCACCTATCACCTCCCAGCTTCTTATTTCACCCTCTCCCCCACCGAACCAACTTCACCCACACCTGGTCTCACTATTGCCTGCCATCTTGTACTCCTCCCCCCCCCACCCACTTCCCCCTCTCCCCCCCGCCTTTCCCCCCCGCCTTTCCCCCCTCTCCCCCACCTGCCTTTCCCCTCACCTGCTCCTCTTCCCCATCTCCCCGCTCCTGCCTCCTGGCGAAGGGTTTGGTTTGAGATGCATCACCTGACCTGCTGAGTTCCTCTAGCCGTGTCTGTTTGTGTGAGAGTGTGTGTGAGAGTGTGAGTGTGAGAGTGTGAGTGTGAGAGTGTGTGTGTGAGAGTGTGTGTGTGAGAGTGTGTGTGTGAGAGTGTGTGTGTGAGAGTGTGTGTGTGAGAGTGTGTGTGTGAGAGTGTGTGTGAGAGTGTGAGTGTGTGTGTGAGTGTGTGTGTGAGTGTGTGTGTGAGTGTGTGTGTGAGTGTGTGTGTGAGTGTGTGTGTGAGAGTGTGTGTGTGTGTGTGACTATCAGACATGCTCTTGGTTTGTGTCGCTGACAGGAAGGTGGGGTGCCTGTACCGAGAGATCAGCCCATGGACACCTCTCGAATTGACTGGATCCGAATGGGGACTACCGTGGCCACCAATGCGCTGCTGGAGCGGAAGGGGGAGAGGATCGCGCTGCTCATCACCAGGGGCTTCAAGGACTTGCTGCACATCGGTAACCAGTCGCGGCCAAGGATATTCGACTTGGTGAGTGCCCAGCAGCGCCCGTGTGGGCCGGCGTCCTGCACTCGAAGCAATTCTCTGCTGCACACTGGAACTGGCCTTTTGGCTCATAATGTGATCAAGCTAATGCTCGGTTGTCCAACGCGTCCAAGACCTGTGTGGGGGAGGTTTTAAAGAGGAAAAGCCATTGCACTGGGGCAATTCCACTCAGAAGTTTGGTCCAGTGGTATGAGTCGTTGTTGCAGCTCAGGTCTCCCTTGTTTGCACGATGGTGTTATCTGTGCCCGGTCATGTCCTCGCTGTCCACGGAGCGCTGCAGAACGGCCTTCCTGGCCGTTGGATCTCACTGTTGGTCTCCGTCTACCGGAGCTGACTTCATGTGTCAGGGCAGACACGCCCCTATCTCACCGGCCAGCCCGCCCGGGTGCGGCCACTGTCGCATGCAAACAGTTAGTAATGTCTAATTAAACTCATTCCTTCTCTACACAATTGCCATATCCTGAGCAATTGGTTGCCAGTTTCCACTGGCCTCCCATTTAAAAGAAAAGCTAGCAGACTGTGTTCTTGAGAGATAATAGTGTCTGGTTTCTGTGGGGAGGTCCAACCACCCCATCCCCCACGCCAAGAATGCTTTTCATCTTACCCAGGATGGGATAAGAGGGGTTCAGGGGGACATGTGCCAAGTGGGGATACATAGGACCAGTTTAGAAGGGTGGCGGTGATGAAGGACCCCTTTCCATCCTGTTCTAACTCTGTCCCTCCATTCTCTGCATCTTGCCATGATGAAATGGCAGAGCAGACTAGATGGGCCAAATGGCCTCATTCTGCTCCTATACCTGGTCCACATTCATCTGCCGTTCTCCCAGCCTCATAAACGCCTCCCTGGCATCTGCGTGCGTCCACCACCACCTGTAAGACACAGGAGCAGAATTAGGCCATTCAGCCCCTTGAATCTGTTCTGCCATTCCATCATGGCTGATTTATTTTGCACACAGTGTCCAATACCAGAGGTCTGTGTTTAGAGTGAATTCAAAGCTGGTGTTTTTACACAGTGACTCGTGGAGCCCGGAATGCGCCCGCGGTCTGGCAGGCTGATGCAAGCAGATATAATGGAGGTGTTGAAGAGGCATGTCATTTGACAGAGGATGGAGGGGAATGAACATTGTGTAGACAGGATGGAATAGTTCAGCACAACATTGTGGGCAGAGGGCCTGTTACTGTGCTGTGTTTCAAACATCCGGCAGCTAAGCACCCTTCGCCCTGTCTCACCAACCCCTCCTCTCTACAATTTTGTGTCTCCACTCTGTTTTCACTCTCTCTCACACTGACCCTCCCTCTCTCTCCACTCACTCACTCTCACACTGACCCTCCCTCTCTCTCCACGCACTCTCTCTCACACTGACCCTCCCTCTCTCTCCACTCACTCACTCTCACACTGACCCTCCCTCTCTCTCCACACACACTCACTCTCACACTGACCCTCCCTCTCTCTCCACACACTCTCACTCTCACACTGACCCTCCCTCTCTCTCCACTCACTCACTCTCACACTGACCCTCCCTCTCTCTCCACTCACTCACTCTCACACTGACCCTCCCTCTCTCTCCACACACTTTCACCACCACACTGACCCTCCCTCTCTCTCCACACACTTTCACCACCACACTGACCCTCCCTCTCTCTCCACACACTTTCACCACCACACTGACCCTCCCTCTCTCTCCACTCACTCACTCTCACACTGACCCTCCCTCTCTCTCCACACACTTTCACCACCACACTGACCCTCCCTCTCTCTCCACGCACTTTCACCACCACACTGACCCTCCCTCTCTCTCCACACACTCTCTCTCACACTGACCCTCCCTCTCTCTCCACACACTCTCTCTCACACTGACCCTCCCTCTCTCTCCACACACTCTCTCACACTGACCCTCCCTCTCTCTCCACACACTCTCTCACACTGACCCTCCCTCTCTCTCCACTCACTCTCTCTCACACTGACCCTCCCTCTCTCTCCACACACACTCTCACACTGACCCTCCCTCTCTCTCCACACACTCTCTCACACTGACCCTCCCTCTCTCTCCACACACTCACTCTCACACTGACCCTCCCTCTCTCTCCACACTCTCTCTCACACTGACCCTCCCTCTCTCTCCACTCACACTGACCCTCCCTCTCTCTCCACACACACTCTCCCTCACACTGACCCTCCCTCTCTCTCCACTCACTCACTCTCACACTGACCCTCCCTCTCTCTCCACTCACTCTCTCTCACACTGACCCTCCCTCTCTCTCCACTCACTCACTCTCACACTGACCCTCCCTCTCTCTCCACTCACTCACTCTCACACTGACCCTCCCTCTCTCTCCACTCACTCACTCTCACACTGACCCTCCCTCTCTCTCCACACACTCACTCTCACACTGACCCTCACTCTCTCTCCACACACTCACTCTCACACTGACCCTCACTCTCTCTCCACACACTCACTCTCACACTGACCCTCCCTCTCTCACTCACTCTCACACTGACCCTCCCTCTCTCTCCACGCACTCTCTCTCACACTGACCCTCCCTCTCTCTCCACGCACTCTCTCTCACACTGACCCTCCCTCTCTCTCCACGCACTCTCTCTCACACTGACCCTCCCTCTATCTCCACTCACTCTCTCTCACACTGACCCTCCCTCTCTCTCCACACACTCTCTCTCACACTGACCCTCCCTCTCTCTCCACACACTCTCTCACACTGACCCTCCCTCTCTCTCCACTCACTCACTCTCACACTGACCCTCCCTCTCTCTCCACTCACTCACTCTCACACTGACCCTCCCTCTCTCTCCACACACTCTCTCACACTGACCCTCCCTCTCTCTCCACGCACTCTCTCACACTGACCCTCCCTCTCTCTCCACTCACTCACTCTCACACTGACCCTCCCTCTCTCTCCACACTCTCTCTCACACTGACCCTCCCTCTCTCTCCACACACTTTCACCACCACACTGACCCTCCCTCTCTCTCCACACACACTCTCTCACACTGACCCTCCCTCTCTCTCCACACTCTCTCTCACACTGACCCTCCCTCTCTCTCCACACACTTTCACCACCACACTGACCCTCCCTCTCTCTCCACACACTCACTCTCACACTGACCCTCCCTCTCTCTCCACACACTCACTCTCACACTGACCCTCCCTCTCTCTCCACTCACTCACTCTCACACTGACCCTCCCTCTCTCTCCACTCACTCTCTCTCACACTGACCCTCCCTCTCTCTCCACTCACTCACTCTCACACTGACCCTCCCTCTCTCTCCACTCACTCACTCTCACACTGACCCTCCCTCTCTCTCCACTCACTCACTCTCACACTGACCCTCCCTCTCTCTCCACACACTCACTCTCACACTGACCCTCACTCTCTCTCCACACACTCACTCTCACACTGACCCTCACTCTCTCTCCACACACTCACTCTCACACTGACCCTCCCTCTCTCACTCACTCTCACACTGACCCTCCCTCTCTCTCCACGCACTCTCTCTCACACTGACCCTCCCTCTCTCTCCACGCACTCTCTCTCACACTGACCCTCCCTCTCTCTCCATGCACTCTCTGTCACACTGACCCTCCCTCTCTCTCCACACACTCTCTCACACTGACCCTCCCTCTCTCTCCACACACTCACTCTCACACTGACCCTCCCTCTCTCTCCACACACTCACTCTCACACTGACCCTCCCTCTCTCTCCACACACTCACTCTCACACTGACCCTCCCTCTCTCTCCACACACTCTCTCTCACACTGACCCTCCCTCTCTCTCCACACACTCTCTCACACTGACCCTCCCTCTCTCTCCACACACTCTCTCACACTGACCCTCCCTCTCTCTCCACACATTCTCTCACACTGACCCTCCCTCTCTCTCCACTCACTCACTCTCACACTGACCCTCCCTCTCTCTCCACTCACTCACTCTCACACTGACCCTCCCTCTCTCTCCACTCACTCTCTCACACTGACCCTCCCTCTCTCTCCACACACTCTCTCACACTGACCCTCCCTCTCTCTCCACTCACTCACTCTCACACTGACCCTCCCTCTCTCTCTCTCCACTCACTCACTCTCACACTGACCCTCCCTCTCTCTCCACGCACTCTCTCACACTGACCCTCCCTCTCTCTCCACGCACTCTCTCACACTGACCCTCCCTCTCTCTCCACGCACTCTCTCACACTGACCCTCCCTCTCTCTCCACGCACTCTCTCACACTGACCCTCCCTCTCTCTCCACACTCTCTCTCACACTGACCCTCCCTCTCTCTCCACACACTTTCACCACCACACTGACCCTCCCTCTCTCTCCACACACTCACTCTCACACTGACCCTCCCTCTCTCTCCACACACACTCTCTCACACTGACCCTCCCTCTCTCTCCACGCACTCTCTCTCACACTGACCCTCCCTCTCTCTCCACGCACTCTCTCTCACACTGACCCTCCCTCTCTCTCCACGCACTCTCTCTCACACTGACCCTCCCTCTCTCTCCACGCACTCTCTCTCACACTGACCCTCCCTCTCTCTCCACGCACTCTCTCTCACACTGACCCTCCCTCTCTCTCCACGCACTCTCTCTCACACTGACCCTCACTCTCTCTCCACTCACTCACTCTTACACTGACCCTCCCTCTCTCTCCACACATTCTCTCACACTGACCCTCCCTCTCTCTCCTCTCACTCACTCTCACACTGACCCTCCCTCTCTCTCCACTCACTCACTCTCACACTGACCCTCCCTCTCTCTCCACACACTCTCTCACACTGACCCTCCCTCTCTCTCCACACACTCTCTCACACTGACCCTCCCTCTCTCTCCACTCACTCACTCTCACACTGACCCTCCCTCTCTCTCCACTCACTCACTCTCACACTGACCCTCCCTCTCTCTCCACACACTCTCTCACACTGACCCTCCCTCTCTCTCCACACACTCACTCTCACACTGACCCTCCCTCTCTCTCCACACACTCTCTCACACTGACCCTCCCTCTCTCTCCACTCACTCACTCTCACACTGACCCTCCCTCTCTCTCCACTCACTCACTCTCACACTGACCCTCCCTCTCTCTCCACACACTCTCTCACACTGACCCTCCCTCTCTCTCCACACACTCTCTCACACTGACCCTCCCTCTCTCTCCACACACTCTCTCTCACACTGACCCTCCCTCTCTCTCCACACACTTTCACCACCACACTGACCCTCCCTCTCTCTCCACACACTCACTCTCACACTGACCCTCCCTCTCTCTCCACACACTCACTCTCACACTGACCCTCCCTCTCTCTCCACACACTCACTCTCACACTGACCCTCCCTCTCTCTCCACACACTCACTCTCACACTGACCCTCCCTCTCTCTCCACACACTCACTCTCACACTGACCCTCCCTCTCTCTCCACACACTCTCTCACACTGACCCTCCCTCTCTCTCCACACACTCTCTCACACTGACCCTCCCTCTCTCTCCACACACTCTCTCACACTGACCCTCCCTCTCTCTCCACACACTCACCCTCACACTGACCCTCCCTCTCTCTCCACGCACTCTCTCTCGCACTGACCCTCCCTCTCTCTCCACGCACTCTCTCTCACACTGACCCTCCCTCTCTCTCCACGCACTCTTTCTCACACTGACCCTCCCTCTCTCTCCACTCACTCACTCTCACACTGACCCTCCCTCTCTCTCCACTCACTCACTCTCACACTGACCCTCCCTCTCTCTCCACACACTCTCTCACACTGACCCTCCCTCTCTCTCCACACACTTTCACCACCACACTGACCCTCCCTCTCTCTCCACACACTTTCACTCTCACACTGACCCTCCCTCTCTCTCCACACACTTTCACCACCACACTGACCCTCCCTCTCTCTCCACACACTCACTCTCACACTGACCCTCCCTCTCTCTCCACTCACTCACTCTCACACTGACCCTCCCTCTCTCTCCACACACTCACTCTCACACTGACCCTCCCTCTCTCTCCACACACTCACTCTCACACTGACCCTCCCTCTCTCTCCACACACTCACTCTCACACTGACCCTCCCTCTCTCTCCACACACTCTCTCACACTGACCCTCCCTCTCTCTCTCTCCACTCACTCACTCTCACACTGACCCTCCCTCTCTCTCCACGCACTCTCTCACACTGACCCTCCCTCTCTCTCCACGCACTCTCTCTCACACTGACCCTCCCTCTCTCTCCACTCACTCACTCTCACACTGACCCTCCCTCTCTCTCAACACTCTCTCTCACACTGACCCTCCCTCTCTCTCCACACACTTTCACCACCACACTGACCCTCCCTCTCTCTCCACACACTCACTCTCACACTGACCCTCCCTCTCTCTCCACTCACTCACTCTCACACTGACCCTCCCTCTCTCTCCACGCACTCTCTCTCACACTGACCCTCCCTCTCTCTCCATGCACTCTCTGTCACACTGACCCTCCCTCTCTCTCCACACACTCTCTCACACTGACCCTCCCTCTCTCTCCACACACTCTCTCTCACACTGACCCTCCCTCTCTCTCCACACACTTTCACCACCACACTGACCCTCCCTCTCTCTCCACACACTCACTCTCACACTGACCCTCCCTCTCTCTCCACACACTCACTCTCACACTGACCCTCCCTCTCTCTCCACACACTCTCTCACACTGACCCTCCCTCTCTCTCTCTCCACTCACTCACTCTCACACTGACCCTCCCTCTCTCTCCACGCACTCTCTCACACTGACCCTCCCTCTCTCTCCACGCACTCTCTCTCACACTGACCCTCCCTCTCTCTCCACTCACTCACTCTCACACTGACCCTCCCTCTCTCTCCACACTCTCTCTCACACTGACCCTCCCTCTCTCTCCACACACTTTCACCACCACACTGACCCTCCCTCTCTCTCCACACACTCACTCTCACACTGACCCTCCCTCTCTCTCCACTCACTCTCTCTCACACTGACCCTCCCTCTCTCTCCACGCACTCTCTCACACTGACCCTCCCTCTCTCTCCACACACTCTCTCACACTGACCCTCCCTCTCTCTCCACTCACTCTCTCTCACACTGACCCTCCCTCTCTCTCCACGCACTCTCTCACACTGACCCTCCCTCTCTCTCCACTCACTCTCTCACACTGACCCTCCCTCTCTCTCCACGCACTCTCTGTCACACTGACCCTCCCTCTCTCTCCACACACTCTCTCTCACACTGACCCTCCCTCTCTCTCCACACACACTCTCTCACACTGACCCTCCCTCTCTCTCCACACACACTCTCTCACACTGACCCTCCCTCTCTCTCCACACACTCTCTCACACTGACCCTCCCTCTCTCTCCACACACACCCTCACACTGACCCTCCCTCTCCACGCACTCTCTCTCGCACTGACCCTCCCTCTCTCTCCACGCACTCTCTCTCACACTGACCCTCCCTCTCTCTCCACGCACTCTCTCTCACACTGACCCTCCCTCTCTCTCCACTCACTCACTCTCACACTGACCCTCCCTCTCTCTCCACACACTCTCTCACACTGACCCTCCCTCTCTCTCCACACACTCTCTCACACTGACCCTCCCTCTCTCTCCACTCACTCACTCTCACACTGACCCTCCCTCTCTCTCCACACACTCACTCTCACACTGACCCTCCCTCTCTCTCCACACACTCTCTCACACTGACCCTCCCTCTCTCTCCACTCACTCACTCTCACACTGACCCTCCCTCTCTCTCCACTCACTCACTCTCACACTGACCCTCCCTCTCTCTCCACACACTCTCTCACACTGACCCTCCCTCTCTCTCCACACACTCTCTCACACTGACCCTCCCTCTCTCTCCACACACTCTCTCTCACACTGACCCTCCCTCTCTCTCCACACACTTTCACCACCACACTGACCCTCCCTCTCTCTCCACACACTCACTCTCACACTGACCCTCCCTCTCTCTCCACACACTCACTCTCACACTGACCCTCCCTCTCTCTCCACACACTCACTCTCACACTGACCCTCCCTCTCTCTCCACACACTCACTCTCACACTGACCCTCCCTCTCTCTCCACACACTCACTCTCACACTGACCCTCCCTCTCTCTCCACACACTCACTCTCACACTGACCCTCCCTCTCTCTCCACACACTCTCTCACACTGACCCTCCCTCTCTCTCCACACACTCTCTCACACTGACCCTCCCTCTCTCTCCACACACTCTCTCACACTGACCCTCCCTCTCTCTCCACACACTCACCCTCACACTGACCCTCCCTCTCTCTCCACGCACTCTCTCTCGCACTGACCCTCCCTCTCTCTCCACGCACTCTCTCTCACACTGACCCTCCCTCTCTCTCCACGCACTCTTTCTCACACTGACCCTCCCTCTCTCTCCACTCACTCACTCTCACACTGACCCTCCCTCTCTCTCCACTCACTCACTCTCACACTGACCCTCCCTCTCTCTCCACACACTCTCTCACACTGACCCTCCCTCTCTCTCCACACACTTTCACCACCACACTGACCCTCCCTCTCTCTCCACACACTTTCACTCTCACACTGACCCTCCCTCTCTCTCCACACACTTTCACCACCACACTGACCCTCCCTCTCTCTCCACACACTCACTCTCACACTGACCCTCCCTCTCTCTCCACTCACTCACTCTCACACTGACCCTCCCTCTCTCTCCACACACTCACTCTCACACTGACCCTCCCTCTCTCTCCACACACTCACTCTCACACTGACCCTCCCTCTCTCTCCACACACTCACTCTCACACTGACCCTCCCTCTCTCTCCACACACTCTCTCACACTGACCCTCCCTCTCTCTCTCTCCACTCACTCACTCTCACACTGACCCTCCCTCTCTCTCCACGCACTCTCTCACACTGACCCTCCCTCTCTCTCCACGCACTCTCTCTCACACTGACCCTCCCTCTCTCTCCACTCACTCACTCTCACACTGACCCTCCCTCTCTCTCAACACTCTCTCTCACACTGACCCTCCCTCTCTCTCCACACACTTTCACCACCACACTGACCCTCCCTCTCTCTCCACACACTCACTCTCACACTGACCCTCCCTCTCTCTCCACTCACTCACTCTCACACTGACCCTCCCTCTCTCTCCACGCACTCTCTCTCACACTGACCCTCCCTCTCTCTCCATGCACTCTCTGTCACACTGACCCTCCCTCTCTCTCCACACACTCTCTCACACTGACCCTCCCTCTCTCTCCACACACTCTCTCTCACACTGACCCTCCCTCTCTCTCCACACACTTTCACCACCACACTGACCCTCCCTCTCTCTCCACACACTCACTCTCACACTGACCCTCCCTCTCTCTCCACACACTCACTCTCACACTGACCCTCCCTCTCTCTCCACACACTCTCTCACACTGACCCTCCCTCTCTCTCTCTCCACTCACTCACTCTCACACTGACCCTCCCTCTCTCCTCCACGCACTCTCTCACACTGACCCTCCCTCTCTCTCCACGCACTCTCTCTCACACTGACCCTCCCTCTCTCTCCACTCACTCACTCTCACACTGACCCTCCCTCTCTCTCCACACTCTCTCTCACACTGACCCTCCCTCTCTCTCCACACACTTTCACCACCACACTGACCCTCCCTCTCTCTCCACACACTCACTCTCACACTGACCCTCCCTCTCTCTCCACTCACTCTCTCTCACACTGACCCTCCCTCTCTCTCCACGCACTCTCTCACACTGACCCTCCCTCTCTCTCCACACACTCTCTCACACTGACCCTCCCTCTCTCTCCACTCACTCTCTCTCACACTGACCCTCCCTCTCTCTCCACGCACTCTCTCACACTGACCCTCCCTCTCTCTCCACTCACTCTCTCACACTGACCCTCCCTCTCTCTCCACGCACTCTCTGTCACACTGACCCTCCCTCTCTCTCCACACACTCTCTCTCACACTGACCCTCCCTCTCTCTCCACACACACTCTCTCACACTGACCCTCCCTCTCTCTCCACACACACTCTCTCACACTGACCCTCCCTCTCTCTCCACACACTCTCTCACACTGACCCTCCCTCTCTCTCCACACACACCCTCACACTGACCCTCCCTCTCCACGCACTCTCTCTCGCACTGACCCTCCCTCTCTCTCCACGCACTCTCTCTCACACTGACCCTCCCTCTCTCTCCACGCACTCTCTCTCACACTGACCCTCCCTCTCTCTCCACTCACTCACTCTCACACTGACCCTCCCTCTCTCTCCACACACTCTCTCACACTGACCCTCCCTCTCTCTCCACACACTCTCTCACACTGACCCTCCCTCTCTCTCCACTCACTCACTCTCACACTGACCCTCCCTCTCTCTCCACTCACTCACTCTCACACTGACCCTCCCTCTCTCTCCACTCACTCTCTCTCACACTGACCCTCCCTCTCTCTCCACACACTCTCTCACACTGACACTCCCTCTCTCTCCACACACTCTCTCTCACACTGACCCTCCCTCTCTCTCCACACACTCTCTCTCACACTGACCCTCCCTCTCTCTCCACACACTCACTCTCACACTGACCCTCCCTCTCTCTCCACTCACTCACTCTCACACTGACCCTCCCTTTCTCTCCACACACTCTCTCTCACACTGACCCTCCCTCTCTCTCCACACACTCTCTCTCACACTGACCCTCCCTCTCTCTCCACACACTCACTCTCACACTGACCCTCCCTTTCTCTCCACACACTCTCTCTCACACTGACCCTCCCTCTCTCTCCACACACTCTCTCTCACACTGACCCTCCCTCTCTCTCCACACACTCACCCTCACACTGACCCTCCCTCTCTCTCCACACACTCACCCTCACACTGACCCTCCCTCTCTCTCCACACACTCACCCTCACACTGACCCTCCCTCTCTCTCCACACACTCACTCTCACACTGACCCTCCCTCTCACTCACACTGACCCTCCCTGTCTCTCTCCACACACTCTCACTCTCACTGACTGTCTCTCCATTGACTCACTCCCACACTGACTCTCTCTGTCTCACGTGTTTAGGAGATCACCATGCCTGAGGTGCTCTACGAGGAGGTGATCGAGGTTGAGGAGCGAGTGGTTTTGCAACAGACGGGCTGCCAATTGACCAAGCCAGATGGGCTGGAGGTTGTCACGGGTAGGAGCTCTCACTCTGTACACATCGATGGAGTGGAGGTTGTCGGTGTCGGTCTGTGTGGGACGTCTCTGTCGGGGTGCGTGTGTACGTGGACGTGTTCAGGATGTTCAGGATTGTTTGATGTCATTTCCTGTACACAAGTGTAAAGGAGAGTGAAATAATTGTTGCTGCGGATCTGATGCAGCACAACAACAACACAATGAGACAAAGAACACAATAAATATCGATGCCTAAGATATAGATTATAGACATACAAAGTGTCACTGGGCACAGGAGTGTCTGTACACAAGGTGACTGACAGGAAATGATGAAGTAGTGGTGGGTTTGTGGGAGGAGGTGTTGATCAGCCTTTCTGCTTGGGGAAAGTATCTGTTTATGAGTCTGGTGGTCCTGGTGTGGATGCCACGTAGCCTCCTCCCTGATGGGAGTGGGACAGACAGTCCGTGAGCAAGGTGGTTGGGATCTTTCATGATGTTGCTGGCCCTGTTCCAGCACCTTTCTCTCTAGGCTGGAGCTGGTGATGTCATGGGCAGTTTTGACTGTCCGTTGCTGAGAAACGTTCATAAATTTTCTCGAATATCTTTCTATTTCTTTGTGACGATTAATTACAAATTTTATTCCCTTCATCTGAGAAGTGCCCAAACTCTGACTTATTTGCGTTACAGAGAGGTGGGTGCCTGGAATACTCTGACAGAGGTGCCGGTTAAGCAGATACAATGGGTGAGACATTGGAGCATAAGTAGGCCATTCAGCCCATCAAGCCTGCTCTGCCGTTCCATCATGGCAGATTTATTATCCCTCTCAATCCCATTGTCTTTCCTTCTCCGCGTATCCTTTGACACTGACTAATCAACATATACCCGGCGACTTGGCCTCCACAGTCAGTGTACGTATGCGGTGTGCCGGCAGTAGGAAGATGTAAGGCATATATGTCAAACTCAAGACCCGCGGGCCAAGTCCGGCCCGCGGTGGAATTATCTTTGGCCCGCGAGATAATATCTAATTACTATTAAAGCTGGCCCCAGTAATCGAAGCGCCTATGGCGTATGATATGGCTAATGCTGAGTTTATTCAGGTACCAGGTTTTCAGGGTTTTTAGTGTTTATTCGGTTTCCCTGGTTTATTTCCTGAATATCATTAATGAATAAACACCACAATGGTGAACGACGTTTTCTCCAGCCTGGTCAAGCCCTTGGGCAGACTGGAGTTTGTCTGGAGTCACTTTGTCAGCGTGGCAACAGATGGCGCACCGTCCACGGTCGGGAAAAAGTCAGGTGTTGTTGCGAAACTCAGAGAGAAAGTTCAGACAGAGAATCCAGAGCAGGAATTCTGGGATTTTCGTTGTATTATACACCAAGAGGCGTTATGTAAAAGGAGCCTTGAAATGGAATATGTCATGGATGTAAGTAATCAAAACGGTTAATTTTATTAGAGCCAAGGGACTCAACCATCGGCAATTTGACACTCTTTTGTCCAAAAGTAATATTGGACACGGCCTACCCTACCACACTGAGTCCGCTGGTTGAGCAGAGGAGTTGTGCTCAAACGTTGTTTTTCAATTACGTGCGGAAATTGGACTATTCATGAACGAGAAAGGGAAGCCAGTGGCAGAGTTGGATGACCCAGACTGGCTTCACGATTTTGCATTTTTTGTGGATGTAACAGAGCACTTAAATGTGCTTAACGTTAACATGCAAGGCCGCAGCAAACTTGTAACGGAATAGTACGACAGCATTTGTGCCTTTCAAATTAAATTAGGCTGTGGGAGATACAGCTATCCTGGAGCAACCCAACTCATTTCCCCTCTTTGCAATCTGTGTGTGTCACTCATGGGAATAATGACAACATGGACAGGTACAAGGACAAAATATCACGGCTGAAAAGTGAGTTTCAGAATCGTTTCCAAGTCTTCACACAGCTCGAGAAGGAATTCTCACTACTTTGCTCGCTGTTTGCCGTCAATGCAGCATCAAATGTGCCGGAGGAACTCCAAATGGAACTAATTGAAATTCAGTGTAACTCGGCTTTGAAATATAAATTTGAAACTGTGGGTCTGGACTCATTCTATCAATACCTGGGACCGATTTACTCCAAGATCACAGACTTTGCCTCAAAGATCCTTTGCATGTTCAGGACAACATATCTCTGTGAGCAGGCGTTCTCCATAATGAACATTAACAAATCCAAACTGCGCTCGCAGCTGACACACAGGCATCTAAAGGACATTATGAAAATCACAACTGCCCAGAAACTGGTCCCTGATGTTGACAGGCTGGTTAAAGCCAAGAGATGTCAGGTGTCTGGAAGCAGCAAGTGAAAAATGAGTGACACTGTTCGATGCACTTCGACATGTAAGCAAAATGCATTATGAAATATTGAATGTCATGATATTGTGATTCATTCATTTTCTGACTGTTCTACTATTGCAAATGTGATCATTTCAATAAAAATTAGAGGCTAACTGTGTTCATTGTCTGAGTTTGTTTGGCGGAAGCAGGCTAATAAAAATTAGGTGCAGTTATGTAGGCTACATTTACAATTTGTCTCATTGTGTCAATTTTTTTCTGCTAATGTTCGATTTCAAATGGTTTATTAATGAAAAGGATGTGGCTCCCAAAACAACCTTAGCCAAAATAGCATCGTTTTTTCTCTCTCATCATAAATTTTTTGTAGCCTATGACTGTAAGTTAATACCAATCATAACAATAATGCTTTCTAGGCAATCTTCTTCATAACAAACGAAATTCGTAAAGTGAAATACTTTGTAGATATAACAGAGACTGAGACACGTGAGAGCAGATTGAAAAATTGAAGGCAACGAAAGCTGTGGGAGCACGCACGCGTGCACAACTCATTCGGCCCGCATGAAGTCGCATTTTGCCCAATCCGGCCCGTGACCCAAGATGAGTTTGACACCCCTGAATAAGGCATTCTGACAGGCAAGTGGATGATCAGATTAGGACAGATCATCTGTGCTGGCAGATGTCCAGTTTAAATTGGCATCATGGTTGCAACAAAGGGCCTGTCCCTGTTCTAGTCAAAAGAATGCCCTTAGAACTAAACCAAAGACAAAGCAGCAGATTTAGGCCATTTGCTCCCTCTACTCTGCGCCACCATTCCATCATGGCTGATTTATCCCTCTCAACCCCATTCTCCTGCCTCCCCCCCCCCCCACATAACCTTTGACACCCTGACTGATCAAGAACCGATCAACCTCCACTTCAGAATCAGAATCAGGTTTATTATCACCAGCATGAGACGTGAAATTTGTTAACTTAGCAACAGCAGTTCAATGCAGTACATAATATAGCAGAGAGAAAAAATAAAAATAAAATAAAAACAATAGTAAATGAACAAGTAAATCTATTATGTATATTGGCCAGATTTTTAAAAACATGCAAAAACAGAAATACTGTATATTGAAAAAGTGAGATAGTATCCAATGTCCATTCAGGAATCGGATGGCAGAGGGGAAGAAGCTGTTCCTGAATCGCCGAGAGTGTGTCTTCAGGGTTCTGTACCTCCTGCCTGATGGTAACAGTGAGAAAAGGGCATGCCCTGGGTGCTGGAGGTCCTTAATAATGGATGCTGCCTTTCTGAGACACCAGTTCTTGAAGATATCCTGGGTACTTTGCAGGCTAGTCCCAAGATGGAGCTGACTAGATTTACAACTCTCTGCAGCTTCTTTCAGTCCTGTGCAGTAGCCCCTCCATACTGATGCAGCCTGTCAGAATGCTCTCCACGGTACAACTATAGAAGTTTATAAATGTATTTGTTGACATGCCAAATCTCTTCAAACTCTTAATAAGGTATAGCCACTGTCTTGCCTTCTTTATGACTACATTGATATGTTGGGTCCAGGTTAGATCCTCAGAGATCTTGACACCCAGGAACTTGAAACTGCTCACTCCCTCCACTTCTGATCCCTCTTTGAGGATTGGTATGTGTTCCTTCGTCTTACCCTTCCTGAAGTCCACAATCAGCTCTTTCATCTTACTAACGTTGAGTGCCACGTTGTTGCTGCGACACCACTCCACTGGTTGGCATATCTCACTCCTGTACACCCTCTCGTCACCATCTGAGATTCTACCAACAATGGTTGTATCGTCAGCAAATTTATAGATGGTATCTGGACTATGCCTAGCCACACAGTCATGTGTATACAGAGAGTAGAGCAGTGGGCTAAGCACACACCCCTGAGGTGCGCCAGTGTTGATCGTAAGCGAGGAGGATACATTATCACCAATCTGCACAGACTGTGGTCTTCCAGTTAGGAAGTTGAGAATCCAATTGCAGAGGGAGATACCGAGGCCCAGGTTCTGCAGCTTTTCAATCAGGATTGTGTGAATGATGGTATTAAATGTTGGGCTATAGTCGATGAACAGCATCCTGACGTAGGTTTTTGTGTTGTCCACGTGAAGCCGTGTGAAGAGCCATTGAGATTGCATCTGCCGTTGACCTATTGTGGCAATAGGCAAATTGTAATGGGTCCAGGTCCTTGCTGAGGCAAATATTCAGTCTAGTCATGACCAACCTCTCAAAGGATTTCATCGCTGTCGGTGTGAGTGCTACAGGGCAATAGTCATTAAGGCAGCTCACATTATTCTTCTCAGGCACTGGTATGTTTGAAGCCAGTGGGAACTTCTGCCCGTAGCAGTGAGAGGTTGAAAATGTCCTTGAATGCTCCCGCTAGTTGGTTGGCACAGGTTTTCAGAGCCTTACCAGGTACTCCATCAGAACCTTCTCTCTTGCGAGGGTTCACTCTCTTTAAAGACAGCCTGACATCGGCCTCTGAGACAGAGATCACAGGGTCACCAGGTGTAGCAGGGATCTTCACAGCTGTAGTTATATTCTCCCTTTCAAACGGGCATAGAAGGTGTTGAGTTCATCTGGTTGTGAAGCATTGCTGCCATTCATACTATTGGATTTCACTTTGTAGGATGTACTGTCTTGCAAACCCTGCCAGAGTTGCCTTGCATCCAACGTCACCTCCAACCTGATTCGAAATTGTCTCTTCGCCCTTGAAATAGCCCTCTGCAAATCATACACGAGGAAATCTGCAGATGCTGGAAAGTCAAACAACGCACACAAAATGCTGGTGGAACACAGCAGGCCAGACAGCATCTAGAGGGAGAAGCACTGTCGACGTTTCGGGCCAAGACCCTTCGTCAGGACTCTTCGTGCAAATCATACCTGGTTTTCTGGCCCTGTTCCAGCACTTTTCGGTATACATGTCCTTGATGGTGGGTAGGCCGGTGCCGGTGATGTGTTGGGCAGTTTTAAAAGCCCGATATAGAGCCACCTGCCCAGTCCAGTGCAGTTTCCTTACGAAGTGTGATGTGGTTTGTTAGGATGCTGTGGAATGATGTGAGTACAGATGTGCGTCGTCCAGCTCTCTTCAGCCTCCTCAGAAAGTAGTGGTGTTGCTGAGCTCCCATCAGGGAGTTTCCACGCCAGGACCTGCAGACTCCGAAACAGTGACTTTCCCCAACACCTCCACCCACTAATTCAGCACCCCCCCCCCCCCCCAACCACCACTACTTCATCATTTCCTGTCAGTCACCTTGTGAACAGACACTCCTGAGCCCAGTGACACTTTATGGGCATACAATCGGTTTGTGTTATAGAAGCTAACTGATGTATTTGTATTTATTGTGTTTTTTCATTATTATTGTAAACTTTATCTTATTGTATTTTTTTGTGCTACATTGGATCTGGAGTAACAAATATTTAATTCTCCTTTACACTTGTGTATGGGAAATGACATTAACTAATCCTGAATCTTGAAGTCGTTGGGACTTTTGTTTAAAGTCACAGTAGCATGTTGGTTCAGTTCCCACCGCTGTCTGTAAGGAGTTTATATGTTCTCCCCGTGACCGCCTGCATTTCTGACGGACGCTCCAGTTTCCTGCCACCTACAGATGAGGGCTAGTGAGTTGTGGGTGTGCTGTGTTGGTGTCAGAAGCATGCGACACTTTCAAGCTGCCTCCAGCACATCCTCAAACTGTGTTGGTCATCGATGCAAAGGGCACATCTCACTGGCTGTTTCGATGTATGTGTGAGAACTAAAGTTAATATTTAAAGATCCTTATCAGAGGCTGAGTGAAAATAATGTGCGTTCTGTTTGTCGAGAGTACCTCGCAGGTTTCTGTTGATGTACCGTGGAGAGGATTCTCACTGGTTGCAAAACTGTCTGGTCTGTGGGGTGGGGGGGGGGGGGGCACTGCACAGCGTCAGAAATTTATAAACCCAGTCAGCTCCATCACAGGCACCAGCTCCCAACCATCCAGGACATCTTCAAGGAGCGATGCCTCAGAAAGGCCACATCCATCCTTAAAATTCCTCCACCACCCTCTTTTCATTGCTACCCGTCAAGGAGGGGGTACAGGAGCCTGAAGACACGCACACAACATATCGTGAACAGCTTCTCCCCCGTCACTATCAGATTTCTGAATGGACAGTGAACCCTACGTTCCTCTCCTTATGCACTATGTATTTAATTTGTTTTTGTCTGTTTTTTATAATGATGTACACCTGTGAACTGATGCCACAAAACAACAAATATGGGAACGAACTGTGTGCCAGCGACGTTAAGCCTGATTTGGATTCTGACTCTGTGTTTCGCAGGATCCACGGGAGAGCGGGTGGAGGTGTGGAGGAGCGCGGACCTGGTACAGCTGGAGGCTGAGCTGAAAGCCGTTCTGTCGAGAGGCATCCGTAGTCTCGCTGTGGTGCTCTTGCATTCCTACACGTGAGGCTGTGTTGTTTTTGTCACCCCCTCCAAGCCTTGCAGCGCAGTTAGACCACGCGAGACCGCCCGGTGCCCTCCCTCCCGCGGTGGTGTGTTACCTTTCACTCCTGCCGTCCGGAACTCTGTCTCCTCGGGTGTAGCACTGTAGTGCAGTGGTTAGTGTAATGCCATTACTGAGCCAGCAGTCCGGGTTCAATTCCCACCACGGGATGTGATTTGTGGGGTAGGTTCTTGACATAGAGACTGGTTTATTATTGTCTGGTGTACTGAGCTACAGTTTGCCTTGCATACTTAAACACGAGATTCTGCAGATGTTGGAAATCCCGAGCAAAACACAAACACAGGCAGACATGGAGACACAGAGAGGGAGAGGGACACGGGGACACAGAGATGGAGAAGGAGAGGGAGATGGAGAGACAGAACTCAACAGGTCAGGCGGCATCTGTGGAGAGGAATGAACAGTTGGCGTTTCGGGCTGAGACCCTTCATCAGGACTGGAAAGGAAGGGGACAGAGGCCCGAATAAAAGGTGGGGAGAGGGGAAGGAGGACAAGCCGGAAGGCACATTGAGGTAGAACAAGGTAAAACAGTAACAGAATTGCAGAATGAAGTGTTACAGAGAGTGCAGAGCAGGCAGTGAGGTGCAAAGTATTAGTGACGTAGATTGTGGGGTTAAGGTCCTCCTCAAAACCATAAGACACAGGAGCAGAATTGGGCCATTCAGCCCATTGAGGCTTGCATGAGGATTCCCAAGTCCCTCTGCACCTCTGATGTTTGAACCTTCTCCCCATTTAGATAATAGTTCGCAGTATCGTTCCTTTTACCAAAATGCATGATCATACATTTTCCAACACTATATTCCATCTGTCACTTTTTTGCCCATTCTTCCAATTTGTCTAAGTCCTGCTGCAATCCCATTGCTTCCTCAGCACTACCTACCCCTCCACCTATCTTTTTATCATCCACAAACTTTGCCACAAAACCATCAATTCCATTATCTAAATCATTGATATTGTGAAAAGTAGTGGTCCCAATACTGACCCCTGAGGAACACCACTAGTCACTGGCAGCCAAACAGAAAAAACCCTTTTTATTCCCACTCGCTGCCTCCTGCCTGTCAGCCATTCCTCTATCCATGCCAGTGTCTTTCCTGTAACGCCATTGCACTGTATCTTGTTAAGCAGCCTCATGTGTGGCACCTTATCAAATGCTTCTGAAAATCCAAGTAAATGACATCCACTGCCTGTCCTTTGTCCACCCTGCTTGTTACTTCCTCGAAGAACTGGAACAGATTTGTCAGGCAGGATTTCCCTTCACAGAAACCATGCTGACTTTAACTTATTTTATCATTAATCTCCAAATATCCAAAAGCCTCTTCCTTAATAATGGACTCCAACACTTTCTCACCACTGAGGTTAGGCTAACTGGCCTTTAATTTCCTCTCTTTTTCCTTCCTCTCTGAAAGAGCGGAGTGACATTTGCAATTTTCCAGTCCTCCGGGACCATGCCAGAGTCAGGTGATTCTTGAAAGATCATGACCAATGCATCCATTATCTCTTCAGCAACCTCTCTCAGGACTCTGGGATGTAGTCCATCTGGTCCAGGTGACTTATCCACCTTAAGACCTTTCAGTTTGCCGAGCACTTTTCCTTTGTAATAGCAATGGCTCTCACTCTTGATCCCTGACATTCACGGACCTGTGGCACACTGTTAGTGTTTTCCACAGTGAAGACAGATGCAAAGTACCCATTAAATTAATTTGCCATTTCTTTGTCCCCCGTTGCTACCTCACCAGCATCATTTTCCAGTGGTCCAATTTAAACTCTCACCTCCCTTTTACTCTTTGTATAACAAGAGGTCCATTCAAGACTCTGATGACAGTGGGGTAGAAGCGGTCCTTGAGCCTGGTGGGACAGTATATGCTTTCAGGCTTTTGTACCTTCTGCTGATGGAAGAGGGAAGAGGACACTATTGAGCCGGTGGGGTGCTGGCAGTGCGGCTCAAAGGACCACATTGTGCCTGTTCTGGATCCCGCCCCGTGGTTCCAGAACATTCTGTCAGCTGGATCTGAATGCTGCCAGTGTGCCGTGCTCTGCCGCACCCTGGTGTAGGTGTGACCCCGGCTGATTGTCCTTTCTTGGCAGGTGGTCTGAGCACGAGCGGCAGGTTGGTGAGCTGGCGAGGAGGTTGGGCTTCCAGCACGTCTCGCTGTCCTCAGAGGTGATGCCCATGGTCCGGGTGGTACCCCGGGGGTACACTGCCTGCGCCGATGCCTACCTCACCCCCTGCATCAGGCGGTACATTAGTGACTTCCGTGCCGGCTTCCAGGACACGCTCAAGGTACTCAGTTAATGACCAGAACTGCCTCATGGGATGGTAGGTTTCCTTAGCTCGGCGTAGAGTGATGCCATTCAGTCCATCGATTCCATACTATCTCCCAGCAGTCCGAGTTATAGAGTAATACAGCAAGGTTACAGGCTGGTCTGTCCATGATATCTTTGAGCAAAGTCATAGAGCAGTACGTGTGTGTGTGCACGTGTGTCTGGACATGTACGTGTGTGTGCACATGTGGACATGTACGTGTGTGTGTGTGTCTGGACATGTACGTGTGTGTGTGTGTGTCTGGACATGTACGTGTGTGTGTGTGTGTGGACATGTACGTGTGTGTGCACGTGTGTCTGGACATGTACGTGTGTGTGTGTGTGTCTGGACATGTACGTGTGTGTGCACATGTGTCTGGACATGTACGTGTGTGTGTGTCTGGACATGTACGTGTGTGTGCACGTGTGTCTGGACATGTACGTGTGTGTGTGTCTGGACATGTACGTGTGTGTGCACGTGTGTCTGGACATGTACGTGTGTGTGTGTCTGGACATGTACGTGTGTGTGCACGTGTGTCTGGACATGTACGTGTGTGTGTGTGTCTGGACATGTGTGTGTGTGTGTGTGTGTGTGTGTCTGGACATGTACGTGTGTGTGCACGTGTGTCTGGACATGTACGTGTGTGTTTATCTCTGTGCGTCTGTGTCTGTCTGTCTCTCTGCAGGAGAAAGCTGCAGCTCATCGATGTTGAAAGCAGTTCAGTTAGCTCGATGTTGTGGGTACATTGAAGGGTGTGGCATTGACTGGGGACAGAACGGGACCTCTCACACTGCCTGCTCTCTCTCTCCCCCCACTCCAGGACGTGCGGGTTCTGTTTATGCGGTCAGACGGGGGCCTCACCCCCATGGACAAGTTTAACGGGTCTCGGGCAATCCTGTCTGGACCAGCAGGAGGGGTTGTAGGCTACGCGGTCACCACGCACGGATGGGCCGGAGCAGAGGCTGTCATCGGCTTCGACATGGGCGGTGAGTGTCTCAAATCTTTAGCATTTAAACTCTCAGATGTACCATGGAGAGCATCCTGACTGGCTGCATCACCGTCTGGTACGGAGGGGCCGCTGCACAGGACTGTAAAAATCTTCAGAAAATTCAGCTCCATCATGAGCACTACCCTCCCCAGCATCCAGGACACCTTCAAAAGGAGGTGCCTCAAAAAAGCAGCGTCCATCATTGAGGGCTCCCCTCACCCAGGATGCCGTCTGGAAGGAGGTACAGGAGCCTGAAGAGTTTCTTCCCCTCCCTCATCAATGAATCCACGGGCAGTGCCCCAGTAGTTTCCCTCCCTCTTTGCACTCCTTATGATTTGTTGTTCTATGTTACCCTTCCTGAGATTGAAAGGCTTGTTATTATATATTGCTCTGTACCGCTGTGCAAAACAACACATTTTCCAACATATGTCAGTGATAATAAACCAGATTCTGAGATCATCCCATCCCCAGGATTATCCCCTAACTCCCTGTCAGTCACAGAAAAGTACAGCACAGAAACAGCCCATTTAGTCCGTGCTGAACCATTTAAACTGCCTAGCCCCATCGACCTGCACTGGGGCCACAGCCCTCCATACCCCTATTTTCCATCTACCTATCTTAACTTTGCTTAAATGTTGAAAATGAGCTCGCAAGCACCACTTCTGCTGGCAGATCATCCCACACACTCATGACCCTCTGAGTGAAGAAATTTCCCTTCGCGTTCCTTTGACCTCTCACCTTTCACCCTTAACCCATGACCTCTGGTTGTCAATCAGCCCAGCCTCGATGGAAAAAGCCTGCTTGCTTGTATCCCTCAATTACTTCTTCAATGTTCCAGGAAATAAAGTCCTAACCTGTCCAAGCTTTCCTTATAACTCAGGTATTTGTAAATTTTCTCTGCACTCTTTCAACCTTATTTACATCTTTCCTGTAGGTGGGTGACCAAAACCGCACACAATACTCCAAATTAGGCCTCACCAAAGTCTTGTACAACCTCAACATAACATCCCAACTCCTGCACTCAGTACTTTGATTTATGAAGGGCCAATGTGACCAGAAATGTTCTTGATGACCCTGTCTACCTGTGAGGCCAATTTCAATGAATTATTGTCCTGTCCTCCCAGAACCTTTCTTTTAACCACACTCCTCAACGCGCTGCTGTTCTCTGTATAACACCTATCCTAGTTTGTCCTACCAAGGTGCAACACTCACACGTGTCTGCATTAAATCCCATCTGCCATTTTTCAGCCCATTTTCCAAGCTGATGCCGATCCCACAGCAAGCTCCGATATTCCTCCTCGTTGTATACCACACCATCAATCTTGGCATCATCCACAAATGTGCTGATCCAGTTAACCACATTGTCATCCAGATCATTGATATCGATGACAAGCCCAGCACTGATCTCTGCAGCACACCGCTAGTCACAGTCCTCCAGTCAAAGAGGCACCCATCTACAACCACTCTTTGACTTCTCCACGATGCCAATGTCTAATGCGATTTACTACCTCATTCTAAATTTCAAGTGACAAAAACTTCTTAACCAACCTCCCACGTGGGGTCTAAAGTCCATGTAGACAACATTATTTGCCTTGCCTTCATCCACTTTCCTGGTAACATCCTTGAAAATCTCATATCCGGCCCTAGAAGACCGCCCATTAACTTCCCCACAACTGATGTTGGACTCGCCACTGTAGAATTTCCTGGTTTATGTTTAGAGTGTTTCCTAAACAGTGGAACAATATTGGCTGTCCTCCAATCCTCTGGTACATTTCCTGTCAGTAAGTATGTTTTAAATATTTCTGCTAGGGTCTTGGCAATTTCTGCACTTCCCTTCTGCAGGATCTGAGGGATTTGTCAGGCCTGAGGTTTTATCCACCCTGATTTGCCTCAGGGCAACAAACACCTCCTCCTCTGTAATCCGTACAGGGTCCATGAAGTCGGTGCCTCTTTACACCAACTTCACAGACCGAGTGGAATCTGTTCCAGATTTACTGCTGAAACAAGGCTATACAACTCTGCCATGGGCTGTTCGGCTGTGAGAGGAGGAGGGTTGGGTATGAGAGTGACCCATCCTGGTAAAACCCAGAGCGACAGAAGCTGCAAAGATCCCATCCCTGGGAGAAGAATGATACACCAAGATGGGCTACACCTGGGTTCAACGTGGAAAGCTGGCCCAGGACAGAGACTCTGCTGAGCTGCTTTCGGCAGCCTGTGGCCTAGTGGGGATGAAAGGCTGGATATCAGTTTGAGTTGTGGGGAGGATGCAGAGAAACCTTAACAGTAGGTAGTAGATCGATTGAGTGAATGGGAGGTGGAAATATTTGGGGTCATCAACTTTGGTAAAAAGAATAGAAATTAGTTTTAAATTGAAGGGTTTTGATGTTCAGGGAATGTGGATATCCCTGTACACCACTTGTTTGAAAGCATTTACAAGATTCACAGTTGTGTAAGACTCCAGATTGTTTATGTCATTTCCAGCACATTAGTGTAAGGGAGAACAAACTGATTGTTACTCTGGATCTGAAGCAGATCAAAAACAAGAACACAATTGGTTGGTTGGCATCCATCTGTCTCAAAGGACAATGGTAGATGACGATCATCATCACAAGCCTGGATGGAAGGTATGGAGGTCCTGAGGTGCCCAGGCAGCGAGATCTCCCTCTTGGCCTCACCAGTGTTGTCCAAAGGAGAGCTTATGAAGCAATACGTTTGGCACCAGCTTTGCTGCGGGAGCTACCGGATGTTCAATGATGTCCAGCTGCCTGAGGGGCTCCACTCCAGATTTGCTGTCTGGGTTTATTCCCGTAGCCTTCGTCTCTCCCGAGACTGCCCACAAGGCAGTGGAGCCGTTTGCCCATAGCTGGGGATCTGATGCAAGAGCACTAGGGTGTGTCCACACACCAGTGGGCCTGCATGCTACGTGTGCAGGGGCCAGACCTCCCGCCTTCCTCTGTAGTTCAGCCTGAGAACAAAAGGAGTTCCGTTTCCGTGTGTCGCCAGCGAGGAGGCACTACAAGGCTTGTTGCTGAAGCGGCTACATCCTGGCAGGCAGGGAGACGTTCAGCTCTCCTTTTCGCAGGACTGCTAGCCAGCGGTAGCAGCTGAAAGTGAGAGTGACGAGCACTACCTACCACACTAGACGCATCACAACAGCCGTTTCGACACCTAAAGAAAGTAATAATTCAAAAAACACAGTAAATAAAAATAAATAAGATGGGTTATATAGATTAATTGTATGTCCTTAAAGTGACGCTAGACACAGGAGTGTCTGTACATAAGGTGACTGACAGGAAATGATAAAGTGTTTGGGGGTGTGGAGGGCTGGGTTAGTGGGTGGAGGTGTTGATCAGCCTTGCTGCTTGGGGAAAGTAACAGATTTTGAGTCTGGTGTGGATGCTACGTAGCCTCCTCCCTGATGGGAGTGGGACAGACAGTCTGTGAGCAGGGTGGGTGGGGAGAAATCGCTCATCATGTTACTGGCCCTTTCCTGTATACACAGGACGTCCTTGATGGTGGGTAGGCTGGTGCCGGTGATGCTCAGGGCGATTTTGACGACCCGTTGTGCAGCCTTTCTGTCTGCCACAGGGCAGCTTAGCTTGGTTATTTTCATTCTTCAGTACAATGACTGTCACTCCAGGTCCGATGTAACATAAAACATCACAATAAATACAATCCTATCAAACACAGTGTACAGATAACTGAGTGTGGTCATAGGAACAGCTTGTTGTAGTTACATAAAGTGATGCTGGGTGCGGGAGTGTACACTGTCCCCTCCAAGCCGCACGGGGGCGTGGCCTCACGGTAACGGAAATGCTCCCACACACGTAGCCTTTGCTATCGCGCAGCTGGACTTTTATTTAATGTTCATAGAATTTTGAAATTATGCTAATCTAATATTGAAATCTATGTTAATATAATTGTAATTAATTATGTGCTAATGAATATAATTCATAAACACTCTAAATAATAGACGTTCCACAGCCTTTACACCGAAGCATTTTGGAGCTTCAGTGTATTTACGTTGTCAGGGTTTCAAGTTTCATCTCTGTTACAAATGAACACAGAGCGGAAGTCAGTAGCTTGTTGTCAATAATCCTGCGGCCCCCCCCCTCCTCCCCCCCCCCGAACGCTGATGATGACTTCACAAAGCGTGAAAGATTACATGAGACCTACGGTCAAGATGTCGCTGAGCTGTGGTCATGGCTCTGATTTGGTTCATAAGGCAGGTTTGGGAACGGAGAGTGGTTAAGGCTCAGGGAAGGCCAATGATGTGGACGTAAGATGAAGGGTATCTGTGGTTGTTAGCAAGTTCTGGGATTGGAGTTCCGTGCAGGGAGGAGACGTGAGGACCGATGACTCTGTAGGTATATTTGTCAATGAAACTAGAGTCGTTATCCGTCATCATCGACAGGTTCTGCATGCAACAGAAGCTATACATAACCACAGAAAGTTAAACAACTAACGTGCAAAAGCAGACAAACCATGCAAAGAAAAATGACACTGAGAACATGAGTTGTAAAGAGTTCTTGAGAGTGAGTCCGAATGTTGTGGGTGATGTTATCCTCACTGGTTCAGGAGCCTCGTGGTTGTTGGGTGATAACTGTTGCTGAACCTGGTGAAGGTTCCTGTACCTCCTGCCCAAGCTAGAGACAAGAAAAGAGCATGGCCTAGATGATGGGGGGTCCTTGATAATGGACGCTGCTTTCTTGTGGCTGTGCTCCTTGCAGATGTGCTCGATGACGAGGAGGGCTTTTCCTGTGACGGACTGGACTGTCTCCAGCACCTTCTGTAGGCTTTGCCATTCTAGAGCATTCCAGGCTGTGATGTAGCCAGTGATTCCCCGGTGGAGATGATGCAAGCATATTTCCAAGTGTGCGTGTATATATCGGTTTTTGTATTGGGGTAACAACAATTCTGTTCTCCTTTACACTTGCGCACTAGCAAATGACAATAAGAAAACTTGAATCTTGATTTTTCTCAATACTTCTCTAAGTGGCTGCAAGGAACTGAATATCAAGGTAACACGAATATATCTTCCTTTGATCAGGAAGCATAAATAAAATTAAACTGCTTGCTTGTTTTTTGTATTTGCAGTTTGTTGTCTTTGAAAGTTCAAAGTAAATTTATTATGAAAGTACATATGTTTCCATAGACAACCATGAGATTCATCTTCCTGTTGGCATACTCAGTAATCCAAAATAGAATCAATGAAAGACCACACCAACTTGGGCGTTCAACCAGCGTGCAAAAGGCAACAAACTGCAAATCCTAAAGCAAAGAAATAGTAATAAATAATATCGAGAACATGAGATGGAGAGTCTTTGAAAGTGAGTCCGTAGGTTGTGGGAACAGTTCAGTGATGGGGCAAGTGAAGTTATCCACCTTGTTTCAGGAGCATGATGGTTGAGGAATAATAACTGCTCCTGAACCTGGTGGTGAGAGTCCCAAGGCCCCTGTACCTTGTTCCGGATGGCAGCAGTGAGAAGAGAGCATGTCCTGGGTGGGGTTTGTCCCTGATGATGGATGTTGCTTCCTTGTGACAGCACTCAGTGTAGATGTGCTCAATGGTGGGGAGAGCTCTACCCGTGATGGACTGGGCTGTATCCACTACTTTTTGTAGGACTTTCTGTTCAAGGGCTTTGCTGTTTACATGCCAGGGCATGATCCACATTGCACACGGTTGTTTGTCCAGCGAGTGGGTATTTTTCATTGAGTCTGTTGAGTTATCTGAGATCTGCGATCTTGGATCTGGTCCTGTGCAATGTAACAGGTAAAATTAGCAATCTTGTAGTTAGGGAGCCTCTTGGAAAGAGTGATCACAGTATGATTGAGTTTCTCATACAAATGGAGGGTGCAATAGTTTGATCTAAAACCAGTGTATGATGCCTAAACAATGGAGGCTACAATGGGTGAGGGAGGAGTTGGATAGGGTAGACTGGGAACACCAGCTATATGGTGGGATGATTGAGGAACGGTGGAAGACTTTTAAAGAGATTTTTCACGGTGCTGAACAGAAGTATATTCCAGTTAAAAGCAAGCACGGTAGGGGTGTGTGGAGAGCCAGCCTTGGATAACTATGGAAATAAAAGAAGGCAGCAAACTAAAAGCTCGTGTGTACAAAGTCACCGAGAGTAGTGAAAAACGGGAAGATTGGGAAAACTTTAAAAAGGAACAAAGAACCACTAAGTGAGTAATAAAGAAAGGGAAGATAGATTCTGAAAATAAACTAGCACAAAATATAAAAATGGATAGAAAAAGTTTTTCTAATTACATAAAGTAGAAAAGGGTGGCTAAAGAGGGTGTAGGTCCCTTGGAGGACGAGAAGGGGGAATTGATATTGGGTAATGAGGAAATGGCAGAGGCTTTGAATGAATATTTTGTGTCAATCTTCATGGTGGAGGACACATCTATCATGCCAAAGAGAGATGTTGTGGATGCGATGGGAGGTGAGGACCTCGATACACTAAAGAGGTAGTGCTGAGCAAACTTGTGGGCCTGAAGATAGAAAAGCCCCCTGGTCCTGATGGAATGCATCCCAGAGTACTGAAAGAAAAGGCAGAGGTTACAGTAGAGGCTTTGGTGATGATTTGCCAAAATTCTCTAATCTTTGGGCAGGTCCTAGCAGACTGCAAGATGTTGAATATCATGCCACTGTTCAAAAAAGGATGTAGGCAAAAGGCAGGTAACTCTTGGCCAGTTAGTTCAACATTTGTAGTTGGGAAAATACTTGAAGCTTTCATTAAAGAAGGAATAGTGAGGCATCTGGAAAGAAATGGATCCATCAGACAGACACAGCATGGATTCAGCAAAGGCAGGTCCTGTTTGACAAACTTACTGGAGTTCTTTGAGGATAGAATGAGCGCAGTGGATAGAGGGGAACAGATGGATGTTATTTACTCAGATTTCCAGAAGGCGTTCGATAAGGTGCCACAGAAAAGACTTGTCCATAAGATAAGGATGCATAGAGTTGGGGGTGATGTATTAGCATGGATAGAGGATTGGGTAACTGTTAGAAAACAGAGTTGGGATACACGGGTGTTACTCTGGTTGGCAATCAGTGGTGAGTGGTGTGCTACAGGGGTTGGTGCTGGGCCCACAATTGTTCATGATATACATTAACAATCTGGAAGAGGGGACTGAGTGTAGTGTATCCAAGTTTGCTGATAACAAATTGAATGGAAAAGCAAATTGTGCAGAAGATATGAAGAGTTTGCGGAGAGACTTGGATATATTAAGTGAGTGGGCAAGGGTCTGGCAGATGGAGTACAATGTTGGTAAACACGAGATCATCCACTTTGGAAGGCAAGATGAAAAAGCTGATTTATTATTTAAATGGTGAAAGATTGCAGCATGCTGTTGTGCAGAGGGACTTGGGAGTGCTTGTGTATGAATCACAAAAGGTTGGTTTGCAGGTGCAGCAGGCTATCAAGAAGGCAAATGGGATGTTGGCCATTGCTAGAGGGATTGAATTTAAGAGCAGGGAGCTAATACTGCAAGTGTACAGGGTACTGGTGAGGCTGCACCTGGAGTACTTTGTGCAGTTCTGGTCTCCTTACTTGAGGAAGGATACACTGGCTTTGGAGTCAGTGCAGAGGAGGTTCACCAGGTTGATTCCAGAGATGAGGGGGTTAGACGATGAGCTCAAATTGAGTCGCCTGGGACTGTACTGGCTAGAATTCAGAAGAATGAGAGATCTTATAGAAATATATAAAATTATGAAAGGGATAGATGAGGTAGAGGCAGGAAAGTTGTTTTCACTGATAGGTGAGACTAGAACTAGGGGACACGGCCTCAAGATTCGGGGGAGTAGATTTCGGACGGAGATGAGGAGGAACTGTTTTTCCCAGAGAGTGGTGAATCTGTGGAATTCTCTGCCCTGGGAAGCAGTTGAGGCTTCTTCACTAAATGTATTTAAGGAACAGTTAGATAGGTTTTTACATAGTAAGGGAAATAAGGGTTATGGGGAAAAGGCAGGTAGATGGAGCTAAGTTTACGGACAGATCAGCCATGATCTTATTGAATGGCGGGGTAAGCTCGGTGGGCCGGATGGCCTACTCCTGCTCCTATTTCTTACCCTCTTGTGTTTCTTTGTATTTGGTATGAATGCCCACAAGAAAATGAATCTCAGGATTGTATATGGTGATATATATGTTTGTTGATAAGAAAAATGACATTTTAGACCCTAATTCAGCACCCACAACAACCCTGTCTTTCATTTCTTCTGTCTCCCTTAGGCACGTCGACAGACGTGAGTCGATATGCCGGCAAGTTTGAGCACGTGTTTGAAGCCACGACTGCAGGGGTCACCATCCAGGCGCCCCAGCTGGACATCAATACGGTGGCAGCGGGCGGAGGCTCTGTGCTTTCCTTCAGGTACGCTGAGACGCGACGCCCTCTCCTGGCCCAGAATCAGAGTTGGGTTTAATATCGGCAGCCACGTCAACATTTTACAAGTGTTTTCGATTCAGAACTCTATAAGGTAGTAACAACGAGTAAACCGTCTACTTGTTGTCTCAACCTTGTCCCTACCACTCGTTTTAAAGATCCTTTCAATAGTGCTTTCAATTCTGTTAGGACAATTATTAGCACGCCCCTTGAAGCATTGAGATCTTTCACATACCTGCAGCTGTTAATCTCCTACTTTAAAAACCAAACTTTGTGAGTGAGGTGCTAGCTAACTACAGGCCACATTCAAATCTCCCCTTCCTGGGCAAGACTCTTGAGTAAGTAGTTTTCAACCAACTGAACAATTTTCTGAATGAGAGCAATTTTCTACAAGAGCTTCACTCTGGTTTTCGTGCAAACCACATCACGGAGATGGCACTTACTAAACTGGCCAGCGACCTCGAGCTCAACACTGACACCAACAAGGTCTCAGTTCTAACCCTCCTCAATCTAGGTACTGCCTTCGACACAACTGACCACAACGTTCTCCGAGATGAACTTGAGAGCTGGGTTGGCCTCTCTGGTAGTACCTTTAATTAGTTCGAGGGCACAAACTTGAGTTCCACTGCTATGCGGATGACACACAATTGTGTATCTGGGCTGACCCTGATGATGGTACAGTAACTCCGTCTTTCTGACTTCTGGTATGTCTGCAGCAAACAAATGGATGAACAATAAATTCCTAGAACTAAATGAAGATAAAACTGAAATACCAAAGCCAGATGAGATAAACTTCTTGATAAACCTGGGAATTTTGCTCCACTTGTGACATCAGAAGTAACAAGTTATCCTTGATTCTGATTTGAAGTTTAAATCCCACATAAAGAAAGTGACCAGAGCAGCATTTCTACACAGGAAATATTGTAAAGGTATGTCTGTTTCTGTGACAGAATGATGCTGGAAAATAAATTCACACTTTTATATTGAACAGACCGGATTACTGCAATACACTTTTTACTGGCCTTCCAAGACAATCTTTTGACAAACTTCACCTCATTCAGAATGCCGCTGCTGGACTTTTAACTCAAACCAGGATGAGAGAACATATCTCTCCTGTCCTAACTACTCTGCATTGACTTCCTGTATATTTTCAAACTGGTTTTAAAGTTCCCTTACTTGTTTTTAAAGCTCTCAATGATCTGGAGTACAACACAGAATTGTTTTTGTTTTCTAATCCTGTTCGAACTCTCAGATCTTCTCCCGCTGGTCTCTTAAACCATCTCCCTTGAAAGATAATCGGCAAGTCAGCTTTTTTGAACTACGTTCCTAAACTGGAATTCAAACCCGAAATCTATAAGGGATGCAGACTCAGTCGACACTTTTAAACACCAGCTCAAAACCTATTTATCTAACCTTGCTTTAAACGAACATTTTTTATCTTTTATTTTCATGTTTATTTTTAAAATTTCATTTTCACATTTGTACTCTTATCCTATTGTAATACACCTTGAACTACATCGTCTGTGTGAGAAGTGCTCTATGAATAAGTTATTATTAAAGTTTTATCACTGTCGTCACTCTGTGCACATCGTTGGACTGGGGGTTGTCACTGCTGGGAGCTCTCGTGTATATGGCGTATGTTGTGAAATTTGATGTTTTGCCACACCATTACATTGTCATATCTAATCTGTTCAGATCTTTTAATATTCAGAATGTTTCTATGAGATTCCCCCTCATTCTCCTGAACTCCAGGGAAGATAGCCCAAGAGCTGCCAGACATTCATCATATAGTAACCCCTTCATTCCTGGAATCATTCTTGTGAATTTTCTCTGAACCCTCTCCAATGTCAGTATATCCTTTCTAAATTAAGGAGCCCAAAACTGCACACAATACTCCAAGTGTGGTCTCTCAAGTCCCTTATAGAGCCTCAACAACACATAGAAACAGAGAAAACATACATCATAATACAAACCCTTCGGCCCACAAGCTGTCCCAAACGTGTCCTACCTTAGAACTACCTAGGCTTTACCCATAGCCCTCTATTTGCTTTCTTTCTTTTTCAATCTTTTTATTAAATTTCAAATTAATAAACACAGCAATATTGATAATGGTACGTAAAGATGGGGATTACATTAATAACGGTTAACATGTACAAACAGATTCCAAGTAACAACTGGGGTTTAGCCTCCCAATCTCTTAGTAACTAACCATGAAAAAGATATCTTATAAAAAGAGAGGGAAAAAAACCCTAAACTAAAAAAAGGCTAAACTGAAAAAAACAACAAAGTCTGGCCTGCCATATTTCATCGGTTAAAATTATAATTTGTCGTTAACTCCGCTCCTCTATACATGAACAACAAAAAAAATTACTAAAAAAGGATTCAACTTGCATCATATGAAAATATTGAATAAATGGCCTCTTAATAAATGGCCAAGCTTCTTCAAATTTAACCGAAGGATCCATAGTACTGTTCCTACTTTTTTCCAAGTTTAAACATGCTATTGTTAGAAAACCATTGAAATGTGGTGAAATGTGTCCTCTATTTTTCTAAGCTCCATGTCATCATCCAGGAGTCTATCATTTCTGCCTCCATCACCGCCGCTGGCAGCCCATTCCATGCACTCACCCCTCTCTGCATTAAAAAAAACCCTGATATCTCCTCTGTGCCTACTTCCAAGCACCTTAAAACTGCCCTCTCATGCTAGCCATTTCAGCCCTGGGAAAAAGCCTCTGACTATCCACATGATCAATGCCTCTCATCATCTTATACACCTCTATCCGGTTACCTCTCATCCTCCATCACTCCAAGGAGAAAAGGCCGAGTTCACTCAACCTATTCACATGAGGCATGCTCTCCAATCCAGGCAACATCCTTGTAAATCTCCTCTGCACCCTTTCTATGGCTTTCACATCCTTCCTGTAGTGATGCGACCAGAGTATTCCAAGTGGGGTCTGACCAGGGTCCTATATAGCTGCAACATTACCTCTTCGCTCTTAAACTCAATCCCATGATTGATTAAGGCCAATACACTGTTCGCCGCCTTAACCACAGAGTCAACCTGCGCAGCTGCTTTGAGTGTCCAATGGACTCGGACCCCAAGATCCCTCTGATCCTCCACACTGCCAAGAGTCTCACCATTAATACTATATTCTGCCATCATATTTGACCTACAAAATGAACCACTTCACACTTATTAGGGTTGAACTCAACCTGCAGGTTAGCCTTTAGTGCATCTTGCACAAGGACTCTCAAGTGTCTACACCTCTGCTGTTTGAATTCTCTCCCCACCTAAATAACCGAAGTGCATGACCATACACTTTCCCACATTGTATCTCATTTGCCACTTCTTTGCCCATTCCCCTAAACTATCTAAGTCTCTCTGCAGGCTCTCTGTTTCCTCAAAACTACCCTCTCCTCCCCCTATCTTTGTACCATTGGCAAATTTAAAAAAAAACATAGAAAACCTACAGCACAATACAGGCCATTTGGCCCACGAAGTTGTGCCGAACATTAGAAATTACTAGGGTTACCCATAGCCCTCTATTTTTCTAAGCTCCATGTACCTGTCCAGGAGTCTCTTAAAAGACCCTATCATATCTACCTCCACTGCCGTTGCTGGCAGCCCATTCCACGCACTCACCACTCTCTGAGTAAAAAACTTAACCCTGACATCTCCTCTGTACCTACTCCCAAGCACCTTAAACCTGTATCATCTTGTGGCAGCCATTTCAGCCCTGGGAAAAAGCCTCTGACTATCCACATGATCAATGCCTCTCATCATCTTATACACCTCTACCAGGTCACCTCTCATCCTCCGTCACTCCAAGGAGAAAAGGCCGAGTGCACTCAACCTGTTTTCATAAAGCGCGCTCCCCAATCCAGGCAACACCCTTGTAAAAATTTAGCCACAAATCCATTAATCCCATAGTCCAAATCATTGACATCCATCGTAAAAAGTAACAGTCCCAACTCCACTGGTAACCGGCAGCCTGCCAGAGTATGATCCCTTTATTCCAACTCTCTGTTTTCTGCCGACTAGCCAATGCTTTACCCATGCTAGTAACTTTCCTGTAATTCCACGGGCTCTTATCTTGCTAAGCAGCCTCATGTGTGGCTCCTTGTCAAAGTCCCTCTGAAAATCCAAGTACACCACATCTACTGCATCTCCTTTGTCTACCCTGCTTGTAATTTCCTCAAAGAATTGCAGTAGGCTTGTCAGGCAGGATCTTCCTTTCAGGAAACCATGCTGGCTTTGGCCTATCTTGTCATGTGCTTCCAGGTACTCCATAATCTCATCCCTAACTATCAATTCCAACAACTTCCCAACCACCAATGTCAGGCTAACAGGTCTATAAGTTTCCTTTCTGCTGCCTCCCACCCTTCTTAAATAGCAATTTTCCAGTCATCTGGTACAATGCCAGAATCTTTCAATTCTTGAAAGACCCAGGTCAGAGGCCTCTGGTGCTCTGCTGTCGGTAGCCTGTGCCCCAGTAGGGGAGATGGGCTTCCCTCTCTAAGTAACCCATGGTAATAACGAATACAACAGTAACAGCGAGGAGAGGAGAGCAGACCAGCTGAATGATGAAGTGTGCTTGATTGGACATTAAAATGTCAGACTGCCAGGGGCAGCTCTCTCCATATTACTGACTCTTGCGTTTCCTCTTCTAGGTCAGGGCTGTTTGCCGTTGGTCCGGAGTCGGCTGGGGCACACCCAGGACCTGCATGCTACAGAAAAGGTCAGCAACTCCACCCCTGAGCAAAGTCTGCTCATCGCCCACCTGTAACTGTTCACCTGCTGGATGTTAACCATTACCGTTCGGTGCCTGGTCACACTGCCTAGACACCTGCTTCAGCCTGTTATCCCGACTGGGGCACAGGCCTCCAGCAGCAGCTGGCCAGAGTGCTCTGTCCTGTTCTGTTAGCACTGACCAGAGCACTGGGTGCCTTTAAAGCAGAGGTTGAAATGTTCTTGATTAGTCAGGGCGTCAAAGGTTACGGGGAGAGGCAGGACAATGGGATTGAGAGGGATAATAAATCGACTAGGATGGAATGGTGGAGTGAAATTCGATGGGCTGAAGGGCCTGATTCTGCTGCTGTGTCTTGTGGGCTGTTGTAAGTCAGAGGTGGACAAGAAGTGTGTGTGGGAGACTATCAAAATCATGGTGATGGGAGAGTGAGCAGGTGTGGGGAGAGAGGCTGCTAGCCGGCCTCAGCACTCCTGGCTCTGCCGGGCTCCTCCAAGCCTCTCCCGTTTCAGGATGTGAGTGGGTGGGGAGAGAAGGCACGAGTCCGAATCTGGAGAAGGGCACTAAGGTCAGAAGGTCCCTTGTGATTCAGAGAACAACCTTGCATCATCACCCAGAGATTCACCAGGATGTTGCCTGGACTGGAAGATTAGATAAGTTGGCCTTGTTTTACCCCTGGAGTGAGGCTGAGCCATGACCTGATAGATTGAAGATTGTTTAATGTCATTTCTAGTACACAAGTGTAAAGGAGAAATAATTGTTACTGTGGATCTGATGCAGCACAAAAAAAACACAGTGCGATGAAGAATATAATGATAATAAAAACTCGATAAATATAAATATATCGGTTAGTGTGTATCTTATAGCTTCTATACATGGACTAATCGTTATGTCCATGAAGTGACACTGGGCCATACATGAGGAGACTGACGGGGAATGATAGAGGAGGGGTGGAGGCGTTGATCAGCCTTGCTGCTTGGGGAAAAGTTCTTGTTTTTGAGTCTGGTAGTCCTGGTGTGCACGTTGCCTAGCCTCGTCCCTGCTGCCTCCCATTGGTGCTGCCCTCTCGTGTATGGGCAGTGGAATGACAGGCTGGGTTGGTTGACAGTGTGTATCTGCACACTGCTGGAACACTGTACCAGTGATTGTCAGGGTGTCGCTGAGGGTCTTGGACTATGTTTATGAATTTTTTTTTTACTTGAGTATGCTTATTTGCTCGTTATTTTGTTTGGTTTTGCATCTTGGCCCCAGAGGAACACTGTTCGCTGTATCTATGGAAACTAAATTTGATTTGAACTTGCTAAATTGGTTTGTTATTGCCATGTGTACTGTGGGACAATGAAAACGTTCTCCAGCTCATCGTCCTTACAGATCATTTCAGTGTACAACGCACTGAGGACAAATACTTACAGAATGCAAGATCAAACACGAGATTGTGCAGATGCTGGAAACCCAGAGTAACACACAAAGTGCTGGAGGAACTCAGCAGGCCAGGCAATATTTATGGAAATAAATAAGCATCGATGTTTATTTCCCTTTCACCATCATCGATATCTGCTGTGTTGTATGACGTGGGCGATCACGGTCTTTCCATCTCCACAATTGTGCTTGGCAATATTTTCTACAGAAGTGGTTTGCCTTTGCTCTCTTCTGGGCAGTGTCTTTACAAGATGGGTGACTCCAACCATTATCGATACTCTTCAGAGATTGTCTGCCTGGTGTCAGTGGTCGCATAACTAGGACCTATGATTTGCACCGGCTGCTCGTACGACCGTCCACCATCAGCTCCCATGGCCTCTCATGACCCTGATTGGTGGGGCAGCTAATCAGGTGCTCCAGTTTGCCCGGGGTAACCTGTTTTAAAGACATTTATATTGCAAAGAGTGCAGAATAAAATGTAACAGTTACAGAGACGAGTGCAGTGCAGGCAGACTATAAGGTGCAAGGTCATAACAAGATTAATTATGAGTCCAAAGTTCAAAGTACATTTATTATCAAAGTGCATATACTATATACAACGTCAACATCAGTAAGATGAAAGAGCTGATTGTGGACTTCAGGAAGGGTAAGAGGAAGGAGCACACACCAATCCTCATAGAGGGATCAGAAGTGGAGAGAGTGAGCAGTTTCAAGTTCCTGGGTGTCAGGATCTCTGAGGATCTAACCTGGTCCCAACATATCGATGTAGTCATAAAGAAGACAAGACAGTGACTATACTTTATTAGGAGCTTGAAGAGATTTGACATGTCAACAAATGCACACAAAAACTTCAATCGTTGTACTGTGGGGAGCATTCTGACAGGCATCACTGTCTGGTGTAGAAGGATTACTGCAAAAGACTGAAAGAAGCTGCAGAGGGTTGTAATTCTAGTCAGCTCCATCTTGGGCACTAGCCTACAAAGTATCCAGGACGTCATCAGGGAGCGGTGTCTCAGAAAGGCAGCGTCCATTATTAAAGACCTCCAGCACCCAGGGCATGCCCTTTTCTCACTGTTACCATCAGGTGGGAGATACAGAAGCCTGAAGGTGCACACTCAGCGATTCAGGAACAGCTTCTTCCCCTCTGCCATCTGATTCCTAAATGGACTTTGAATCTTTGGACACTACCTCACTTTTTGAATATACAGTATTTCTATTTTTGCACATTTTTTAATAATCTATTCAACATACGTAATTGATTCACTTTATTATTATGTTTTATTTTTTTTCTCTCTCTGCTAGATTATGTATTGCATTGAACTGCTGCTGCTAAGTGAACAAATTTCATGTCAGATGCCGGTGATAATAAACCTGATTCTGATCACAGGCAGCCACAAAATAAAGAAACCCAATAGAACCCATTTTAAAACAAAGACAGTCAAACTCTCAATGTGCCGAGAGAGGGGAAAAAAACAAATTGTGCAAACAGTAAAAGTAGGCAAATAGCATTCAGAGGGAAAGTGAGAGAGGACGGAGCGGGCCACAGCCTAGTTCAGTGCAGAGCCACGTAAAGATCTCACCGTACCAGGGAACTGTTCAACAGTCGTAGTACAACGGGTAGGTATCGCTCCTATAGGATGTAGACTTGGGTTAGTGTAGATGGGCAGTGAGATCAACATGGACATGATGGGCCAAATGGCCTGCCCCTGGCCTGTACAACTGTAAAGCCAGAGCAGCTTCCATTCTAAGAGGTTTGGAACCACCCTGTGAGGGCTGGAGAAGCTCAGTGTCCCTACCCCTCTGCTGCCCTGTTTCTCTACGGAGTACGGGAGCTGGGGAGGGGGGGAGTTCTTGAACGAGGAGCCTTGGCAGCTGAATATTCATTGTGTGGAGTGGGGCACCAATGGTGGGGTAGCTTGGGGTGTCGGAGTTCAGTTCCAATGTAAGCAGATTGTACGTCCCCCGTGACCAAGTAGGTTCCCTCCCACAGTCCAAAGACCGGTTATTGTAAATTATCCTGTGATGAGGTTGGAGTTAATGGCGGTTTGCTGGGGGGGGGGTGGCTGGAAGAGCCTGTTCCGCACTGTTTCCCAATAAATAAAGCGGGAGGTGCTGTTTCTCCAGGGGGACCTCTCACCATCACCGATGCCAACCTCTGTCTGGGACGACTATTGCCGGATTACTTTCCCAAGATCTTTGGGGCCACCGAGGACCAGCCACTGTGGAGGGAAGGGGCCCTCAAGGAGTTCCGGAAGGTCACAGAGCAGGTCAACGGCTTCCTGTCCAGCCAGTCGCAACGCGGCGAGGTGAAGGGCTCCGGCCAATCGCAAATGACCGTGGAGGAAGTGGCCCTGGGGTTCATCCGGGTGGCGAATGAGTCAATGTGCCGGCCGATACGAGCCCTGACTCAGGTAAGAGCAGATTAGGCCGCTCAGCCCTTTGAGTCAGTTCCATCACAGCTGACCGACCAACCCCTGAACTGGCTCGTCCGTGTCCCTGACCATTGTGGCAGGCAGGATGGGTGTCAGTGTTTAAGGACCACACTTTGGTCCTCGGAACCTGAATCACAGAGATCGACAGCACAGGCACTGTGGCTGCCTAATCCGTGCCAAACTGTTACTCTGTTAGTCCCATTGACCCACACCTGCTCCTCAGCCTCCACCCTCCTATCCCCCCCACTGACCCAAACTACCAAATGTTGCTTCAAATCCCCCTCCCACCGATTCACCCGAATGTTGCTTCAAACCCCCCTTCACCAATTCACCCGAATGTTACTTCAAACCCCCCTCCCACCAATTCACCCGAATGTTGCTTCAAACCCCCCCTCCACCAATTCACCCGAATGTTACTTCAAACCCCCCCTCCCACCAATTCACCCGAATGTTGCTTCAAACCCCCCCTCCACCAATTCACCCGAATGTTGCTTCAAACCCCCCCTCCACCAATTCACCCGAATGTTGCTTCAAACCCCCACCACCGATTCACCCGAATGTTGCTTCAAACCCCCACCACCAATTCACCCGAATGTTGCTTCAAACCTCCCTCCACCAATTCACCCGAATGTTGCTTCAAACCCTCCCACCGATTCACCCGAATGGTGCTTCAAACCCCCCTCCCACCAATTCACCCGAATGTTGCTTCAAACCCCCCCTCCACCAATTCACCCGAATGTTGCTTCAAACCCTCCCACCGATTCACCCGAATGGTGCTTCAAACCCCCCTCCCACCAATTCACCCGAATGTTGCTTCAAACCCCCCTCCACCAATTCACCCGAATGTTACTTCAACCCCCCCTTCACCAATTCACCCGAATGTTACTTCAAACCCCCCACCAATTCACCAGAATGTTGCTTCAAACCCCCCTCCACCAATTCATCAGAATGTTGCTTCAAACCCCCCCCCCACCAATTCATCCGAATGTTGCTTCAAACCCCCCCCACCAATTCACCCGAATGTTGCTTCAAACCCCCCTCCACCAATTCATCAGAATGTTGCTTCAAACCCCCCCTCCACCAATTCACCCGAATGTTGCTTCAAACCCCCCCTCCCACCAATTCACCAGAATGTTGCTTCAAACCCCCCTCCACCAATTCATCAGAATGTTGCTTCAAACCCCCCCTCCACCAATTCACCCGAATGTTGCTTCAAATCCCCCTCCCACCAATTCACCTGAATGTTGCTTCAAACCCTCCTCCCACCAATACACCCGAATGTTGCTTCAAACCCCCCCCCCCACCAATTCACCCGAATGTTGCTTCAAACCCCCCTCCCACCGATTCACCCGAATGTTGCTTCAAATCCCCCTCCCACCAATTCACCTGAATGTTGCTTCAAACCCTCCTCCCACCAATACACCCGAATGTTGCTTCAAACCCCCCCCCCACCAATTCACCCGAATGTTGCTTCAAACCCCCCACCCACCAATTCACCCGAATGTTGCTTCAAACCCCCCTCCCACCAATTCACCCGAATGTTGCTTCAAACCCCCCTCCCACCGATTCACCCGAATGTTGCTTCAAATCCCCCTCCCACCAATTCACCTGAATGTTGCTTCAAACCCTCCTCCCACCAATACACCCGAATGTTGCTTCAAACCCCCCTTCACCAATTCACCCGAATGTTGCTTCAAACCCCCCTCCCACCAATTCACCCGAATGTTGCTTCAAACCCCCCTCCCACCAATTCACCCGAATGTTGCTTCAAACCCCCCTCCACCAATTCACCCGAATGTTGCTTCAAACCCCCCTCCCACCAATTCTCCCGAATGTTGCTTCAAACCCCCCCCCACCAATTCACCCGAATGTTGCTTCAAACCCCCCCCCCACCAATTCACCCGAATGTTGCTTCAAACCCCCCTCCCACCGATTCACCCGAATGTTGCTTCAAACCCCCCTCCCACCAATTCTCCCGAATGTTGCTTCAAACCCCCCCCCCACCAATTCACCCGAATGTTGCTTCAAACCCCCCACCCACCCAATTCACCCGAATGTTGCTTCAAACCCCCCCCCCACCAATTCACCCGAATGTTGCTTCAAACCCCCCTCCACCAATTCACCCGAATGTTGCTTCAAAACCCCCCCCACCAATTCACCCGAATGTTGCTTCAAACCCCCCTCCACCGATTCACCCGAATGTTGCTTCAAACCCCCCCCCCCACCAATTCACCAGAATGTTGCTTCAAACCCCCCTCCACCAATTCACCCGAATGTTGCTTCAAACCCCCCACCCACCAATTCACCCGAATGTTGCTTCAAACCCCCCCCCCACCAATTCACCAGAATGTTGCTTCAAACCCCCCTCCACCAATTCACCCGAATGTTGCTTCAAACCCCCCCCTCCCACCAATTCACCCCGAATGTTGCTTCAAACCCCCTCCCACCGATTCACCCGAATGTTGCTTCAAACCCCCCCTCCCACCGATTCACCCGAATGTTGCTTCAAACCCCCCTCCCACCGATTCACCCGAATGTTGCTTCAAACCCCCCCTCCACCAATTCACCCGAATGTTGCTTCAAACCCCCCCACCCACCAATTCACCCGAATGTTGCTTCAAACCCCCCTCCCACCGATTCACCCCGAATGTTGCTTCAAACCCCCCTCCCACCGATTCACCCGAATGTTGCTTCAAACCCCCCTCCCACCAATTCACCCGAATGTTGCTTCAAACCCCCCCCCACCAATTCACCCGAATGTTGCTTCAAACCCCCCCTCCCCACCAATTCACCCGAATGTTGCTTCAAACCCCCCCCCCACCAATTCACCCGAATGTTGCTTCAAACCCCCCCCACCAATTCACCCGAATGTTGCTTCAAACCCCCCCTCCCACCGATTCACCCGAATGTTGCTTCAAACCCCCCCCCCTCCAATTCACCAGAATGTTGCTTCAAACCCCCCTCCACCAATTCACCCGAATGTTGCTTCAAACCCCCCCCCCCACCAATTCACCAGAATGTTGCTTCAAACCCCCCCTCCACCAATTCACCCGAATGTTGCTTCAAACCCCCCCCTCCCACCAATTCACCCGAATGTTGCTTCAAACCCCCCCCCCACCAATTCACCCGAATGTTGCTTCAAACCCCCCTCCTCCACCCGAATGTTGCTTCAAACCCCCCCCCCACCAATTCACCCGAATGTTGCTTCAAACCCCCCTCCACCAATTCACCCGAATGTTGCTTCAAACCCCCCTCCACCAATTCACCCGAATGTTGCTTCAAACCCCCCCCACCAATTCACCCGAATGTTGCTTCAAACCCCCCCTCCACCAATTCACCCGAATGTTGCTTCAAACCCCCCTCCCACCAATTCACCCGAATGTTGCTTCAAACCCCCCTCCCACCGATTCACCCGAATGTTGCTTCAAACCTCCCTCCACCAATTCACCCGAATGTTGCTTCAAATCCCCCCACCAATTCACCCGAATGTTGCTTCAAACCCCCCCTCCACCAATTCACCCGAATGTTGCTTCAAATCCCCCCACCAATTCACCCGAATGTTGCTTCAAACCCCCCCCACCAATTCACCAGAATGTTGCTTCAAACCCCCCCCACCAATTCACCCGAATGTTGCTTCAAACCCCCCTCCACCAATTCACCCGAATGTTGCTTCAAACCCCCCCTCCACCAATTCACCCGAATGTTGCTTCAAACCCCCCCCACCAATTCACCCGAATGTTGCTTCAAACCCCCCTCCACCAATTCACCCGAATGTTGCTTCAAACCCCCCCTCCACCAATTCACCCGAATGTTGCTTCAAACCCCCACCACCGATTCACCCGAATGTTGCTTCAAACCCCCCCTCCCACCGATTCACCCGAATGTTGCTTCAAACCCCCCCCACCAATTCACCCGAATGTTGCTTCAAACCCCCCTCCCACCAATTCACCCGAATGTTGCTTCAAACCCCCCCCACCAATTCACCAGAATGTTGCTTCAAACCCCCCCCACCAATTCACCCGAATGTTGCTTCAAACCCCCCTCCACCAATTCACCCGAATGTTGCTTCAAACCCCCCCTCCACCAATTCACCCGAATGTTGCTTCAAACCCCCCCCACCAATTCACCCGAATGTTGCTTCAAACCCCCCCTCCACCAATTCACCCGAATGTTGCTTCAAAACCCCCCCCCCCCACCAATTCACCCGAATGTTGCTTCAAACCCCCCCCCCCACCAATTCACCCGAATGTTGCTTCAAACCCCCCCCCCCCACCAATTCACCCGAATGTTGCTTCAAACCCCCCTCCCACCAATTCACCCGAATGTTGCTTCAAACCCCCCCCCCCACCGATACATCCGAATGTTGCTTCAAACCCCCCCCACCAATTCACCCGAATGTTGCTTCAAACCCCCCTCCACCAATTCACCCGGCAGCTCCTTCCAAACTCACCACGCCGAGTGAAGATATTTCAGTTTGCATTCTCCTGAGGGTCAAAGTGTAGGGCAAGGGGGGACAGAGAGGGCAATTGGCTGGAGTGGGGGAAATGGGGTGGAGAGATGGAGAGGGATAGAGGGAGAGAACAATGGGGAGGGGGAGGAGGGAGACAGAAGGGGGATTTGGGGAGGGAGACGGGGTGATGGGGAGGGGGACGGAGGGGGAACCGAGCAGACGGAGGGAGTGAAGACCAAGATGAGCAGGGGAGAGTGGCAGATGGATGGGGGGGGGGATGGGGATGGGGAGGGAAGACGGGGATGGGGAGAGGAAGAGACCCTGCATTAGGACTGAGGTGGAGTGATAATCTCCACTCCCATTCGTAAGACTATAATACCTGGAGCAGAATTAAGCCATGTGGCCAATCAAGTCTGTTCTGCTATTCCATCATGTCTGATTTACTTCCACCTTCTTGTAACATGCAATCAGAGGTTTGACGCCCTGACTAATCGAACCTGTCAAAATCCACTCTAAGTATACTCATTAACTTAATCTCCACAGACGTCTGTGCCAATGAATTCCACAGATTCACCATCCTCTGGCTAAAGAAATTCTTCCTCATCTCTGTTCTAAAGGAGGTCCTGTGTTCTGAGGTTGTGATCTGATGTCTGTCCTTGTGGAGAGTTTTAACTGGATTTGTTCACAAGCTTCTGCAGATGCTGGAAATTCAGAGTAACGCACAAAATGCTGGAGGAATTCAGCAGCATCTTTGGAAATGAATAGTTTCTGGCTGAGACTCTTCTTCAGGACTGGAAAGGAAGGGAGAAGGTGCCATAGTTCTATTCCCCCATCGAACCTGCTCGACCTGCTGAGTGAGGGCTGGAACATTTTGGGAAATGGAGCAGAGGGAGGGACGGTGATGTGGCCTGGCAAAGCAGTAACCAGCGGGTGTAGACAGTAGGATCCCTCAGTGCTGAGTGTAGGACTCTGAGCTTCTGCTCTCTCATCACAGGCCAAAGGCCACGACACTTCACGCCATGTGCTAGCATGTTTTGGTGGAGCTGGAGGACAACATGCCTGTGCCATTGCCCGGTCCCTGGGGATGAAGACGGTCTTCATTCACAAGTAGGTACACTCGAACACTCCTTCGTATAAGGGCCAGTGAAACACTGTATTAACCACATTCTGTCGTACTCTCTTTCTCACTCTCTCACTCTCCCCCCCCCACTCTCCCCCCCACTCTCCCCCCCACTCTCCCCCCCACTCTCCCCCCCCACTCTCCCCCCCACTCTCCTCCTACCACTCTCCCCCCCCCCCCCCCCACTCAACCCCTCCTGGTCACCTCTTATTAACCTATATCTCCGTGACGCATTGTCTTTCATTACTGATTAATGTCTGTCCTTCATTCTATTGATGAATGGTTTCATCATTGGGAGCAACACTACGGTATTCAAGGCTGCCTGGCACATCACGGGCACCAGCCTACCCACCATCAAGGGCATAGAAAGGTGCTGGAACAGGGTCAGTAACATCATGAAAGATCCCACTCACCCACCTTGCTCATGGACTGTCTGTCCCACTCCCATCAGGGAGGAGACTACATGGCATCCACACCAGGACCACCAGACTCATAAACAGATACTTTCCCCAAGCAGAAAGGCTGATCAACACCCTCACCCACAAACCCACCCCTCCACACCTCCAGCCACCACTATATTATCATTTCCTGACACGCCCTGACCAAAACACCACAGCAAATTCCTTGTATTCCGAAAGGTAAGGTGAATAAAGTTGTCTGTGCATCCTTTCACTCGCTCTCTTCTCCTTGGGTCCTCTCACTTACACTGTCTCTCTATTTCTACCTTTGTCTCTCACTATGCTTCTCAGCATTCATTCTCTCTGTCTTTATCTCTCTTCCCCACCCTGTTTCTTGTACCTTCTCCCCTTTCTGTCTTTTCTCTCTCTTTCCTATCTCACTCCCCCTTTCGCTTCTTCCCCCACTGCCCCTCAACCTCAAAGTTCAAAGTAAATTAATTGTCAAAGTGCAAATCAGCATCGTCATCATCATATGACATGGGTGATCATGGTCTTTCCGTGACCATGATTGTTCTTGGCAAATGGTTTGCCATCGCCTTCTTCTGGGCAGTGTCTTTACAAGACGGGTGACCCCAGCTATTATCAATACTCTTCAGAGATTGTCTGCCTGGTGTCAGTGGTCGCATAACCAGGACTTATGAGCGGAGGACAGGAACACCAAACTCCTCCTTTGGCATCTCCAGCTTGCCTCTCTCAAAGTACGTATACAGTTGCAATAAAAAGTTTGTGAACCTGGTTTTCTGCATTAATTACTCATAAAATGCGGTCTGATTTTCATCTAAGTCACAATGTTAGACAAACGCAACCTGCCGAAACTAATCTGATTGGTTCTTCCGGTCAAGATGGCGCCAGTGAACAATGGTTCCTCTGGCGATATCTTTCAGATAGCAAATCTTTCTGATTATTTCACTTTTTCTACGCATTCTGCTTGATCCTTTTGTCTCGTTTGTGATGGCGCCAGTGATTTACAGTTTGAATCTTGATGGAAATTTCCATCACAGCTGTGTCCAGAGAGATTCCTCGTGAAGATCAGAGACGGGAGGGTCCGAGAAGACAAGCTGATTTGTGGAGGTCAGAGATAGGGGCGGGGTCATGAGCGACACCATCTCGAAGCAGCAAGGAAGCCTGAAGTGTCGAGGTGAATGTGGAGGGGTCGGTGATAGCTCCCAACCGAACCGAGACAGTCAGCTGCCGGATTGGTGACGCCAGGACATGGGTCAGCAGTCACTCTTTACGGAAGGACTGAGTTTGTTGGCTGCTCTCCCCGTATGTAGATGAAAAGGATTTTCTCATATTCTGAGATTTATCTATTTTTGGACTGTTTTGGTGTTTTCTGTGGACAGTTGGCGGTGGGTGATCTGGTAATTTTTTGTGTGTAAGAGGTGGAGTTGGAGGTTTGGTCTTACTCTCACTGTTCTTTCCTGAGAGTGAAGGAGTCTGGTGTTATGTGTAGGGAGTGGGGTATCATTATCTGTAACCATATAACAATCACAGCACGGAAACAGGCCATTCCGGCCCTCCTAGTCCGTGCCGAACTCTTAATCTCACCTAGTCCCACCTACCCGCACTCAGCCCATAACCCTCCACTCCTTTCCTGTCCATATACCTATCCAATTTTACCTTAAATGACACAACTGAACTGGCCTCTACTACTTCTACAGGAAGCTCATTCCACACAGCTATCACTCTCTGAGTAAAGAAATACCCCCTCGTGTTTCCCTTAAACTTTTGCCCCCTAACTCTCAAATCATGTCCTCTCATTTGAATCTTCCCTACTCTCAATGGAAACAGCCTATTCACGTCAACTCTATCTATCCCTCTCAACATTTTAAATACCTCGATCAAATCCCCCCTCAACCTTCTACGCTCCAATGAATAGAGACCTAACTTGTTCAACCTTTCTCTGTAACTTAAGTGCTGAAACCCAGGTAACATCCTAGTAAATCGTCTCTGCTCTCTCTCTAATTTATTGATATCTTTCCTATAATTCGGTGACCAGAACTGTACACAATATTCCAAATTTGGCCTTACCAATGCCTTGTACAATTTTAACATTACATCCCAACTTCTGTACTCAATGCTCTGATTTATAAAGGCCAGCGTTCCAAAAGCCTTCTGTAAGGCTTCTGTAAGGGTCACTGATTGTTGTTGTAGTTTTTTGCGGATGATGAGGGGGTAATTTGGGGTCTGTGAGTTGTTTCTTTTTTGTGCTGGTTGGGGGGGGAGAGTTGATGTCTTTTCTTTCATCAGCACCCATGGTCTTCCTGTATTTCGTGGCTGTCTGGAGAAGACAAATATCGGAGTTGTATTGTACAGGCGAACTTTGACAATAAAATGAATCTTTGAAACTTTAACACAAACAATTGCACTACTTGTGTGTACTGAGTTTAACCATCTAAACAATCACCGTCGAGGTTCACAGAAGTATGTGAACCTCTGGTGTAATGCCTTCTACAAAAGCTATTTGGAGTCAAGTGTTCCAGTCTATGAGATGAGACTGGAGCTGTGGGCTGTAGAGGAGACCTGCTCTATTGATAGACACACAAAGTCAGATTACTGACAGAGCTTGCTCTTAAGAAACATCTGTTTATGTGCACCATACCTCGATCAAAACAACTTTCAGAGGACCTTAGAAGAAGAATTGTAGAGAACCATGAAGCTGGAAAAGGCTGCGAAAGCATTTCTAAAGACTTGAGTGTTTCATCAGTCCACAGTAAGAGAAATTGTCTCCAAATGGAGGAAACTCAGTACTGTTGCTGCTCTCCCTAGGAATGGGCATCCTGCAAAGGTCACACCTAGAGCACAACGTGAAGGAGGTGGAGAAAGAATCCAAGGGTAACAGCAAAAGACCTGCAGAAATCTCTAGAACTTACTGAAGTCTCTGTTCACAGGTCCACTGTAAGAAAAACACTGAACAAGAATGGTGTTCAGGGAAGGACACCACGGAGGAAACCACTGCTCTCCAAAAAAAAAACATTGCTGTACGTCTCAGGTTTGCAAAAGACCACCTGGATGTTCCACATCGCTTCTGGGCCAATGTTCTGTAGACAGATGAGACAAAAGTTGAAAATTTGGCAGAAATGCAGATTGCTGTATTTGAAAGAAACCTCATCCCAGCTGTGAAGCACGGTGGAAGGAGCATCATGGTTTGGGCTGCTTTGCTGCCTCAGAGCCTGGAGAGCTTGAGGGAACAATGAATTCAAAACTGGATCGAGACATTTTACAGGAGAACGTCAGGGTGGTGGTCCGTCACCTAAAGCTCAATAGAATTGGATGATGCAACAGGACGATGATCTGAAATGAAAAAGTAAATCAACAACAGAATAGAAGTTCAAAGTCAAATTTATTGTCAGAGTACATGCACGTCGTCACCTACAACCCTGACAGCTGTAGTTAGCCACACAGTAATAGGTGTAAAGTGTGTAGAGCAGGGGGCTAAGTACACATCCCTGTGCGGTGGGATATTGTGGAGATGTTTTTGCCAATCTGAACTTAAAACGAAGAAAATTCGTGTTTTGGAACTGAGATGCTGCAGCACGACCTGAAGAGGGCTGTTCATGCAAGGTATCCCAGAAATATTGATGAACTGAAACAGTTTTGTATGGAGGAATGGTCTGAAACTCCTCATCAACATTGTGCAGATCTGATTGCCAGCTACAGGAAATGTTTGGTGAAGATTATTGCCGCTAAAGGGGGTTCTACCAGTTATTAACTACAAGGGTTCACATACTTTCTCCAGCCTGGACTGTGAATGATTAAACAATAAAGTACAATTGTTTGTGTGTTATTAGTTTAGGCAGATTGTGTTTGTCTATTATTGTGATGAAGATGAAGATCAGAATACATATTATGATTGATTAATGCAGAAAACCAGGTAATTGCAAAGGGTTCACAAACTTTTCCTTGTGACTGTATGTTACCGTACAGATTCGTTTCCTCGTGACTGTATGTTACCGTACAGATTCGTTTCCTCGTGACTGTATGTTACCGTACAGATTCATTTCCTTGTGACTGTTACCGTACAGATTCATTTCCTTGTGACTGTTACTGTACAGATTCGTTTCCTTGTGACTGTTACCGTACAGATTCGTTTCCTTGTGACTGTTACTGTACAGATTCGTTTCCTCGTGACTGTATGTTACCGTACAGATTCGTTTCCTTGTGACTGTTACCGTACAGATTCATTTCCTTGTGACTGTATGTTACCGTACAGATTCGTTTCCTTGTGACTGTATGTTACCGTACAGATTCATTTCCTTGTGACTGTTACTGTACAGATTCGTTTCCTTGTGACTGTATGTTACCGTACAGATTCGTTTCCTCGTGACTGTATGTTACCGTACAGATTCATTTCCTTGTGACTATGTTACCGTACAGATTCATTTCCTTGTGACTGTTACTGTACAGATTCATTTCCTTGTGACTATGTTACCGTACAGATTCATTTCCTTGTGACTGTTACCGTACAGACTCGTTTCCTTGTGACTGTATGTTACCGTACAGATTCATTTCCTTGTGACTGTTACTGTACAGATTCGTTTCCTTGTGACTGTATGTTACCGTACAGATTCATTTCCTTGTGACTGTTACTGTACAGATTCATTTCCTTGTGACTATGTTACCGTACAGATTCATTTCCTTCTGACTATGTTACCGTACACATTCGTTTCCTTGTGACTGTTACCGTACAGATTTGTTTCCTTGTGACTGTATGTTACCATACAGATTCGTTTCCTTGTGACTGTATGTTACCATTCAGATTCGTTTCCTCGTGACTGTATGTTACCGTACAGATTCGTTTCCTTGTGACTGTTACCGTACAGATTCATTTCCTTGTGACTGTATGTTACCGTACAGATTCGTTTCCTTGTGACTGTTACCGTACAGATTCGTTTCCTGGTGACTGTTACCATACAGATTCATTTCCTTGTGACTGTATGTTACCGTACAGATTCATTTCCTTGTGACTGTTACTGTACAGATTTGTTTCCTCGTGACTGTATGTTACCGTACAGATTCATTTCCTTGTGACTGTTACTGTACAGATTCATTTCCTTGTGACTATGTTACCGTACAGATTCATTTCCTTGTGACTGTTACCATACAGATTCGTTTCCTTGTGACTGTATGTTTCCGTACAGATTCGTTTCCTTGTGACTGTATGTTACCGTACAGATTCATTTCCTTGTGACTGTTACCATACAGATTCGTTTCCTTGTGACTGAATGTTTCCGTACAGATTCGTTTCCTTGTGACTGTATGTTACCGTACAGATTCATTTCCTTGTGACTGTTACCATACAGATTCGTTTCCTTGTGACTGTATGTTTCCGTACAGATTCGTTTCCTTGTGACTGTATGTTACCGTACAGATTCATTTCCTTGTGACTATGTTACCGTACAGATTCATTTCCTTGTGACTGTTACTGTACAGATTCATTTCCTTGTGACTATGTTACCGTACAGATTCATTTCCTTGTGACTGTTACCGTACAGACTCGTTTCCTTGTGACTGTATGTTACCGTACAGATTCATTTCCTTGTGACTGTTACTGTACAGATTCGTTTCCTCGTGACTGTATGTTACCGTACAGATTTGTTTCCTTGTGACTGTATGTTACCGTACAGATTCATTTCCTTGTGACTGTTACTGTACAGATTCGTTTCCTTGTGACTGTTACCGTACAGATTCGTTTCCTCGTGACTGTGTTACCGTACAGATTCATTTCCTTGTGACTGTTACTGTACAGATTCATTTCCTTGTGACTATGTTACCGTACAGATTCATTTCCTTGTGACTGTTACCGTACAGACTCGTTTCCTTGTGACTGTATGTTACCGTACAGATTCATTTCCTTGTGACTATGTTACCGTACAGATTCGTTTCCTTGTGACTGTTACCGTACAGATTCGTTTCCTTGTGACTGTATGTTACCGTACAGATTCGTTTCCTTGTGACTGTTACCATACAGATTCGTTTCCTTGTGACTGTATGTTACCGTACAGATTCATTTCCTTGTGACTGTTACTGTACAGATTTGTTTCCTCGTGACTGTATGTTACCGTACAGATTCATTTCCTTGTGACTGTTACTGTACAGATTCATTTCCTTGTGACTGTTACTGTACAGATTTGTTTCCTTGTGACTGTATGTTACCGTACAGATTCGTTTCCTCGTGACTGTATGTTACCGTACAGATTTGTTTCCTCGTGACTGTATGTTACCGTACAGATTCATTTCCTTGTGACTGTTACCGTACAGATTCATTTCCTTGTGACTGTTACTGTACAGATTCGTTTCCTTGTGACTGTTACCGTACAGATTCGTTTCCTTGTGACTGTTACTGTACAGATTCGTTTCCTCGTGACTGTATGTTACCGTACAGATTCGTTTCCTTGTGACTGTTACCGTACAGATTCATTTCCTTGTGACTGTATGTTACCGTACAGATTCGTTTCCTTGTGACTGTATGTTACCGTACAGATTCATTTCCTTGTGACTGTTACTGTACAGATTCGTTTCCTTGTGACTGTATGTTACCGTACAGATTCGTTTCCTCGTGACTGTATGTTACCGTACAGATTCATTTCCTTGTGACTATGTTACCGTACAGATTCGTTTCCTTGTGACTGTATGTTACCATTCAGATTCGTTTCCTCGTGACTGTATGTTACCGTACAGATTCGTTTCCTTGTGACTGTTACCGTACAGATTCATTTCCTTGTGACTGTATGTTACCGTACAGATTCATTTCCTTGTGACTGTTACCGTACAGATTCGTTTCCTGGTGACTGTTACTGTACAGATTCGTTTCCTCGTGACTGTATGTTACCGTACAGATTCGTTTCCTTGTGACTGTTACCGTACAGATTCATTTCCTTGTGACTGTATGTTACCGTACAGATTCGTTTCCTTGTGACTGTATGTTACCGTACAGATTCATTTCCTTGTGACTGTTACTGTACAGATTCGTTTCCTTGTGACTGTATGTTACCGTACAGATTCGTTTCCTCGTGACTGTATGTTACCGTACAGATTCATTTCCTTGTGACTATGTTACCGTACAGATTCGTTTCCTTGTGACTGTATGTTACCATTCAGATTCGTTTCCTCGTGACTGTATGTTACCGTACAGATTCGTTTCCTTGTGACTGTTACCGTACAGATTCATTTCCTTGTGACTGTATGTTACCGTACAGATTCATTTCCTTGTGACTGTTACCGTACAGATTCGTTTCCTGGTGACTGTTACTGTACAGATTTGTTTCCTCGTGACTGTATGTTACCGTACAGATTCATTTCCTTGTGACTGTTACTGTACAGATTCATTTCCTTGTGACTATGTTACCGTACAGATTCATTTCCTTGTGACTGTTACCATACAGATTCGTTTCCTTGTGACTGTATGTTTCCGTACAGATTCGTTTCCTTGTGACTGTATGTTACCGTACAGATTCATTTCCTTGTGACTGTTACCATACAGATTCGTTTCCTTGTGACTGTATGTTACCGTACAGATTCGTTTCCTGGTGACTGTTACTGTACAGATTTGTTTCCTCGTGACTGTATGTTACCGTACAGATTCATTTCCTTGTGACTGTTACTGTACAGATTCATTTCCTTGTGACTATGTTACCGTACAGATTCATTTCCTTGTGACTGTTACCATACAGATTCGTTTCCTTGTGACTGTATGTTTCCGTACAGATTCGTTTCCTTGTGACTGTATGTTTCCGTACAGATTCGTTTCCTTGTGACTGTATGTTACCGTACAGATTCATTTCCTTGTGACTATGTTACCGTACAGATTCATTTCCTTGTGACTGTTACCGTACAGACTCGTTTCCTTGTGACTGTATGTTACCGTACAGATTCATTTCCTTGTGACTGTTACTGTACAGATTCGTTTCCTCGTGACTGTATGTTACCGTACAGATTTGTTTCCTTGTGACTGTATGTTACCGTACAGATTCATTTCCTTGTGACTGTTACTTTACAGATTCGTTTCCTTGTGACTGTTACCGTACAGATTCGTTTCCTCGTGACTGTGTTACCGTACAGATTCATTTCCTTGTGACTGTTACTGTACAGATTCATTTCCTTGTGACTATGTTACCGTACAGATTCATTTCCTTGTGACTGTTACCGTACAGACTCGTTTCCTTGTGACTGTATGTTACCGTACAGATTCATTTCCTTGTGACTATGTTACCGTACAGATTCGTTTCCTTGTGACTGTTACCGTACAGATTCGTTTCCTTGTGACTGTATGTTACCGTACAGATTCGTTTCCTTGTGACTGTTACCATACAGATTCGTTTCCTTGTGACTGTATGTTACCGTACAGATTCATTTCCTTGTGACTGTTACTGTACAGATTTGTTTCCTCGTGACTGTATGTTACCGTACAGATTCATTTCCTTGTGACTGTTACTGTACAGATTCATTTCCTTGTGACTATGTTACCATACAGATTCATTTCCTTGTGACTGTTACCATACAGACTCGTTTCCTTGTGACTGTATGTTACCGTACAGATTCATTTCCTTGTGACTATGTTACCGTACAGATTCGTTTCCTTGTGACTGTTACCATACAGATTTGTTTCCTTGTGACTGTATGTTACCGTACAGATTCGTTTCCTTGTGACTGTATGTTACCGTACAGATTCATTTCCTTGTGACTATGTTACCGTACAGATTCATTTCCTTGTGACTGTTACTGTACAGATTCATTTCCTTGTGACTATGTTACCGTACAGATTCATTTCCTTGTGACTGTTACCGTACAGACTCGTTTCCTTGTGACTGTATGTTACCGTACAGATTCGTTTCCTTGTGACTATGTTACCGTACAGATTCGTTTCCTTGTGACTGTTACCGTACAGATTCGTTTCCTTGTGACTGTATGTTACCATACAGATTCGTTTCCTTGTGACTGTATGTTACCGTACAGATTCGTTTCCTTGTGACTGTATGTTACCGTACAGATTTGTTTCCTTGTGACTGTGTTACCGTACAGATTTGTTTCCTTGTGACTGTTACCGTACAGATTCATTTCCTCGTGACTGTATGTTACCGTACAGATTCATTTCCTTGTGACTGTTACCGTACAGATTCATTTCCTCGTGACTGTATGCTACCGTACGGATTCATTTCCTTGTGACTGGATAACATCACAAGGAATACTGGGCATTCACAGTAAATACAAAGAAACACAACAGAATCAGTGAAAGACCACACCCAACAGGGCGGACAAACTGGTGTGCAAAAGACAGCAAACTGTGCAAAAACAGAAGGAAAAATATAGAAAAGCAATAAGTATCAGGAACATAAGATGAAGAGTCCTTGAAAGTGAGTCGAAAGTTGTGTAAACAGTTCAATGTTGGGGTGAGTGAAGTTCTCCCCTTTGCTTGAAGAACCTGATGGCTGAGGGGTAACAACTGTTCCTGAACCTGGTGATTTAAGTCCTGAAGCTCCTGAAGTTTCCTGATGATGTGAGTTTCCGATGGCAGCTGTGAGAAGAGAGCATGGCCTGGGTCCTCAATGATAGGTGCTACTTTCCTTAGATAACACTCCCTATAGACATGCTCAATGGTGGGGAGGACTGGGCTGTATCTACTACATTTGTCATATATTTTCCATACAAGGGAATGGTGTTTCCACACCAGGCTGTGATGCAACCAGTCAATATACTCTCCACCATGCATCTATAGAAGTTTGTCAAAGTTTTAGATGCCATGCCAAATCTTTGCAAACTTCTAGGGAAGTAGAGGCACTGTTGTGCTTTTTCTTAATTGCACATGTGCTGGGCCCAGGACAGGTCCTCTAAAATGATAACACGGGAAGTTAAAGTTGCTGACTGTCTCCAAGTCTGATCCCCCAATGAGGACCTCTAGTTTCCTCACCAATAATCAGCTCCTTGGTCTTACTGACATTGTGTGAGAGGTTATCATACCACTCAGTCAGAGTTTTAATCTCTCTCCTGTAGGCTTTGGTTTAGCCATCGACAGTGGTGCCGTCAGCAAATTTGAAATGACACTGGAGCAGTGCTTAGCCACAGTCGTAAGTGTGAAGTGAGTCCACAGGAGGTTAAGCACACAGCCTGTGCACCTGTGCTGATGGAGATTGTGGAGGCGATGCTTTTGCCAATCCAGACTGACTGGGGTCTGGAAGTGAGGAAATCCAGGAACCAATTGCCCAAGGAGGTATTGAGGCCAAGGTCTAGAACTTATTGATCAGTTTTGAGAGGGCGATGGTATTGAATGCTGAGCTGTTGTTGATAAAGACCACTCACTCCTTCTCTTGCCCCTACCTCTCTCACCTCCCTTGCCCCTACCCCCCTCACCTCCCTTGCCCTTACCCCAATCCCCTCCCTGACCTCACTTCCCCTTTTCCTCCCCATCTTGCTCCCTCATCCACATTTCTTTTCTTACTTTCCCCCTCGTTCTCCCACTTTATTCACTCACACATTGTTAACCCTTCTCCCTCCTCTCTTCCCCCCCCCCCCCCACACTCCCCTCTCCCCTCTCTCCTCCCTCAGGTACAGCGGGATTCTCTCGGCCTATGGGATGGCGCTGGCGGACGTGGTGCACGAGTCGCAGGAGCCTTGCTCGCTGGTGTACGAGCCGGCCTCGTACCCCCTGTTGGATCAGCGGATCTCAGCGCTGGAGGAGCAGTGCGTGGACGCCCTCCTTGCCCAGGGATTTCACAGGTAGCCGCTGCATGCCAGACTGCAGAGTGGGCATAACGCTGTTACAGTGCCAGGAACATAATTCCCACTCCCCTAATTAAATACTTCCACGTACCATCTGCTCCTATCCCTCTCCGAGGCCATGGTAAAGGTCAGAGAGTTGCGGCCACTGTGTGTGAAATGCTGATTCTAACACCTAACCTGGTTTCTGGCCTCGCACCAGAGCCAGTGTTGCCCTGCCTCGGGTTGGCCTGTCTTCGTACTGAGTCAGGAATCCTTCCTGGGCCACAAGACACAGGAGCGAATTAGGCCATTCAGCCCATCGAGTCTGCTGTGCTGGTCCCAGATCCCATTCAATCCCATACACCTGCCTTCTCACCATACCTTTGACACCCTCTGGACACACCAAACGAATTCTGTACATCTGAGCCTGTTGCAGAAAAGAGGTGCCACTAACTGTTGGGGAGGGTGAAGTCACCCTGTGTTATGTTTGCATCTTCGGGACAGCACGGTATCGTGGCAGTTAGCGTAAAGATATCGTGTTGACTAACGCAATCACTCTGTAGTGCCAGCTCTGGGTTTGGGACTCGATTCCCTCCTCTGGAAAGAGTTTGTATGTTCTCCGTGTGACCGTGTGGGTTTCCTCCAGGAGCTCCAGTCTCCTCCCACGTTACGCATGGGTTGGGGTTAGTAAGTGTGGGTGCTGGGAGAGTGGCGACACTGTGGGCTGCCCCCGGCACGATCACGGACTGTGCTGGTGACTGACACAAACAGCACACTTCACTCTGTTTCAATGTACGCGTGACACATAAAGATGCTCACTGGGACTGGTCGGCACAGACTGGGTGGCCAGAGGGCCTCTTCTGTGCTGTAGGCTCCATGACTCTATGATGCTTCTGTCAGTTTCTGGCCTGGTACTGGTTGTTGAATTCCCGCGGGTTTGTTGTGCTGAGGTAAAGGTGCTATGTAAACACAGGGAGGTGTTTTTGGTGATTCTAGGTCGCAGATCCAGACGGAGGCATTCCTACACATGCGGTATAAGCACACAGACTGTGCCCTAATGTGCTCTGCCTGTGACCACCCTGCCCACCCGGGTACTGACTCCTGTCGTCATGGAGACTTCCGAACAGCATTCACCAGCAGGTCAGTGAGCTTCCGGAATGTTCCAGAGTCCACTTCCACACTTCACCACAGATGGGGAGACCACCATCTTTCCTACTTCATCGCGGCAGTGTAGCGGTTAGCATGGCGGTACTACAGCTCGGTATCAGAGTTCAGAGTTCATTCCTAGCACCCTCTGTGAGGAGCCTGTGCGTCCTCCCAGTGGAGTGACCGGGTTCCGTCTGGGTGCTGCCATTTCCTCCCACCGGTTAGATCAGTGGTCCCATTTAATATCAGAGGAGGTATACAGTGTACAACCTGAAATTCTTACTCTTCACAGACATCTCCGAACCAGAGCAGAACCCCAAATCCCCCTCTCCCCCCCCCACACACAAGCAGCAACAAATCATCAACCCTCCCCCTGCCCCACTTACCTCAGGAGGAAACCCCAGTGCCCGCTACCCACCGAGCAGGCAACAGCAAAGCCCCAAAGAGAGACCATGATCTGCAGCTCAACAAAAACCACTGTTCATCTGACAAATCCAACATGCCACAGGTGCGTGCTCTCTCTCTATCGACAGAGAGATGTCACCCCTTCACAGACAGGGGAGATGAACAGTTCGCTGTTTCGATGCTACAGTCTGAAGTAGGTTCATTGGTCATTATAAATTGTCCCACCCTTAGGCCAATGTTAGATAGGGTCTGTTATGTGAGCAGCAAAGAACTTTGTGCTCTTCACTCTCTGATGTGAATGTGGGGGTGGTGGGGGTCATCAGGGACCTGCACCACCCAGGTCGTGGCCCCATCCTCAAGGACCCCCCCCCCCCACCACCACCACCACCCAGGACATGCTCTCTTCTCACTGCTGCCATCAGGAAGAAGGTACAGGACGCACACCACCAGGTTCAGGAACAGTTAACACCCCTCCTGAACCCTTCAGGCTCCTGAACCAGTGAGGATAACTTCACTCATCCAATCACTGAACTGTTTCCACAACCCATTGACTCGCTTTCAAGGATGCTCCAACTCGTGTTTTGATATTTTTTGTTTTTTTATCATTTCTTTTTATATAGTATAGGGTGTTATCTTGTTGCACACTGGCTGAACGCCCAAATTAGTGCAATCCTTCATTGAATCTGTTATGGATTATCGAGTCTGCCCACAGGAAAACGAATCGCAGGGTTGTATGTGGTGACATATATGTTCTTTGATAATAAATTTACTTTGATTCGATGTGCAATGGAGAGTGGTCAGTCTGCACCTTCCTGAAGCCGACAGTCTGCTCTTTGTATTGTCCACAAGGCAGTGGGCTTGGTGTTGCTGGGGTATGATTAGATCCTGGGCAGTGAATGAATGGTGGTGTTCTGCTGGGTTGTGTGTGGGTCTCTGCGGGTCGGAATCCTCACTCTGCTGGGTTGTGTGTGGGTCTCTGCGGGTCGGAATCCTCACTCTGCTGGGCTGTGTGTGGGTCTCTGCGGGTCGGAATCCTCACTCTGCTGGGTTGTGTGGGTCTCTGCGGGTCGGAATCCTCACTCTGCTGGGTTGTGTGTGGGTCTCTGCGGGTCGGAATCCTCACTCTGCTGGGTTGTGTGGGTCTCTGCGGGTCAGAATCACTCTGTTGGGCTATGTGTGTGGGTCTCTGCGGGTCAGAATCCTCACTCTGCTGGGTTGTGTGGGTCTCTGCGGGTCAGAATCCTCACTCTGTTGGGCTATGTGTGTGGGTCTCTGCGGGTCAGAATCCTCACTCTGCTGGGTTGTGTGGGTCTCTGCTGGTCTGACTGCTCACTGTTGGGCTATGTGTGTGGGTCTCTGCGGGTCGGAATCCTCACTCTGCTGGGTTGTGTGGGTCTCGGCTGGGCTGTGTGGGTCTCTGCTGGTCTGACTGCTCACTGTTGGGCTATGTGTGTGGGTCTCTGCGGGTCGGAATCCTCACTCTGCTGGGTTGTGTGGGTCTCTGCGGGTCAGAATCCTCACTCTGCTGGGCTGTGTGGGTCTCTGCGGGTCAGAATCCTCACTCTGCTGGGTTGTGTGGGTCTCTGCTGGTCTGACTGCTCACTGTTGGGCTATGTGTGTGGGTCTCTGCGGGTCGGAATCCTCACTCTGCTGGGTTGTGTGGGTCTCGGCTGGGCTGTGTGGGTCTCTGCTGGTCTGACTGCTCACTGTTGGGCTATGTGTGTGGGTCTCTGCGGGTCGGAATCCTCACTCTGCTGGGTTGTGTGGGTCTCTGCGGGTCGGAATCCTCACTCTGCTGGGCTGTGTGTGGGTCTCTGCGGGTCGGAATCCTCACTCTGCTGGGCTGTGTGTGGGTCTCTGCGGGTCGGAATCCTCACTCTGCTGGGTTGTGTGGGTCTCTGCTGGGTTGTGTGGGTCTCTGCGGGTCAGAATGCTCACTCTGCTGGGTTGTGTGGGTCTCGGCTGGTCTGACTGTTCTCTCTGCTGGGTTGTGTGTGGGTCTCTGCGGGTCAGAATCCTCACTCTGTTGGGCTGTGTGGGTCTCTGCGGGTCGGAATCCTCACTCTGCTGGGTTGTGTGGGTCTCGGCTGGTCTGACTGTTCTCTCTGCTGGGTTGTGTGTGGGTCTCTGCGGGTCAGAATCCTCACTCTGCTGGGCTGTGTGGGTCTCTGCGGGTCGGAATCCTCACTCTGCTGGGCTGTGTGGGTCTCTGCTGGTCTGACTGCTCACTGTTGGGCTATGTGTGTGGGTCTCTGCCGGTCGGAATCCTCACTCTGCTGGGTTGTGTGTGGGTCTCTGCCGGTCGGAATCCTCACTCTGCTGGGCTGTGTGTGGGTCTCTGCGGGTCGGAATCCTCACTCTGCTGGGCTGTGTGTGGGTCTGCGGGTCGGAATCCTCACTCTGCTGGGTTGTGTGGATCTCTGCTGGGTTGTGTGGGTCTCTGCGGGTCGGAATCCTCACTCTGCTGGGCTGTGTGTGGGTCTCTGCGGGTCGGAATCCTCACTCTGCTGGGTTGTGTGGATCTCTGCTGGGTTGTGTGGATCTCTGCTGGGTTGTGTGGGTCTCTGCGGGTCGGAATCCTCATTCTGCTGGGTTGTGTGGGTCTCGGCTGGTCTGACTGTTCTCTCTGCTGGGTTGTGTGTGGGTCTCTGCGGGTCAGAATCCTCACTCTGCTGGGCTGTGTGGGTCTCTGCGGGTCAGAATCCTCACTCTGCTGGGTTGTATGGGTCTCTGTGGGTCGGAATCCTCACTCTGCTGGGTTGTGTGGGTCTCGGCTGGTCTGACTGTTCTCTCTGCTGGGTTGTGTGTGGGTCTCTGCGGGTCGGAATCCTCACTCTGCTGGGTTGTGTGGGTCTCGGCTGGTCTGACTGTTCTCTCTGCTGGGTTGTGTGTGGGTCTCTGCGGGTCAGAATCCTCACTCTGCTGGGCTGTGTGGGTCTCTGCGGGTCGGAATCCTCACTCTGCTGGGCTGTGTGGGTCTCTGCTGGGTTGTGTGGGTCTCTGCGGGTCAGAATGCTCACTCTGCTGGGTTGTGTGTGTCTCGGCTGGTCTGACTGTTCTCTCTGCTGGGTTGTGTGGGTCTCTGCGGGTCGGAATCCTCACTCTGCTGGGTTGTGTGGGTCTCGGCTGGTCTGACTGTTCTCTCTGCTGGGTTGTGTGTGGGTCTCTGCGGGTCAGAATCCTCACTCTGCTGGGCTGTGTGGGTCTCTGCGGGTCAGAATCCTCACTCTGCTGGGCTGTGTGGGTCTCTGCTGGGCTGTGTGGGTCTCTGCTGGGTTGTGTGGGTCTCTGCGGGTCAGAATGCTCACTCTGCTGGGTTGTGTGTGTCTCGGCTGGTCTGACTGTTCTCTCTGCTGGGTTGTGTGGGTCTCTGCGGGTCGGAATCCTCACTCTGCTGGGTTGTGTGTGTCTCGGCTGGTCTGACTGTTCTCTCTGCTGGGTTGTGTGGGTCTCTGCAGGTCGGAATCCTCACTCTGCTGGGTTGTGTGGGTCTCGGCTGGTCTGACTGTTCTCTCTGCTGGGTTGTGTGGGTCTCGGCTGGTCTGACTGTTCTCTCTGCTGGGTTGTGTATGGGTCTCTGTGGGTCGGAATCCTCACTCTGCTGGGTTGTGTGGGTCTCGGCTGGTCTGACTGTTCTCTCTGCTGGGTTGTGTGGGTCTCTGCGGGTCGGAATCCTCACTCTGCTGGGTTGTGTGGGTCTCTGCTGGTCTGACTGTTCTCTCTGCTGGGTTGTGTGTGGGTCTCTGCGGGTCGGAATCCTCACTCTGCTGGGTTGTGTGGGTCTCGGCTGGTCTGACTGTTCTCTCTGCTGGGTTGTGTGTGGGTCTCTGCGGGTCAGAATCCTCACTCTGCTGGGCTGTGTGGGTCTCTGCGGGTCGGAATCCTCACTCTGCTGGGCTGTGTGGGTCTCTGCGGGTCAGAATCCTCACTCTGTTGGGCTGTGTGGGTCTCTGCGGGTCGGAATCCTCACTCTGCTGGGCTGTGTGGGTCTCTGCTGGTCTGACTGCTCACTGTTGGGCTATGTGTGTGGGTCTCTGCGGGTCGGAATCCTCACTCTGCTGGGTTGTGTGGGTCTCTGCTGGGTTGTGTGGGTCTCTGCGGGTCAGAATGCTCACTCTGCTGGGTTGTGTGTGTCTCGGCTGGTCTGACTGTTCTCTCTGCTGGGTTGTGTGGGTCTCTGCGGGTCGGAATCCTCACTCTGCTGGGTTGTGTGGGTCTCGGCTGGTCTGACTGTTCTCTCTGCTGGGTTGTGTGTGGGTCTCTGCGGGTCAGAATCCTCACTCTGTTGGGCTGTGTGGGTCTCTGCGGGTCGGAATCCTCACTCTGCTGGGTTGTGTGGGTCTCGGCTGGTCTGATTGTTCTCTCTGCTGGGTTGTGTGTGGGTCTCTGCGGGTCAGAATCCTCACTCTGCTGGGCTGTGTGGGTCTCTGCGGGTCGGAATCCTCACACTGCTGGGCTGTGTGGGTCTCTGCTGGTCTGACTGCTCACTGTTGGGCTATGTGTGTGGGTCTCTGCCGGTCGGAATCCTCACTCTGCTGGGTTGTGTGTGGGTCTCTGCCGGTTGGAATCCTCACTCTGCTGGGCTGTGTGTGGGTCTCTGCGGGTCGGAATCCTCACTCTGCTGGGCTGTGTGTGGGTCTCTGCGGGTCGGAATCCTCACTCTGCTGGGTTGTGTGGATCTCTGCTGGGTTGTGTGGGTCTCTGCGGGTCGGAATCCTCACTCTGCTGAGCTGTGTGTGGGTCTCTGCGGGTCGGAATCCTCACTCTGCTGGGTTGTGTGGATCTCTGCTGGGTTGTGTGGGTCTCTGCGGGTCGGAATCCTCACTCTGCTGGGTTGTGTGGGTCTTGGCTGGTCTGTCTGTTCTCTCTGCTGGGTTGTGTGTGGGTCTCTGCGGGTCAGAATCCTCACTCTGCTGGGCTGTGTGGGTCTCTGCGGGTCGGAATCCTCACTCTGCTGGGCTGTGTGGGTCTCTGCTGGTCTGACTGCTCACTGTTGGGCTATGTGTGTGGGTCTCTGCTGGGTTGTGTGGGTCTCGGCTGGTCTGACTGTTCTCTCTGCTGGGTTGTGTGTGGGTCTCTGCGGGTCAGAATCCTCACTCTGCTGGGCTGAGTGGGTCTTTGCTGGTCTGACTGTTCTCTCTGCTGGGCTGTGTGGGTTTCTGCTGGTCTGATTGCTCACTCTCTCCTGGGCTGTGTGGGTCTCTGCTGGTCTGATTGCTCACTCTCTCCTGGGCTGCAGGTACTTGAAGGAGTTTGGCTTTGTGAACCTGGAGAGGCCAGTCATCGTGGACGACATCCGTGTCCGAGGCTGTGGCAAATCCGGCATTGGCTCGGAGCAGAGGGTGACCAGCAGTGGGAGACCAGCTCGTATGGAGACCGTACGTGGGAGAGAGATGACCAGTTCCAGCCCACTCACCAGTGACCGACTAAACTATAAAACAGGAGCTGAATTAGGCCATTCAGCACATCGAGTCTGCTCCTCCATTCCATAATGGCTGACTTAGTATTCTTCTCAACCCCATTCTCCTGCCTTTTCCCCGTAACCTTTGATTCCCTGACTAAACAAGAACCTATCAACCTCTGCTGTAGATATACCCAATAACATGGCCTCCACAGCCGTGTGTGGCAACAAATTCCACAGAGTTGCCACCCTCTGGCTAAAGAAATTCCTGCTCATCTCTGTTCTAAATGGGCGCCCTTGTATTCTGAAGCTGTGCCCTCTGGTCCTCGACTCCCCCACTGTCCTCTCCATACCCACTCTATCCAGGCCTTCCAACAAGCCAGGCTACCCAGCAACCACCTCATTAACCCTAGTCTAATCACAGGATAATTTATAATGAACAATTAACCTATCAACCAGCATGTCTTTAGAAAGACGTACTGTGAAATAGGTTTCAGAGAGATCCTACTCCCCATTTCCCAATTTCCCTCGGGATCAATAAAGTATGTCTGTCTGTTCTTCCGATCTCCAGTGAGTTCAGGCCCAGAGCCATCAAACGCTCCTCAAATGTTAACCCTTTCATTCCCTTGTCTCTCTCCAATGTCAGCACATCCTTTGTTGAATATGGGGCCTAAAACTGCGCTCAATACGCCAAATGTGATCAGACCAATGCCTGATAAAGCCTCAGCGTTAGGTCCTGGCTTTTATACTCTAATCCTCGAGAGAAGCTGAGGGATTGGGCTATCAGCCAGGATCATATTGAAGGGCCGAGTGGCCTTCTCTCATTGTGTCTGTATTTCCCATGGTGACAGGAAACCTGTGTAGGAGAGTTTTTAAAATGGTAATGGTGGGGTAGTTACACTCTTGACCTCAGAAGCCCGGGTCCAGTGGTATGAGTAGTCGCCACAAACTGGGGTCTTCCTTGGTTGCAGTAATGACCGTGACATGGTGGTCGTGCCCCTCGCTCTCCCAGAGCTTGGCAGAGCCAGCTTCCTGGCTGCCGGGCCTCACTGTAGTCTGGCAGAGCTGGCTTCACGGGGGTATGAGACCAACAGTTACCCTCACCAGGGTGTGGCTGCTGTCGCGTGCAGTTTCATGTCAGAGCTGAGTGTCCAGTGGGGACAAAAGGTGAGTGAGCTGCCCCGGAGTGGACGTGACAAGCCCCCTCACCTGAGGCGCTCCCCCCCCCCCCCCCCCCCCCCGGACACCACAGACACCCCACTCCTGCTCTTATTACCTTTTTTTGAGTGTTGTGTTTCCTGTTTGGTGCACAGGAAGTGAAATGTTACTTTGACGACGGTTACCTGGATACAGCTGTCTACCTGCTGGAGGAGCTGTCATGTGATCACACCATCGCTGGGCCTGCGATTATCATTGATAAAAACAGGTAGGCAGCTCTGGGTCTATCTCGAGTGAGCATGTGTCCATATCCTCATTGTCAAAGATCCCTCCCCTCCTTCCCACAAACTCTGACATCCCGCCAGAGCCAGCAACAGGTTTAATGCCACTGACATGTCTTGTGACAGCAGTACATTGCTGGACTGAGAGTGGGAAGGGGCATCATGGTTGGGAAAAGGGGAAGGGAGCGGGGAGGAAGTGGGAGGCATTCTGTAACGATCAATAAACCAATTGCTTGGAATCAAATGACCTTGCCTGGTGTCTGCACCCGTGCCACACCACTCCCCCCCCCCCCCCCCCCCCACCTAGCACTCCTGCTCTGTCACCTGTCCCACATCCCTCCTGCTGTGCACCACCCTCGCCATTCCCAACATCCTTTGCTCCCACCAAATTGATAAATGTGCTCTCCGCTCCACATTGACAGTTCTGTGCAATAGGCTGAGGCACCCTCGCTGTGTTTGTGTGCCTGAGACTTGCATAGTACCGAACAACGGCTTGTTTTATTAGAGGGTCAGCTACCCGATACCACCTTACCTCAACCATGCCCCTCGCACTTTGTGTCAACCTGTCAGTCTTCAGCCCACGCCGCTCAGTGACTTGTGCTAATATGATTTTGTGACGGTATGTGTTGGATGGTGACTGTGATTTTGCGTACTGCATTTTGCACCTTAGCCCTAGAGGTGTGATGTTTCATTCAGCTGTATCCATGTTCAAAGACAATTGAACTTGAACTTCAGCAAGGACCTAGTTTTAAAGTTCTCATCCTTGTTTTCCCTTCATGAACACTGTGTTGGCCTTGATTGTTTCACTGATATTTTCTACGCTGTTTAACAACTCAGTGCCTGCCTGTAACTCTTCGGTATGTTTCCCAGTGGTTCCTGCATGGGGTGGGGGTGAGGTTAAACTAGAGTTGCAGGGGGATGGGAACCAGGGTGCCAGAGCAGTTAGCTGGTGGAGAGAGAGACTGTGGAGGCAGATATTGGTAAGACCTCAGACAAAGTCAGGAATCAAAAGGCTGAGCATGGTGTGACTGGTGTCCTGAGCTGCGTGTATTTCAAAGCAAGTAGTATTGTAGGAAAGGCAGATGAGCTCAGGGCATGGATCAACATCTGGAATTATATAGCCATTAGTGAGACTAGGTTGCAGGAGGGGCAGGACTGGCAGCTCAATATTCTGGGTTCTGTTGTTTTTCATCTGACAGAGTGCAAGGGATGGTGTTACTAGACAGGAAAATGTCACAGCAATTCTCAGTCAGGACAGGTTGGAGAGCTCAACTGTAAGGTGTTATGGGTGGAACTGAGTGCAGTCAGCCCTCCTTATCCGCGGGGGATTTGTTCCGAGACCCCCCTCCAATACCAAAAACCGCGGATGCTCAAGTCCCTTATTTAACCTGTATCAGTGCGGTTGTCTTTAGGACCCAGCGGAACCCCGAACTTTATTTAACATGTTCAGTGCAGTGGACATTAGGACCCGGCGGTGGAGCTCTGTTTCTGTTCACGAAAATAATCACAATCACAATTGAAAATAAGGTGGAAGGAATAAAGTGATCGGAAAGAGGTGAAACGCCATCTGTCATTGGAAAAGTGTTAGGCTACAGTCGGTCAACGATCGGAACAATTTTAATGGAGCACGTGAAAGGCCCTGCCCCGATGAAAGCTACAATTATTACTAAGCAACGCAGTGGTTTAATTATTGAAATATATGTGTTTCTTAAGTGTTTTATATGCATAGAAAGGTAAAATATGTACTATATACTAAGAAAAACGTTTGACTAACTGACGCTAAATAATACCAAATGTACTTGTTCCGACTTCAAATCCGATTTAAAGACGGACTCTGGAACAGAACTCGTTCATAACCCGTGGACTGCCTGTACCTTTAAGTCATTTCTAGATTACTTATAATACCTAATACAACGTAAATGCTATGTAAATAGTTGTTATACTGTATTGTTTAGGGAGTAATGACAAGAAAAAATAGTCTGTACATGCTCAAACAACGAGCACTGGAGAGAGAACTTCTGGGTTTTCCCGATCCGCAGTTGGTTGAATCCGCACATGTGGAATCCACGGATAAGGAGGGCCGACTGTAATACGAAAAGTATGACCATGTTAATGGGGCCATATTACAAACCACTCAGCAGTCCGAAGGATTTACAGGAACAAATTTATAGAGAGATCGCAGACTATTGTAAGAAATATAAGGTTGTGATAATAGGTGATTTTTTACTTTCCACATATTGACTAGACTCCCATACTGTAAAAGGACTAGATGGGATAGAGTTTGTCAAATGTGTTCAGGAAAGTTTTCCTCATCAGTATGTGGAAGTCCCAACGAGAGAGCGTGCGATATTGGTTCTGCTTTAGGGGATGAGACGGGGCAGGTGACAGAAGTGTGTGTAGGGGAACACTTTGCATCCAGTGACTAGAATGCCATTAATTGAGATTCTAAATTGGAGAAAGCCCAATTTTGATGATATCAGATAGGATCTTGCAAGTGTGGATTGGGGCAGGCTGTTTTCTGGCAAAGGTGTGCTTGGTAAGTGGGAGGCCTTCAAAAGAGAAATTTTCAGAGTACAAATCCCATCAGAATAAAAGGTAAGGATAACAGGTTAAAGAAACCTTGGACGGGTTGCACTTGAATCCAAGGGGCACCCGTATCATTGTGGGCAGCTTTACTAGAGCTGTTGGGAGTGGTTTAAACTAATATGGCAGGGGGATGGGAACCAGGATGACAGAGCTGAGGATCAGCCAGCAGGTTTACAAGTAGATGATCAATGTAACATGATTGTAAGGAAGGACAAAGCAATGATTAGGTACAAATGCAGACAGGGAAAAGAGTTAAATTGTACCACAGAGGCAAAATTCAAAAGGGTGATAAATGCAAGATTGAAGGTGCTGTATTTAAATGCACGTAGCATTTGGAATAAGGTGGACAAACTTGTGGCGTAGTTAGCGATTAGTCAGTATCACTGAGCCGTGGCTGAAAGAAGGTCATAGTTGGGAGCTTAACATCAATGGATATATTTGTATCAAAAGGACAGGCAGGAAGGCATAGGCGGTGGTGTGGCTCTGTTGGTAAGAGATGGAATTACAAAGGAAAAAGTGCCAAGCAAACTGAAAGGCCTTCAGGCGGATAAGTCACCTGGGCCAGATGGACAACATCCCAGAGTCCTGAGAGAGGCTGCTGAAGAGGTAACATATTCATTGGTCATGATCTTTCAAGAATCACTTGACTCTGGCATGGTCCCAGAGGACTGGAAGATTGCAAATGTCACTCCACTCTTTCAGAAGGGAGGAAGACAAAAGAGAGGAAATTATAGTCCAGTTAGCCTAACCTCAGTGGTTGGGAAAGTGTTGGAGTCTATTATTAAAGACGAGGTTTTGGGGTACTTGGAGACTAATGATAAAAGAAGTCAAAGTCAGCATGGATACTGTAAAGGGGAATCTATCTTTCTCAATCTTTTTTATTAAGTTTTGAATTGATAAACATAACAATGATAATGATACAAAGATGGGGATTGCATTAATATCGGTTAATGTATACAGACACAGACTCCGAGTAACGTGTAATCTAAGCCTCCCAATCTCTTAACTGAACATGAAAAAGATTCCAAAAAAATTTATACAAAAAACAGGTCCCCCAAACTTAAAAAAAACTCCAAAAAAAACAAAACAAAACAAAAGCCGGGCTGTGTGGGTTAAAATCAGTTAAAATCATTATTTGTCATTAACATATGAAAATGTTGAATAAATGGCCTTCAAGTTTCTTCAAATTTAACCGAAGGGTCGACAGTGCCACTCCTAATTTTTTCCAAGTTTAAACATGTTATAGTTTGGGAAAACCATTGAAATGTAGTAGGGGAATTAGAATCTTTCCATTTAAATAAAATGGATCTTCTGGCTATTAATGTAACAAATGCAATCAAACGGTAAGCTGAAGGGGGCAGTTGACTAGAGTCCATCACTGGTAATCCAAAGGTTGCAGTAATAGGATGAGGTTGTAAAGCAATACGCAAAACTACTGAAATAATATCAAAAATCTCTTTCCAATGTTTTTCCAAAAGAGGGAAAGACCAGAACATATGTGTCAAGGAAGTTACCTTGAACAGTTGTGTAATAAATATAATTTACCTAGATCACATTTTTTTTCATATATTTGCAGATTAGAAGCTTTTTAAATGTTATTTTACCTACTTTTCCGATACCACATCAAACTGAAATTACAGAAAAAAATTTAGGTTTAAACCCCTATCAGAAGAGTTTAATAGCAATTATTTATGATCTGATTATGAAAATACATCTAGGCACATCTGATAAAATTAAGAATGAATGGGAAAGAGAACTTCAGGTATCTTCACCTATAGAGAAATGGGAGAAAATTCTCCAACTAGTTAACACTTCTTCAATGTGTGCTAGACACGCTTTGATACAATTTAAGGTGGTTCATAGGGCTCAAATGTCTAAGGATAAGTTAGCTCGTTTTTATTGCCATATAAATCCTCTCTGTGACAGATGTAATTCTGAGGTGAAGGGGAATTTTGCCTGACAAATCTGTTAGAATTCTTCAAGGAAGTAACAAGCAGGGTGGACAAAGGAGAGGCAGTGGATGTCATTTACTTGGAGTTTCAGAAAGCGTTTGATAAAGTGCCTCACATGAGGCTGCTTAACAAGATAAAATCCTATGGCGTTACAGGAAAGATACTGGCATAGATAGAGGAATGGCTGACAGACAGGAGGCAGCGAGTGGGAATAAAAGGGGCCTTTTCTGGTTGGCTGTCAGTGACTAGTGGTGTTCCTCAGGGGTCAGTATTGGGATGACTACTTTTCACATTGTTTGTCAGTGATTTGAATAATAGAATAGATGGCTTTGTGGCAAAGTTTGCAGAGGATACAAAGAAGGTGGAGGGGTAGATAGTGCTGAGGAAGCAATGTGATTGCAGCAGAACTTAGACAAATTGGAAGAATGGGCAAAAAAGTGTCAGATGGAATACAGTGTTGGGAAATGCATGATTGATGTATAAAATGTTTGATTTTACCAAAATGCATTTTGGTAAAAGGAACAATAGTGCGGACTATTATCTAAATGGGGAGAAGGTTCAAACATCAGAGGTGCAGAGGGACTTGGGAGTCCTCGTGCAAGACTCCCAGAAGGTTAGTTTACAGGTTGAGTCTGTGGTAAAGAAGGCAGATACAATGTTGGCATTTATTTCAAGGGGAATAGAATATAAAACAAGATAATGCTGAGGCTTTATAAGACACTAGTCAGGCCACACTTGGGGTATTGTCAACAGTTTTGGGCCCAATATCTCAGAAAGGATGCATTGTCATTGGAGGGAGTCCAGAGGAGGTACACGAGGATGATTCCGGGAGTGAAGGGGTTAACATGTGAGGAGTGTTTGGCAGCTTTGGGCCTGTACTCACTAGACCTTAGGTGAATGTGTGGGGATCTCATTGGAACCTACCGAATGTTGAAAGGACTAGATAGGGTGGATGTGAAGAGGATGTTTCCTCTGGTGGGGGTATCCAGAACTAGAGGATACAACCTCAAAATTGAGGAGTGACCCTTAAGAACGGAGGTAAAGAGGAATTTTTTTAGCCAGAGAGTAGTGAATCTGTGGAATGCTCTGCCACAGACTGCAGTGGAGGCCGAGTCCGTGCGTATGTTTAAAGCAGAAGTAGTTAGTTTTCTGATTGGTCAGGGAATCAAAGGATATGAAGAGAAGGCAGGTGTATGGAGTTGAGTGGGATCCATGATCAACCATGATGGAATGGCGGAGCAGACTTGAAGGGCTGAATAGCCTAATTCTACTCCTGTGTCTCATGGTTTTCAAGACTGGTTTTAAAAAATAAAGGAGGTGCATTGTAGGTAAAGGCAGGTAGGAACAAAGGAGGTGCTTATGGGGGATAAGAAATGCAAGAGAAAATTTAAAAGAATAAATCAGGAGGGCTAAAAGAAGGCATGACATAGCCCTGACAGACAAGGTGAAGCAGAATCCTAAGGGTTTCTACAGATATGTTAAGACCATAAGGCAGGGGTCACCAACCTTTTTTGCACTGCAGACCGGTTTAATATTGACAATATTCTTGCGGACCAGCCAACGGGGGGTGGGGGGTGTTAAACACGACCACGTTACTCGAAGGAGGTTCCTTACGTCCAGTCTATTCTGCAATTTAGTTTTCGTGGCTCTCAGCACTTGCTTCTGTCCTGCTTGCTCACTTTTTTCCGCTGAAAAAACTCAGTGGGTTTGTCTTTAAGTGCGGGGTGCTTGGACTCCAGGTACCAAAGCAGTTTTGAGGGCTTCATTGCCTCATTAGACAACCTCCGGGCCTGAACTCCAGCCTCCTGCCTGCCGCCAGAGGCCTTGGCCAGGTGAGGCTGGTCGTGGGTGGGGTGAGAGGACAAGGTCAGGGACGGAGGTTCCCGTGCCGGGGCCGCGGCAGTCGCAGTCTGGAGAGTGACTGACGGAGCGAGGAGTGCGACAGGGCACATGCCCGCCCTCCTTGTAGGTAGGTAGGATCTATCGACTGACAAAAGTTTGGCTCGAGGGATGACTTTCAGTAGATCGCAGCGAGGTAGCTGCTCTGCTACTTATGAAACCCTGCGAATATTTTAGCACTGGGTTCCCCACGAACATTCTGTGTGCTAAACAGATTTAGAGGCGGTGCCCATCCATCCGCGCTCCAGGCCAGTATCAACGGCACTTTCCGCCAGCCGCACGAGGCCAACCAGTGATCCCTGGCGCGAGCGTATCACTGCGTTTAGGCGACTGATGATCTCGTGTGGGTTCAAGTTCAACAGTGGGCGTGACAGGGAATGAGGAAAGGTGCAGCTGACTCGTATCGTTTCCTCGTGGCCCGGTAACATGCTTTGCGGCCTGGTAGCTGGGGACCACTGCAGTAAGTCTTGCATGAGGCAAAATTAGTCCTCTGGAATACTAGAATGGTAATCCGTGTGTGGATCCAAAATAGATGGGGGAGATCTAAAATGGAGGTTTTGCATCTGTATTTACTCAGGCGACGACACACAGTCTGGAGGAGGGGGGCAGAGCAGCAGCAAGGTCATGGGCCCAACACAGATTACACAGGAGGTGTTTGTTCCAATGATTTAAATATCTCCACCTCCGCTGAGGCCTTTAAATCATTCTTAGCAACTGGTGAGGTACTGGAGGATAGCCAATGTTGTTCAGCTGTTTAAGAAAGGCTCTAAACAGAAACCAGAACATTATGAATCTGAAATCAGTAGTGGGAAAGTTTTTCAAAGATACTCTAAGCAACAAGATATGTGAGTATTTGGACAAGCACGGGCCGATTCGGGATAGTCAGCAGTATTTTGTGCGTGGTAGGTCATGTCTAACTAATCTTATACAGTTTTTCGAGGAAGTTACCAGGAGAGTGGATGTTGACCACATGGACTTTAGCGAGGCCCCACATGGGAGGTTGGTCCAGGACGTTCAGTTGCTCAGTATTCAAGATGAGGATCAGTCCTGAAGAAGGGTCTCAGCCCAAAACATCGGCTGATTACTCTTTTCCATAGATGCTACCTGGTCTGCTGAGCTCCTCCAGCATTTTGTGTGTGTTGCTTTGGATTTCCAGCATCTGCAGATTTTCTCTTGTTTGAGGTTTTGACATTGACTTTGTGGGTGAAGCCAGCGAGTGGTACTGAGGGAGACTCACTGTGGGAGTGCCTCTCTGATGGGACGCCTTTGACTAGTGGAGTGCCACAGGGATCGATGCTGGGATCTTTGTTGTTTGTCACCTGGATGATAGTGTGGTTAAGTAGGCCATCAAATTTGCATCTGACATGAAGATTGTGGGTGTAGTGGACAGTGAGGAAGACTGTTACCAATGGACATTGTCAACAGCTCTTTGTCACTCTTCAATTCCCCAGCACCATCCTGGTTGAACCAGACTGTGTGGCAGCCATCACCCAGTACGGGGACATCAAAATCACCGTGGGCAGTGGCAAGATGCGAGCTGTCGGACTGGAACTGGACACAGTCCAGCTCTCCATCTTCTCCCACCGCTTCATGAGCATTGCAGGTACCAGCGACGGGAAACGGGAGAGTGGACGTCAAGCAGACATGAGTGAATGTTGGACATGCTCGATGGGCCAAATGGCCTCATTCTGCCCCTACAGCATGTCTTATGGTCTAAATAGGAATGGGTGGGGCATTGCTAATCCAGTACTTGGGAAATTCCGTACCACTGAAGCTGTGTTTCAAAAGGGGGGGGTCACATTGTGGGGGCCGGTAGTGAGGGAGGGTCACACTGTGGGAGGGGCAGTACTGAGGGAGGGTCACACTGTGGGAGGGGCGGTACCGAGGGAGGGTCACACTGCGGGGGGGGGGGCGGGTACCGAGGGAGGGTCACACTGCGGGAGGGGCGGTACTGAGAGAGAGGGTCACACTGCGGGAGGGGTGGTACCGAGGGAGGGTTAGGGGCGGTACTGAGAGAGAGGGTCACACTGCGGGAGGGGTGGTACCGAGGGAGGGTCACACAGTGGGAGGGGCGGGGTACTGAGAGAGAGGGTCACACTGCGGGAGGGGCGGTACTGAGAGAGAGGGTCACACTGCGGGAGGGGTGGTACCGAGGGAGGGTCACACTGCGGGAGGGGCGGTACTGAGAGAGAGGGTCACACTGCGGGAGGGGTGGTACCGAGGGAGGGTCACATTGCAGGAGGGGCGGTACTGAGAGAGAGGGTCACACTGCAGGAGGGGCGGTACCGAGGGAGGGTCACACTGCGGGAGGGGCGGTACTGAGAGAGAGGGTCACACTGCGGGAGGGGCGGTGCCGAGGGAGGGTCACACTGCGGGAGGGGCGGTACTGAGAGAGAGGGTCACACTGTGGGAGGGGCGGTACCGAGGGAGGGTCACACTGCGGGAGGGGCGGTACTGAGAGAGAGGGTCACACTGTGGGAGGGGTGGTACCGAGGGAGGGTCACACAGTGGGAGGGGCGGTACTGAGAGAGAGGGTCACACTGTGGGAGGGGCGGTACCGAGGGAGGGTCATACTGTGGGAGGGGCAAGACTAAGGGATTATGTGTGTGCACATCCAGTGAGATGCCCGGAATTGTGATGTCAGATGGTGAAGGCCTTCTCTGCCCTGCACTTTCCCACAGAGCAAATGGGTCGAATCCTGCAGCGAACCTCCATCTCCACCAACATCAAGGAGCGATTGGACTTCTCGTGCGCTCTGTTTGGCCCGGATGGTGGTCTGGTCTCTAACGCCCCGCACATCCCTGTGCATCTTGGCGCCATGCAGGAGACAGTGCAGTTCCAGGTGAGATCCAGTCAAGATCGCGTGTGTTATCCCTGACAGTGGCGTTTTGCGGCAGCAGTACAGTGCAATCGTGAAAAAGTAATGTAGGTTACGAGAAGAAATTAATAAATCTGCCTAGTTGCATCGACTCACAGCTGGGCCATTGCCCACCTTACCCTCCTGTCCCAGTACTTATCCAAACTTAAACGGTGCAATCAAACCCATATCCACCACTTCCACTGGCACTCGCTCCACACTCGCTCCAGCCTCAATCATTTCACATTTCACCCTGAACCCTCGAACTCTAGTTCAGAATCAAGTTTAATATCACCAGCATACGCCGTGAAATTTGTCATTTTACAATGCATGATAATAGAAAAAGGAAACTGTGAATTACAGTAACTGTACATATTAAATAGTTAATTTCAATAAGTAGTGCAGAAACAGAAATATAAAAGTAGTGAGGTAGTGTTCATGGATTCAATGTCCACTTAGGAATCGGATGGCAGAGGGGAAGAAGCTGTTCCTAAATCATTGAGTGTGTGCCTTCAGGCTCCTGTGCCTCCTTCCCGATGAGAACAAGGCATGACCTGGGTAATGGAGTTCCTTAATGATGGATGCCACATTTTTGAGGCATTGCCCCTTGAAGATGTCCTGGAGACTACAGAGTGGAGTGCTGATTAGAGTTTTACAACTCTCCGCAGATTACTTCCATCCTGTGATGTAGCCCCCCCCCCCCCCCCCATACCCAGATGGTGATGCAGACGGTTAGAACACTCTCCACAGTATATCTGTAGAGATTTATGAGTGAACCAAATCTCCTCTTTGTGACTACATCAATATGTTAGGTCCTCAGAGACCTTGACACCAGGAACCTGAAGCTGCTCACTCCTGATCCCTCTGAGGATTGGTAAGTGTTCCTTCATCTTACCCTTCCTGAAATCCACAATCAGCTCTTTTGTCTTACTGACATTGAGTGCCAGGTTGTCGCTCCACTCAACCAGCTGGCGTATCTCACTCCTGTACGCCCTCTCGTCACCATCTGAGATTCTGCCAACAATGGTTGTATTGTCAGCAGATTTATAGATGGTATTTGACTGTATGCCTAGCCACACAGTCATGGGTATAGAGAGAGTAGAGCAGTGGGCTAAGCACACACCCCTGAGGTGCGCCAGTGTTGATTGTCAGTGAAGAGGAGTTGTTATTTCCAATCCGCACAGATTGTGGTCTTCCCCTTAGAAAGTCAAAGATCCAGGTGCAGATGGAAAAGAGGCCCAGGTTTTGGAGCTTTTCAGTCAGAGTTGTAGGAATAATTATGTTAAATGCTGAGCTATAGTCAAACCACAGCATCCTGACATGGGTATTAGCATTGTCCAAGTGACCCAAGCCCGTGTGAAGAGCACCCAAGCTCAGTGGAAAAAGCCTGCTTTCATCTGCCCTTCTTATACCCCTCATAATTTTTTATGTCTCTATCAAATCTCCCTTCATTCTCCTACACTCCAGGGAATGAAGTCCTAACCTATTCAACCTTTCCCTATAACTCAGGTCCTTGTAAATTTTCTCTGCACTTTTTAAATCATTGATATTTTTCTCTGTTCGAAGTTCAAACGTATGCCACCGTACACTACAGCAGAAATAAGAAATACAGTAGAATCAGTGAAGAACTATACACAAACAACCAATGCGAAACGAAGAGAAACTGTAAATCCAAAATAAATTAATAACAGAGAACACGAGTTGCAGCATCCTTGAAAGCGAGTCCGTAGCTTGTGCAATTGGTTCAGTGATTGGATGAGTTTGATTCAAGAGCCTGATGGCTGAGGGGTAATAACTGTTCCCGAACCTGGTGCTGTGAGTCCTGAGGCTCCTGTACCACCGTCCTGATGGCAGCAGTGAGAAGAGAGCGTGGCCTGGGGGTGGGGGTCTTTGCATGCCGCTTTCCTGCGACAGCACTCCATGTAGATGTGCTCAGTGGTGGGGAGGGCTTTGCCTGTAAGGCAGGGGGTTCTGTCCACCACATTTTGTAGTTAGGTGACACTAGCCCAGAGAGGTGTCCTATCCTTTCACCTACACATCACCTGACGTCTGCTTCTCTTGACCCTGAGACTACCAGTTTTGGCCGGTGCCGGGGAGGGAAGCTTGGGGGTTTCTCGAACTTCCGTTTCATTCCTGACCACACTCCCTCCCCGACAGATTAATCACCTGGGCAGCGAAATCGAGGAGAACGACGTGATCCTCAGCAACCATCCTCGTGCGGGCGGAAGCCATCTCCCCGACCTGACAGTGATCACACCGGTAAGATGTCCGGCTCTCTGGGGGCAGCCAGGTACAGATGAGTTTCTTGTGTGGTGGTTGATTCAAGGCAAGGGCTATGGTGGATAATCGTGAGCATTCAACACATAAGAAAAAGTCTTTGAAGAATACAGCTCCTCTTTGCACTGCAGGGCACCAGAGCCACTTGGCATATCAAGGCAAGATGGGATGCAAACAAAGGATTCTAGGGTCACACTAAAAGGGGTGTGACACGAGCAGGGGTCCCTCACTATTGGTCAGTTACTTTGCTAGTTCTGAACTATTATTGGCTGTTAATGTGGAGATTTTATTGGCTATTAGTTCTTGATTGGTCAGGACTTGAAGGGATACGGGGAGAAGGCAGGAGATTGAGGCTGAGAGGAAAATTGGATCAGCCATGATGAAATGGCAGAACAGACTCAGATGGGCTAAATGGCCCAATTCTGCTCTGAAATCTTATGTTCTTAATATCCGTATTGTTCTAGATTCTCGGTTGTTTGATGTCAGTTCCAGTCCCGAAGTGTAGAGGAGGACAAAATAATTGTTACTCCAGATTTGATGCAGCACAAAAAAAGCACAATGAGACAAAGAACGCAATAAACACATCAGATAGATTGATTGTATGTCCATAAAGTGACACTAGGCACAGGAGTGTCTGTCCACAAGGTGACTGACAGGAAAAGATAAAGTAGTGGTGTTTGGGGATGTGGAGGGCTGGGTTAGTGGGTGGAGGTGTTGATCAGTCTTACTGCTTGTGGAAAGTCACTGTTTTTGAGTCTGGTGGTCCTGGTGTGGATGCTACGTAGCCTCCCTGTATGGAGTGGGACAAACAGTCCATGAGGTAGTGTGAACGGTGACTCTTTGTGTGAACAAGGAACTTAAATGTACTCAAGGTAACCAGCTGGCCAATTCTGTATGAAAATGGCAGTTCTTTGCTCAAAGTTTCAATTCCTGCCAGTGCCTGTAACGAGTCTGTGTTCTCCCCGTGACCGTGTGGGTTTCCTCCAGGTGCTGTGGTTTCCTCCCACAGTCCGAAGTCATACCAGCTGGACGGTTAATTGGCCATTGTGAATTGTCCCGTGATGAGGCACGGACTGAATCAGGGATTACTGAGTGGTGTAGCTTGAAGGGCCGCAAGGGTCTGTTCTGATCTGTATCGCAATAAATAAACAAAAATAATTGGTCCATGTCTGTCCAAATACTCAGAGGTACTCATACATCTGGATGTCCTCCAATCAGTGTCCCACCACTGTCAGCCTCACTGCCTACACTACCATGGTTTCTGTTTCGAGCCTTCCCTTATCAGCGGAACAACACTGGCCATTGTCCAATCCTCCAGTACCTCTCCTGTCACCGAGGATGATTTAAATGTCTCAGCAATTTCTGTACAGGGTCCAAAGGATCATTTTCTCAGGCCCTGGGGATTTACCCACCCTAATTTGTTTCAAGGCATCAAACATCTCCTGCTCCTGTGATCTGTACAGGGTCCAAAGGATCATTTTCTCAGGCCCTGGGGATTTACCCACCCTAATTTGTTTCAAGGCATCAAACATCTCCTGCTCCTGTGATTTGTACAGGGTCCAAAGGATCATTTTCTCAGGCCCTGGGGATTTACCCACCCTAATTTGTTTCAAGGCATCAAACATCTCCTGCTCCTGTGATCTGTACAGGGTCCATGACCTCACTGCTGCTATGCCTCGCTTGGACAGACTCTGCGTCGTCTCCCAAGTAAACACAGATGCCAAAAAATCCATTTAAGATCCTCCCCATCTCTTTTGGTTCCACACATGGATTACCATTCTGATCTCCCAGAGGACCAATTTTGTCCCTTACAATCCTTTTGCTCTTAACATAACTGTATAATCCCTTAGGATTCTCCTTCACCTTGCCTGCCAGAGCAACGTCATGCCTTCTAGCCCTCCTGATTTCTTTCTAAAGTGTTCTCTTGCATTTCTTGTACTCCATAAACACCTCATTTTTTCCTAGCTGCCTATACCTGCTATGGGCCTCCTTTTTTCTCTTAACCAGGGCCTCAATATCTCTTAAAACCCAAGGTTCCCCACACTTGTTATCTTTACCTTTCATTCTTACAGGCACTTACAAGCTTTGTACTCTCAACGTTTCGCTTTTGAAGGCCTCCCACATTTGACAAATTTTATCCCGTCTAGTCCTTTAACAGTATGGGATTACCAGACAAAATGAGGAAAGTTAAAATCACCGACTATAACAACCTTGTGTTTCTAGCAACAGTCTGTGATCTCCCTACAAATTTGTTCCTCTAAATCCCTCAGACTGTTGGGTGGTCTGTGATATAGCCCATTAGCATGGTCATACCTTTCTGATTCCCATTTCCACCCATAACACCTCACTGGACAAGTTCTCCAGCCTGTCATGACTGAGCACTGCTATGACATTTTCCCTGACTAGTAATGCCACTGCTCCCCTTTAATCCCTCCCACTCTGTCACGTCTAAAACAACAGAACCCAGATGATTCAGCGGCCAGTCCTGCCCCTCCTGCAACCAAGTCTCACTAATGGCCACAACATCATAATTCCAGTGTTGATCCAGGCCCTGAGCTCATCCATCTTTCCTACGATACTCCTTGTGTTTAAATATACACAGCTCAGGACACTAGTCACACCATGCTCAAGCTTTTGATTCCTGACTTTGAGGTCTTACCAACATCTGCCCCCACAAGCTCTCCACTAACTGTTCTGGCACTCTGGTTCCCAGCTCCCTGCAACTCTGGTTTAAATCCCACTGTGGAGCATTAGCAAACCTTCCCGCTCGGATATTAGTCCCCCTCCAGTTCAGGTGCAACTCATTCCTTTTGTACAGGTCCCACCTTCCATGGGGGAGGGCCCAATGATCCAAAAATCTGAAGCCCTCCCTCCTACACCAACTCCTTAGCCACATGTTAAATCTTCCTCGTTCTGGCCTCGCAAACACGTGGCATGGGTAGCAATCACAATCCGGAGCTCCTGCCCTTTAACTTAGCACCAAACCCTGAGCTCCCTCTGCAGAACCTCGTCACTCGTCCTACCCATGTCGCTGGCACCTATATGGATGACAACTTCTAGCTGTTCACCCTCCCACTTAAGAATGTTGAGGACTCGACCAGGCCCCAGCACCTGGGAGGCAACATACCATCCAGGAATCTCATTCTTGACCACAGAACCTCCAGTCCTTTCCCCTAACAAATGAATCGCCTATCACATACCTCCTCTTTCCCCCCCCCCCCCACCCCTTCTGAGTCACAGACACAGACTCGGTGCCAGAGATCCGATAACTGTGACTCTCTCCTTTTGGTCATTCCCAACTATCCTGCCGGGCATCTCTACTGTCCGAGCCGAGCCGGTATAAAGAAGAGGAGGGAATAAAGCTCTGGGTTCTCCCACCCACCGCCACCAACCTCATAGTTCCTGCACCCCACCTCCTACCCGAGATCCACAAACCTGCCTGTCCAGGTAGTCCCATGTTCCTGCCCCACCGAACTCGTATCTGCAAACCCCGAACAACACACACAAAATGCTGGAGGGATTCTGTGGATCTCCAAGGGGGAGAAGGGAAGATTTAAACTTCTTCAGGGTAGGCATTCCTGGAGGAGACTTCACAGGGTAGTAATCAGACTGCAGAAGTTGCATACCTCCACTCTGTTTTATCCCTTCTTATCTCCATCCATAATGCCTCCTCACATGCTCTGAACCTTTTCCCCACTTTTCCCATGTTACATCGAAGACTGCATTGGTGCTGCTTCCTGCACCCATGCAGAGCTCATCGACTTCATCAACTTTGCCTCCAACTTCCACCCTGCCCTTGAATTTACCTGGTCCATTTCCGACACCTCCCTCCCCTTTCTCGATCAGCACCTTCTCCTGTGTGGGAAGTCAGTTTGTGGCCACATTTCCCACCGTGAATTATTTGTGTTTTGGAACTCAGCCTTAAGTCAAAGTTCAAAAATCAAAGTACATGCATGTCACCATATCTGACCATGAGATTCATTTTCCTGTGGGTGTATACAGGAAAAACTACAGCAGCAGTACATTGCAATGCATAATAAAAACTGTAAATTACAATAAAGTATATATTTTAAAAATTAAATTAAGTAGTGCAATCCAGATGGTGCCAGTGACCAACAGTGATGTCCCGCAGACAGTTTCTTGAAACTATGTCTTTGAAATATGCTTCTACTACTAAACTGTGCACGGCTGGAGCCTGTAGTTCACATTTTGATAATGGACTGACTGAGTGATCTAGCCCTTCGCTGCCTCTGAGGGAATTCAGTGAGGTTGAGGGACGAGTGTGCTGCCTAAAGGCGGGGCGCGAGCCTGTGATCGGTTCTGCTTCTCATCGATTAGAGCGTTGAACGAGATTGAAGTCAATGAGGATGAGAGCAGCAGGTGAATGGATGTTCAGCGATGTCTGCCTTTGTTGGACCAGTTTCCTCTCCCTCGCTCATTGCCGACAGAGAAAGATGTAGGAGTCTGCAAAGTTTGATCAGTGTGGCTCGTGGCTGTAGTTTTTGAAGGACCCTGCGGTTCACAGTATGTGTTTCTGGTGTCTGGTTAATCTTTTTTCGCTATTTTTGTTCAACTTGATCGAGGCATTGCGGTTTGCAGTCAACAAACAACAACGCTAAACTGAACACTCCTAGACTGTTTCGAGGAGACTGTGTTTGAAGTTTAATATTCTGTGTGCTTTTCGCTTAGTTTTTCCTATCTGCTCATTCATTTTTTTGCACACTGAGTGTTTGATATTTTCTTTGAATGGGTTCCATGCTGTTTCTTTGTTTCGAGGCTGCCTGCAGGAGGGTAAATCTCAGTTGTATTCTGTAAACGTACTTTGATAATAAATGTACTTTGAATCTTTCAAAAAGAGAGCGAACAAAAAAAAGTACTGAAGTAGTGTTGATGGGTTCATTCTCCATTCAGAAATCGGATGGCAGCTCCGAAGATGAAATAATTGGTTACTTGGGGAGAGAAATAAATATATATACTAAAGTTATTACGAACTCCATGGAGCATGTGGGGATCTTCCAATATCCAGGCATTCCTTTTTTTTCCCTTTCTTTCTTTCTTTCTTCTTTTTTTCTTTCTTCTTTTTTTCAACAGGGATGTTAGGGGGGAGGGGGGATGGGTAACACATATTTTCTTTTTCACACACTTTTATTCTGTAACTATTTGAAAACACAATAAAAAAAGTTTAAAAAAAAGAAATCGGATGGCAGAGGGAAGAAGCTGTTCCTGAATCACTGAGAGTGTCTCTTCAGGCTCCTGTGCCTCCTCCCTGATGGTAGCAATGAGAAGAGGGTGTGTCCTGGGTGATGGGAGCCCTTAATGAAAAAATAAAAAAAGAAACAAACAGACAGATAGATAAATAATACCAAGAACATGAATTCTGGAGTCCTTGAAAGTGAGTCTGTAGGTTGTGGAATCAGTTCAGCGTTGAGGTGAGTGAAATTATCCCCTTTGGTTCAAGAGCCTGATGGTTGTAGGGTATTAACAGTTCCTGAACCTGGTGGAGTGGGACCTCTGGCTTCTGTACCTTCATAGTACTGTGGGCAGGAGTCGTGCATGAGATCTGACTCCCCCTCCCCGATCCTCAGACTCCCACTGCTCTTTCTACACCCACAGGTCTTCCGAAAGGGTGTCTCCCGCCCAGTGTTCTTCGTGGCAAGCCGTGGGCATCATGCAGACATTGGGGGCATCACACCAGGGTCCATGCCCCCACACTCCAAGTCCTTGCAGGAGGAAGGGGCTGTCTTCACATCCTTCAAACTGGTGAAGAACGGAGTCTTCCAGGAGGAGGGTGAGTGAGTGAGGGGGTGGTTTGCTCATTTACCCAGTACCCTGTACCCAGCCGAACCTCAGCACAGAGAGGGAACGGGACAGGTTCAGATTCTGATACTTTTGTCACGTGTACATTAAACATACAGTGAGTGAAGTGTGTAAGAACCAACACAATTAGAATCAGATTTATCATCACTGAGTTACAACCAAAGCAAAGATGGCTGGAGTCGCTCTGCACCACTGTGCAAGGGTGTTTATTAACTGAGTCAAAGATCAAACTTACAAAAATGTGCAAAAATAGCAAAATGAAAGCTGCCAATATTTACAAAAAGATAACTAGCACAAAATGAAATTATAGCCAATACCATGTCTAGTGTGAACTCCCGGGAGCTCTCAGTTCTCTGAGTGATCCAGCCGATTGTCTAGACACCAGGACACCCCATCTTTAATTCCCACAAAGATCACTGAACACTGCACTTGAATTAGAATACGATGCACCCCACAATGTAGTTACAGTCACATTACAAAATGAACAGAAGTATCTGCCTGAAGCACAGTATACAAGCATCATTCCCACATTTACTCATCGCCAATACTAAAGAAATGGAGTATTCCACTGTGTACGGTGGGAAATCACCGTAAAGCCGAACAATTAGCAGGGAAGACATTGACACTCAGACTCGGCTCAACGACAGCAGAATGACAAGGCAGTGTGTGTGTGTGTGTTTACCAAGCGCTCTCCATCACACTGACGTATATCGTGAAACCTGCTGTTTTGTGGCAGTACAGGTGTCCCCTGCTTTACAAATGTTCACTTTACGCCGCTTTGCTTTCACAAGAGACCTACATGAGTACCCTGTTTTCACATTACAAAGAGGATTTTCACTTTACGCCATTTCGGCTTAAGAAAGGTTTCCTGGGAACGCTCTACCTTTGTAAAGGGAGGGGGGGAACACCTGTAGTTCAGTACAATACATAAAAAATAAATAAGTAGTGGCAAAAGGGAGTGAAATAGTGAGGAAGAAGTGTTCATGGGTTGATAGACCTTTCAGGAATCTGATGCCGGAGGTGAAGAAGCTGCTCCAGAATCTCCTTGCGGACAGCGGTGGGAATTGAACCCTGATTGCTGGAACTGTAAAGCGTTGTGCTACCGGCTACAGGGTATCTGCTTCAGATTGCCAGCTGTGTTTCTAGGGTACAGGAGGAACGGATACCCTACTGCACACCGCTCAGCTAGAATAAAGCCAAGACAATAAACGTTGGTCTGCTGAAGGATTGGGAAACTACTTCACTCCTTAGAGATGACGGAGACTGAGGAGTAACCTCAGAGCAGGGGTGCCCAACCTTTTATTTGCCATGGCCCAATACCCAGGTTGGGAGCCCCTCCCCTAGAGAAATCTTTCAGGCAAGGATAAGGTGGATTGTCATTGTCTTTTCCCCAGGGAAGGGGCATCTGAGAAGGCACAGGTTTAAGGGAAGAGGGGAAAGACTTGAACCTGGGTTGCTGGGGTTGTCATAGCTTTATGCTAACCACTACACTACTGTAACAGCCCTCGCCGAGCTCCTCCCGTATTTTGTGTGTATAACCCATTCCCAACAGTTATCACATCCATCCAAGCACCCTCTGGAACACAAGACTTACCTCTTCATCTCTCCTAACCCCCCCTCCACCCCTCACCCCTAACCCCCCTCCACCCCTCACCCCTAACCCCCCTCCACCCCTCACCCCTAACCCCCCTCCACCCCTCCCCCTTCCACCCCTTCCACCCCTCCACCCCTAACCCCCCCTCCCCCCGCACTCCTAACCCCCCTCCACCCTGCACCCCTAAACTCCCTCCACCCCAAACCCACTCCACTCCTCACCCCTACCCCCTTCCCTTACCCCTCTCCACCCCTACCCCCTCCGCTCTACCCCTTCCACCCCTCACCCCTCCCTCTCCCCTTCCCACTCCCCCAATCCTCAATCAACCCTCACCCCTAACCCCTACACCCTCTCTCTCCTCCCTTCCCACTCCCCCTCCCGCCCCTCCCCAGCTGTTACCGAGGCCCTCAAAGCTCCGGCCCAGATTCCAGGCAGCAGTGGCACCCGCAATCTCCATGACAACCTGTCGGACCTGCGGGCACAGGTAGCGGCCAATCAGAGAGGGATCCAGCTGGTGAATGAGCTGATTGACGCCTACGGGCTGGAGGTTGTCCAGGCGTACATGGCACACATTCAGGTAGGCTGCTGGTTTCAACGGGACATTGGCGGGACGCAGAGCTGGGCTGGGAAGTGGCAGGTGGAATTCCATCCGGAAAGTTTGAATTCGAAGGCAGAATGCAGGGTTACTGGCAGGATTCTGAGCAGTATGGATGACGTTCATACATCCCTCGAAGTTTCTGTGCAGGTTGATGGGGTGGTTAAGAAGGCGTACAGTATGTTGGCCTTCATTAGTCAAGGGACTGAGTTCAAAAGCATGAGGTAATGTTGCTGCTCTGTAAAAGTGATTACACCACATCTGGGGTATTGTGCTCGGTGCAGCGCCCACAACACGCTGGAGGATCTCATTCTGTCCTGCGTTTTGTGTGTGTTACTCTGGATTTCAGCATCTGCAGAATCTTGTGTGCTTAGTTCTGGTCACCCCATTATATTCAGATGTGGAAGCTTTACAGAGAGTGCAGAGGAGATTCACCAGGATGCTGCCTGGACTAGAGAGGGTGCTGAGGAGATTCACCAGGACGCTGCCTGGATCAGAGAGGGTGCAGAGGAGATTCACCAGGATGCTGCCTGGATCAGAGAGGGTGCAGAGGAGATTCACCAGGATGCTGCCTGGATCAGAGAGGCAGAGGAGATTCACCAGGATGCTGCCTGGACTAGAGAGGGTGCTGAGGAGATTCACCAGGACGCTGCCTGGATCAGAGAGGGTGCAGAGGAGATTCACCAGGATGCTGCCTGGATCAGAGAGGGTGCAGAGGAGATTCACCAGGATGCTGCCTGGATTAGAGAGGGTGCAGAGGAGATTCACCAGGATGCTGCCTGGATTAGAGAGGGTGCAGAGGAGATTCACCAGGACGCTGCCTGGATTAGAGAGGGTGCTGAGGAGATTCACCAGGATGCTGCCTGGATTAGAGAGGGTGCTGAGGAGATTCACCAGGACGCTGCCTGGATTAGAGAGGGTGCAGAGGAGATTCACCAGGACGCTGCCCGGATTAGAGAGGGTGCTGAGGAGATTCACCAGGATGCTGCCTGGATTAGAGAGGGTGCAGAGGAGATTCACCAGGATGCTGCCTGGATTAGAGAGGGTGCAGAGGAGATTCACCAGGACGCTGCCTGGATTAGAGAGGGTGCTGAGGAGATTCACCAGGATGCTGCCTGGATTAGAGAGGGTGCTGAGGAGATTCACCAGGACGCTGCCTGGATTAGAGAGGGTGCTGAGGAGATTCACCAGGATGCTGCCTGGATTAGAGAGGGTGCTGAGGAGATTCACCAGGACGCTGCCTGGATTAGAGAGGGTGCAGAGGAGATTCACCAGGACGCTGCCTGGATTAGAGAGGGTGCTGAGGAGATTCACCAGGATGCTGCCCGGATTAGAGAGGGTGCAGAGGAGATTCACCAGGACGCTGCCTGGATTAGAGAGGGTGCAGAGGAGATTCACCAGGATGCTGCCTGGATTAGAGAGGGTGCAGAGGAGATTCACCGGGACGCTGCCTTGATTAGAGAGGGTGCTGAGGAGATTCACCAGGATGCTGCCTGGATTAGAGAGGGTGCTGAGGAGATTCACCAGGACGCTGCCTGGATTAGAGAGGGTGCAGAGGAGATTCACCAGGACGCTGCCTGGATTAGAGAGGGTGCTGAGGAGATTCACCAGGATGCTGCCCGGATTAGAGAGGGTGCAGAGGAGATTCACCAGGACGCTGCCTGGATTAGAGAGGGTGCAGAGGAGATTCACCAGGATGCTGCCCGGATTAGAGAGGGTGCAGAGGAGATTCACCAGGACGCTGCCTGGATTAGAGAGAGTGCAGAGGAGATTCACCAGGACGCTGCCTTGATTAGAGAGGGTGCAGAGGAGATTCACCAGGATGCTGCCTGGACTAGAGAGGGTGCTGAGGAGATTCACCAGGACGCTGCCTGGATCAGAGAGGGTGCAGAGGAGATTCACCAGGATGCTGCCCGGATTAGAGAAGGTGCAGAGGAGATTCACCAGGATGCTGCCTGGATTAGAGAGGGTGCAGAGGAGATTCACCAGGACACTGCCTGGATCAGAGAGGGTGCAGAGGAGATTCACCAGGACACTGCCTGGATCAGAGAGGGTGCAGAGGAGATTCACCAGGATGCTGCCTGGATCAGAGAGGGTGCAGAGGAGATTCTCCAGGATGCTGCCTGGATTAGAGAGGGTGCAGAGGAGATTCACCAGGATGCTACCTGGATTAGAGAGGGTGCAGAGGAGATTCACCAGGACACTGCCTGGATTAGAGAGGGTGCAGAGGAGATTCACCAGGATGCTGCCTGGATTAGAGAGGGTGCAGAGGAGATTCACCAGGATGCTACCTGGATTAGAGAGGGTGCAGAGGAGATTCACCAGGCTGCTGCCTGGGTTAGAGAGGGTGCAGAGGAGATTCACCAGGATGCTGCCTGGATCAGAGAGGGTGCAGAGGAGATTCACCAGGATGCTGCCTGGATTAGAGAGGGTGCAGAGGAGATTCACCAGGACGCTGCCTGGATCAGAGAGCATGTCTTATGAGGAAAGGCTGAGGGAACTCGGGCTGTTCTCTTTGGAGTGGAGGAGGATGAGAGCTGACTTGATAAAGGTGTTCACACAATAAGGGACAGATAGAGTGGACAGCCAGAGAGTTTCCCCAGGGTGGAAACGGCTAATACAAGGGGGCATAATTTTAAGGTGATTGGTAGAAAGTACAGAGGGATGACAGAGGTAAGTGTTTTACACAGAGTGGTTAAACTGGGGAATTCATTGACACAGAATGCTGTGGAGGCTGTCATTTGGTGTATTTAAGGCAGAGGTTGATAGGTTCTCAATTAGTAATGGTGTCAAAGGTTACGGGCAGAAGGCAGGAGAATGGGGGGGGGGGTGTTCAGAGGGATAATAAATTGGCCATGATGAAATGGCAGGGTAAACTCGATGGCACGAATGGCCTAATTCTGCTCCCATGTCTTATGCACACAGCAACGAAGGGATGTGGTATATTTAATCAGTGAGGGCTCTGGGACATGGTATTACAATTCAATGAGACGTTAGCAAGACCACACTATTGTGTATTGGATGCATTTATGGTCCACCAGCGAAAGAAGGACACCATTAATATGGAGAGGGTGAAGAAGGGAGAGTGAGATCATCGACCGGAGTTACAGGGAAGTAGTCACCCCTAAGATGCAGGAGGCAGGTAGCTGGGTGACTGGAGAAGGAATGGGACGGTGAATCAGCAGTTAGTGCAGAGCACCCTAGTGGCCATTCCCCTCACCACTTCGGAGTGTTGTGGGGGATGACCTCCCGGGGAAGGCCACAGAGATGGGGTTACTGGCACTGAGCGTGGGTCTGTGGTACAGAAGGGAAAGAGGGAGAACGGGAGGGGTAGTGACAGGGGACTCAATAGTCAGAGGAACAGACGGGAGATTCTGTGAACGTGAACAGGACACTGAATGGTAAGATGCCTCCCAAGTGCCAGGGTCAGGGACGTCTTGGATTGCGTCCACAGCATTTTGGAGGGGGAGGAAGGGCAGCCAGATATCTTGGTACATATCGGTACCAATGACGTAGGAGGGAAAAGCAAAGAGGTCCTGAAGAGAGAATTTAGAGAGCTAGGTAGAAAGCTGAGAAGCAGGACCTCCCGGGTAGTAATTTCTGGATTGCTGCCTGTTCCATACACCAGTGAGGGTAGAAACAGGATGGTCTGGCAGATAAATGTGTGGCTGCGAAGCTGGTGCAGACAGCAGGGCTTCAGGTTCTTGGATCATTGGGATCTCTTCTGGGGGAGGTATGATCTGTTTAAAAGTGACGGGTTGCACCTGAACCCGAGGGGAACTAATATTCTCATGGGCAGGTTTGTTAGAGCCGTTGGGGAGGGTTTAAACTAACTTGGCAGGGGGTGGCAAACACAGCACTCAAAATGTTATATTTCAATGCACAGAGTATAAGAAATAAGGTGGATGATCATGTTGCATTATTGCAGGTTGTCAGGTATGATGTTGTGGTTATCACTGAATCGTGGCTGAGGGATGATTGTATTGGGAGCTGAATGTCCAAGGTTACACGTTGTATCGGAAGGATAGGAAGGCAGGAAGAGAGGGTGGTGTGGTTCTGCTGGTAAAGAATGGCATCAAATCAGTAGAAAGATGTGACATAGGATCAGAAGATGTTGAATGCTTGTGGGTTGAGTTAAGAAACTGCAAGGGTAAAAGGACGTGATGGCAGTTATATACAGGCCTCCCAACAGGGGCTGGGAGGTGGACCACAGGTTACAACAGGAAATAGAAAAGGCGAGTCAAAAGGGCAATGTTATGGTAGTCATGGGAGATTTTAACATGTAGGTCGTTGGGGAAAATCAGGTTGGTAATGGATCTTGAGAGAGTGAGTTTGTTGAATGCCTACGAAATGGCTTTTTAGAGCAGTTTGTCATTGAGCCTACTCGGGGATCAGCTACACTGGATTGTGTGTTAGGTAATGAACCAGAGGTGAGTAGGGAGCTTAAGGTTAAAGAACCCTTAGGAACCAGTGATCACAATATGGTTGTGTTCAACTTGAAACTTGAGAGGAAGAAAGTAAACTCTGATGTAGCAGTATATCAGTGGAGTAAGGGAAATTACAGTGGTGTGAGAGAGGAGTTGGCCAAAGTAAATTGGAAGGAGCTGCTGACAGGGATATCAGTAGAGCAGCAATGGTGTGAGTTTCTGGGAAAAATGAGGAAGGTGCAGGATAGATGTATTCCAAAGATAAAGAAATACTCAAATGGCAAAATAGTACAACTGTGACTAACTAGGGAAATCAAAGCTAATGTAAAAACTAAAGAGAGGGCACACGACAAAGCAAAAATTAGTGAGAAGACGGGATCGGGAAGTTTTTAAAAACCTACAGAGAGCAACTAAAAGAATCATGAGGAGGGAAATGATGAAATATGAAATCAAGCTAGCAAACAATATCAAAGTGGATAGTAAAAGTTTTTTCAAGTATGTAAAAAATAAAGAGAGATTAGAGTAGATATAGGACCACTAGAAAATCAGGCTGGAGAAATAATAACAGGTATTGCACTTTGGAAGGAAACACCAAGGTAGAACATACAAGGTAAATGGTAGGACACCGAGGAGTGCAGTAGAACAGAGGGATCTGGGAATACAGATACAAAATTCCCTAAAAGTGGCATCACAGGTAGATAGGGTCATAAAGAGAGCTTTTGGTATATTGGCCTTTATAAATCAAAGTATTGAGTATAAGAGTTGAAATGTTATGGTGAGGTTTTATAAGGCATTGGTGAGGCCGAATTTGGAGTACTGTGTGCAGTTTTGGTCACCTAATTACAGGAAGGATATTAATAAGGTTGAAAGAGTGCAGAGAAGGTTTACAAGGATGTTGCCGGGACTTGAGAAACTGAGTTACAGAGAAAGGTTGAATAGGTTAGGACTTTATTCCCTGGAGCGTAGAAGAATGAGGGGAGATTTGATAGAAGTATATAAAATTATGATGGTTATAGACAGAGTGAATGCAAGCAGGCTTTTTCCACTGAGGTTAGGGGAGAAAAAAACCAGAGGACATGGGTTAAGGGTGAAGGGGGAAAAGTTTAAAGGGAACATTGGTGGGGGGGGCTTCTTCACACAGAGAGTGGTGGGAGTGTGGAATGAGCTGCCAGATGAAGTGGTGAATGCGGGCTGACTTTTAACATTTAAGAAAAACTTGGACAGGTACATGGATGAGAGGGGTTTGGAGGGATATGGTCCAGGTGCAGGTCAGTAGGACTAGTTCTATGGGAGTAGGAGATGGCAGATGCATCTGTCTTCACTGTGGAAGACACTAGCAATGTGCCAGGTGTTGTAGTGTGTGAGGGAAGAGAAGTAAGTGCAGTTACTATTACAAGGGAGAAGGTGCTCAAAAAGCTGAAAGACCTAAAGGCGCATAGGTCACCCAGGCCAGATGAACTGCACCCTAGGGTTCTGAAGGAGGTAGCGGTAGAGATTATGGGGGCATTAGTAATGATCTTTCGAGAATTATTGGGCGCTGGCATGGTTCTGGAGGACTGGAAAATTGCAAATGTCACTCCACTCTTTAAGAAAGAAGGGAGTCAACAGAAAGGAAGTTATAGACCAATTGGCATGTCTTCAGTGGTTGGGAAGATGTTGGAGTCAATTGTTAAGGATGAGGTTATGGAGTGCTTGGTGACACAGGAGAAGATAGGACAAAGTCAGCATGGTTTCCTTCAGGGAAAATCCTGCCTGACAATCATGTTGGGATTCTTTGAGGAGATTACAAGAAGGATAGATGAGGGGGATGTCGTGAATGATGTATATTTGGACTTGCATAAGTCCTTCAACAAGGTGCCACACATGAGGCTGCTTACCAAGTTAAGAGCCCATGTTGTTACAGGAAAGTTACTGCGTGGTTGGAGGATTGGCTGATTGGTAGGAGGCAGAGAGTTGGACTAAAAGGATCCTTGTCAAGTTGGCTGACAGTGACTAGTGGTGTTCTGCAGGGGTCGGTGTTGGGACAGCTTCTTTTCATGCTGTAGATAGATGATTTAGGTGATGGAATAGATGACTTTGTTGCCAAGTTTGCAGATGATACGAAGGTTGGTGGAGGGGAAGGTAGTGTTGAGGAAACAGGTAGGATGCAGAAGGACTTAGATGAGGAGAATGGGCAAGAAAGTGGAAAATGAAATCCAATGTTGGAAAATGAATGCCTTGGAGTTTTCCTTTACCCTACTCGCCAAGGCCTTCTCATGCCCCTTCTTGTTCTCCTCAGCCCCTTCTTAAGCTCCTTTCTTGTTACCCTATATTCCTCAATAGACCCATCTGATCTTTGCTTCCTAAACCTCATGTATTCTGCGGCCTTCCACCTGACTAGATTCTCCACCTCACTTGTCACCCATGGTTCCTTCACCCTACCATTCTTTATCCTCCTCACCAGGACAAATTAATCAGGTGCCAATCAATATTAGGGAAGTTAAAGTCACCCATGATAACAGCCCTGTTATTTTTACAGCTTTCCAAAATCTACCTCCCAATCTGCTCCTCGGTATCTCTGCTGCTACCAGGGGGCCTATAGAATACCCCCAGTAGAGTAACTGCTCCCTTCCTGTTCCTGACTTCTACCCATACTGACTCAAAAGAGGATCCTGCTACATTACCCACCCTTTCTGTAGCTGTAATAGCATCCCTGACCAGTAATGCCACCCCTCCTCCCCTTATCCCCTCTCTATCCCCTTTAAAGCACTGAAATCCAGGAATATTGAGAATCCATTCCTGCCCTGGTGCCAGCCAAGTCTCTGTAATGGCCACTACATCATAAATCCATGTATGTATCCAAGCTCTCAGTTCATCACCTTTATTCCTGATGCTTCTTGCATTGAAGTACACAGACTTTAGCCCTTCTACCTTACTACCTGTACACCCTTTATTCTGTTTCGCTTTCCTCAAAGCCTCTCTATAAGATCTGGCTTTACTCCATGCACTTCTTCCAGGGCTCTATCGCTCCAGGTCCCATCCTATGAGAATAGGTTGAGTGAACTCGACCTTTTCTCCTTGCAGCGAAGGAGGATGAGAGGTGACCTGATAGAGGTGTACAAGATGATGAGAGGCATTGATCGTGTGGATAGTCAGAGGCTTTTTCCCAGGGCTGAAATGGTTACCACAAGAGGATACAGGTTTAAGGTGCTGGGGAGTAGGTACAGAGGAGATGTCAGGGCTAAATTTTTTACTCAGAGTGGTGAGTGCGTGGAATGGGCTGCCAGCAACGGTGGTGGAGGTGGATACGATAGGGTCTTTTAAGAGGCTTTTAGATAGTTACATGGAGCTTAGAAAAATAGAGGGATTTGGTAAGCCTAGTAATTTCTGAGATAGGGACATGTTCGGCACAACTTTGTGGGCTGAAGGACCTGTATTGTGCTGTAGGTTTTCTATGTTTCTAAATGGAGAAAATCCAAAACTCTGAAATGCAAAATGACCTGGGAGTCCTTGTGCAGAACACCCTGAAGGTTAACTTGCAGGTTGAGTTGGTGGTGAGGAAGGAAAATGCAATGTTAGCATTCATATCAAGAGGTCTAGAATACAAGAGCAGGGATGTGATGCTGAGGCTTTATAAGGCACTGGTGGGGCCTCACCTTGAGTATTGTGAACAGTTTTGGGCTCCTTATCTAAGAAAAGATGTGCTGGCATTGGAGAGGGTTCAGAGGAGGTTCACAGAATCATTCTGGGATTGAAAGGGTTATCATAGGAGGAATGTTTGACAGCTCTGAGCCTGTACTTGCCTGAATTTAGAAGGATGAGGGGGAATCTCATTGAAACCTTTCGAATGTTGAAATGCTTGTCAGAATAGATATGGAAAGGATGTTTCCCTTGGTGGGGGAGTCGAGGACAAGAGGGCACAGCCTCAGAGTAGAGGGGCGTCCATTTGAAACAGAGATGTGAAGAACTTTCTTTAGCCAGAGCGTGGTGAATCTGTTACCACAGGCAGCTGTGGAGACAACGTTACTGGGTGTACTTAAGGAACAGCTTGGTAGGTTCTTGACATCAAAGGTTCTTGGCATCAAAGATTATGGGGTGAAGGCCAGGTAGAGGGGCTGAGGAGGGGAATAAAGGATCAGCCATGATTGAGTGGTGGAGCAGATGATGGGCCAAATGGCCTAATTCTGTTCCTATGTCTTATGATCTAAGAATTAGAATCAGAATCAGGTTTAATATCACTGGCAGGTGCCCTAAAATTGTAATGCATGATAAAAGCTATATTGAATATCAGAAACTCATCGAATGCTGAAAGGCATTGATAGAGTGGATGTGGAGTGGATGTTTCCTATGGTGGGAGAGTCTAAGACCGGAACACACAACCTCAGAATAGAGGGGAGTCCTTTTAGGACGGAGATGAGGAATTCCTTTAGCTCGGTGCAGTAAATCTGTGGAATTTGTTGCCTCAAGCAGCTGTGGAGGCCAAGTCTTTGGGTATATTTAAGGTGGAAGTTAATAGATTCTTGATTAGTCAGGGCATGAAGGGTTATGGAGAGAAGGCAGGAGGTTGGGACTGAGAGGAAAATTAGATCAGACATGATGAAATGGCAGAGCAGACACAATGGGCCAAATGGCCTCATTCTGTTCCTATGTCTCGTGGTCTTATAAGTTACTAGGTTCAAAGTTCAAAGTAAAATTTATTATTGGAGTGCATACAACCGTGAGATTCTTTTTCTGCTGGCATATTTAGCAAATCTATAGAACAGTAATGGGAAACATCAGGAACTGTTAACTGTAAACAAACTGTGCAAATACAGATATAAATAACTAGCAATAAATAATGAGCATGAAATAACAAAATAACAGAGTGTAGCTGTCCCCTTTTGTTCATGAGCCTGATGGTTGGGGGGGTAGTAACTGTTCTTGAACCTCTGGTGCGAGTCCAGAGGCTCCTGTACCTTCTACCTGATGGCAGCAGTGAGAAAAGAGCATGGCCTGGGTGGTGAGGGTCTCTGATGGTGGATGCTGCTTTTCTACGGCCGTGTTTCACGTAGATGTGCTTAATGATTGGAGGGTTTACCCGTGATGTACTGGGCCAAATCCATTAGCTTTTGTCGGATTTTCCACTCAAAAACATTGGTGTTCCCATACCGGGCTGTAACGCAGCCAGTTGGTACACTTTCCACCGCACACCTATAGAAGTTTGTCAAGGTTTTTGATGACATGTCAAAACCCCACAGACTCCTGAGGAAGTAGAGGACTGTAAGGCTTTCTTTGCAATTATATTTATACGATGGGTCCAGGACAGGTCCACTGAGATAGTGACACCCAGGAATTTAAAGTTCTCCACCTCTGACCCTTCAACGATTTCTGGCTTATGGACCTCTGGTTTCCCTCTCCTGAAGTCAACAATCAGTTCTTGTCTTACTGAGATATATCTCCTCCCGTACGGTAGCAATAAGAAGAGGGCATGTCCTGGGTAATGGGGGTCCTGTCAGAGTCGGGTTTAATATCGCTGACAAATGCCATGAAATTTGTAGTTTTTGTGCACAATCACAAACCTTCCCATCTGGCGTCCTGCTGTTGGCCTCCAGGACAATGCGGAAGTCGCCGTGAAGGAGATGCTGAGGGAATTTGCCCGGCAGCGTCGGCAGAGCGACGGAGAGCTGGTGGTGAGCGCAGAGGAATTCATGGATGACGGGACTCCAATCAGGTTGACCGTGAAGATCGATGAGGCAGAGGTGAGCTTCTCCTCCACGTACACACAGAGATTAGACGTGATCCCAAACAGGAACAGGTTCCCCATCTTTCCGATCTAGCACACAGGCAATGATCATCAGTACACCTCTCGAGTTTATTCCATCTTCTATTCACCAAGAAAAACCTGTCAACTTCCTCTGTAACATTAATGTGTTCTCTCTACTGACCCCCCACCCTCTCAACCTGCTGTCCACTCTGTACAATCCCACCTTTCTTGTACCCGTATCCCTCCCTCTTTAACCTCCCCCTCTCTCCGCCCCGCTCCCGCCACCCTTTTCCCCCTCTTCCCCTTTCCCCCCTTTCCCCCTCTTCCCCTTTCCCCCTCTTCCCCTTTCCCCCTCTTCCCCTTTCCCCCCCTTTACCCCTCTTCCCCTTTCCCCCTTCCCTCCCCCTTTCCCCCTTCCCCCTTTCCCCCTCACCCCATCCCCTCCTGCCCCATCCCCTTTCCCCTACCCCAACCACCCTACCACCACCCTCTCCCCCCAACCCCTCTCCCCATTTCATGCCTCACCCTTTGCCACCCCTCTTTCTCTCTCCCCTCCCCTTCCCTCTCCACCTTTCTCTCTATCTCTCTCTCTCCCCACCTTTCTCTCTCTCTCTCTCTCTGTCTCTCTTTCCATCTCTTTTTCTACTTGTCACCTTCACTTTCTTGCTCTCTAATCCCCTCACATTCTCGATTGCAACAACACTTTCTCTGTGTTCCTTGGCCAATCTCCCCCTCGCGATCGCTCTCAACTCCTGCCCACTTCCCTCTCCATCGACCCTCTCACCCTCCATCCTCCTGTCTCCTCCAGGGAACGGCCGTGTTTGATTTCACAGGCACCGGACCGGAAGTATTTGGGAATTGCAATGCTCCTCGAGCTATCACCCTCTCGGCACTCATCTACTGCCTCAGGTGCATGGTAGGGCAGGATATACCCCTCAATCAGGTGAGTGTTCCCTGTCTAGTGGTGAACGGGGAGGGGGAGGGGAACAGAGTGTGGGGAGTTAATGAAGAATAAACAGGGAGGGAGTTGTGAACAGAGGGAGTACGTGAGTGAACGGGGAGTACGCGGGTTAACGGAGACGGGGAGTGAATGGGGAGTACGCGGGTCAACATGGACGGGGAGTACGCGGGTGAACGTGGACGGGGAGTGAATGGGGAACATGTGAGTGAATGGGGACGGGGAGTGAACGGGGAGTACGCAGGTGAACGTGGACGGGGAGTGAATGGGGAGCATGCGGGTGAATGGGGATGGGGAGTGAACAGGGAGTACGCGGATTAACGGAGACGGGGAGTGAACGGGGAGTACGCGGGTGAACAGGGACGGGGAGTGAATGGGGAGTACGCGGGTGAACGTGGACGGGGAGTACACGGGTGAATGGGGAGCATGCGGGTGAATGGGGACGGGGAGTGAATGGGGAGCACGCGGGTGAATGGGGACAGGGAGTGAACGGGGAGCACTCGGGTGAATGGGGACGGGGAGTGAATGGGGAGCACGCGGGTGAATGGGGATGGGGAGTGAACGGGGAGCACGCGGGTGAACGGGGACGGGGAGTGAACGTGGAGCACGCGGGTGAATGGGGACCAAGTGAACGGGGAGTACGGGAGTGACTGGAAACGGGGGTTATCAGACGGAGTTGTGGGTGGAGTGTGTAGGAGCTGATGGTTACAGCGAGTAGTAATAAGACTGGGGCTGTATTATCTGGGTGCTCTGTTTGTCACTGGTTGGGTGGGTCTTTGCTGCTGGAGGGGTGGTACCCCTCTCTGCCCCCTATCTGACCCGTCACCACCTGCTCTCTGACCTGTCACTGCCCACTCTCCGGCCTGTCACCGCCCGCTCTCCGGCCCGTCACCACCCGCTCTCTGACCCGTCTCTGCCCCGTGACAGGGCTGCCTCACTCCAGTGAAGATCGTCGTTCCGAAGGGCTCCATCCTCGACCCCTCGTCGGGGGCCGCCGTGGTGGGGGGTAACGTACTGACCTCGCAGCGGGTGGTGGATGTCATTTTCAAGGCGTTCAGGGTCTGTGCGGCCTCCCAGGTGAGTGTGAGCCAGCGGGATGCGTCCATAGGTTGTTCAGTGTCGCAGTGAGTGAAAACTCCCTTCAAGAGACCCTCCCCCCTCACCCTCCCTTCCCTCTACCCCTCACCCCTCCTACCCCTATCCCTCTCCCTCTCCCTCTCCTCCCTCCCATCTCCCCTCCAGCCCCTCTCTCTCATCCCCCTCCCCTCCAGCCCCTCTCTCTCATCCTCCTCCCCATCTCCCCTCACCTCACCTTCACCCCCCCGCCTCCACCCCCTACCCCCCCACCTCCTACACTCCCCACCTCCCGCTCCCACTCCCTCTAACTCTCACTTGCTGCTCCTCCCAGGGCTGCATGAATAACGTCACGTTCGGCAACGAGCAAGTGGGCTACTACGAGACTGTGGCTGGAGGGTCTGGAGCAGGTCCAGGGTGGGAAGGCCGAGGAGGGGTCCACACCCACATGACCAACACACGGATCACAGACCCGGAGATCCTGGAGAAAAGGTACTGACCCAGGGATGTCAACTGGACCGGCTCTCGGAAGAAATGAAGGTTTATGGGGACAAGGTGGGAGAGTGGGGTTAAAAATAAACAGTGATGATTAAATGGTGTAACAGATTCATAGAATGCTACTGCACAGTTCTGGCCCTTCTGCCCACTTTGTTGTGCCGGCCCTTTAACCTACTCTAAGATCAATCTAACCCCTCCCTCCTACAGAACCCTCCATTTTCCATCATCAGTGTGTCTCTATAATAATCTCTTCAATGCCTCTACCACCACCCTGACAGTGTGTTCCACACACCCACCACTCTGTAAAAAAAATCTTCCCTATACTTTCCTCCAATCACCTTAAAATCATACCCCCTTGCACCCTGCACCTTGCAGCCATTTGCACCCTGGGTAAAAGGCTCTGACTGTCCACTCATGTCATCCTGTACTCCTCTATCAAGTCACTTCTCATGCTCCTTCACTCCAAAGAGAGAAGCCCTGCCTCTCTCACTCTGTCCTCATAAGACATGCTCTCTAATCCAGGGAGCGTCCTGGTGAATCTCATCTCTAATCCAGGGAGCGTCCTGGTGAATCTCCTCTCTAATCCAGGGAGCGTCCTGGTGAATCTCCTCTCTAATCCAGAGAGCGTCCTGGTGAATCTCCTCTCTAATCCAGGGAGCGTCCTGGTGAATCTCCTCTGCACCCTCTCTAATCCAGGCAGCATGCTGGTGAATCTCCTCTGCACCCTCTCTAATCCAGGCAGCATCCTGGTGAATCTCCTCTACACCCTCTCTAACCCAGGCAGTATCCTGGTGAATCTCCTCTGCACCCTTTCTAATCCAGGCAGCATCCTGGTGAATCTCCTCTACACCCTCTCTGATCCAGGCAGCATGCTGGTGAATCTCCTCTGCACCCTCTCTAATCCAGGCAGCATCCTAGTGAATCTCCTCTGCACCCTCTCTAATCCAGGCAGCATCCTGGTAAATCTCCTCTGCACCCTCTCTAATCCAGGCAGCATCCTGGTGAATCTCCTCTGCACCCTCTCTGATGCAGGCAGCATCCTGGTGAATCTCCTCTGCACCCTCTCTAATCCAGGCAGCATCCTGGTGAATCTCCTCTGCACCCTCTCTAATCCAGGCAGCATCCTGGTGAATCTCCTCTGCACCCTCTCTGATCCAGGCAGCATCCTGGTGAATCTCCTCTGCACCCCCTCTAATCCAGGCAGAGTACTGGTGAATCTCCTCTGCACCCTCTCTAATCCAGGCAGCGTACTGGTGAATCTCCTCTGCACCCTCTCTAATCCAGGCAGCATCCTGGTGAATCTCCTCTGCACCCTCTCTAATCCAGGCAGCATCCTGGTGAATCTCCTCTGCACCCTCTCTAATCCAGGCAGCATCCTGGTGAATCTCCTCTGCACCCTCTCTAATCCAGATAGCATCCTGGTGAATCTCCTCTGCACCCTCTCTAATCCAGGCAGCGTCGTGGTGAATCTCCTCTGCACCCTCTCTAATCCAGGCAGCATCCTGGTGAATCTCCTCTGCACCCTCTCTAATCCAGGCAGCATCCTGGTGAATCTCCTCTCTAAAGTCCTGCAATGAGGCGACCAGAACTGAGCACAATGTTCCCGGTGTGGTTGAATTCCCTAATGCTGAGCCTACGTTTAATGGTCCTGCATTCTTTGCTGGATTTCCTCACAGGTATCCCGTGGTCCTGAGGAGGTTTGAGCTGAAGCCTGGTTCAGGGGGTAAAGGACGTCACTGTGGAGGTGATGGAGTCATTCGGGAACTGCTTTTTCGAGAGAATGTCATCCTCTCGGTGCTGACAGAACGTCGAGCTTTCCAGCCCTACGGACTAGACGGTACAAATGGAAGCTTCATAAATCAGGGTATTGGATTTGGGAGATGGGGTACGATGTTAAAGTTGTATAAGTCAATCTTCCTCCTCTTAAACCCATCACCCCTACTGGAAGTTTATGTAGGGGGAAAAGATTAGATTAACCACGTTCCTCCCCACTCCTTCAGGCGTAACAGGCGGCAACCTTTTAGTGTCTGTCTCTCTCATGAGGCCGAGTTGTGAGCCTGTCACTCAGCCCAGCACGGGTGGACCTGGCGCGAGGAGTGGGTCAGGCTGGGGACAGGGACCTGGAGCGAGGAGTGGGCCAGGCTGGGGACAGGGACCTGGAGCGGGGAGTGGGCCATGCTGGGGACCGGGACCAGGACCTGGAGCGGGGAGCGGGCCAGGCTGGGGACCGGGACCGGGCGCGGGGAGCGGGCCAGGCTGGGGACCGGGACCAGGACCTGGAGCGGGGAGCGGGTCAGGCTGGGGACCGGGACCTGGAGCGAGGAGCGGGCCAGGCTGGGGACCGGGAGCGGGGAGCGGGGAGCGGGCCAGGCTGGGGACCGGGAGCGGGGAGCGGGGAGCGGGCCAGGCTGGGGACCGGGACCTGGAGCGGGGAGCGGGCCAGGCTGGGGACCGGGACCTGGAGCGGGGAGCGGGCCAGGCTGGGGACCGGGACCTGGAGCGGGGAGCGGGCCAGGCTGGGGACCGGGACCGGGCGCGGGGACCGGGCCAGGCTGGGGACCGGGACCTGGAGCGGGGAGCGGGCCAGGCTGGGGACCAGGACCTGGAGCGGGGAGCGGGCCAGGCTGGGGACCGGGACCGGGCGCGGGGAGCGGGCCAGGCTGGGGACCGGGACCGGGACCAGGACCTGGAGCGGGGAGCGGGTCAGGCTGGGGACCGGGACCTGGCGCGAGGAGCGGGCCAGGCTGGGGACCGGGAGCGGGGAGCGGGGAGCGGGCCAGGCTGGGGACCGGGACCTGGAGCGGGGAGCGGGCCAGGCTGGGGACCGGGACCTGGAGCGGGGAGCGGGCCAGGCTGGGGACCGGGACCGGGACCTGGCGCGAGGAGCGGGCCAGGCTGGGGACCGGGCGCGAGGAGCGGGGAGCGGGCCAGGCTGGGGACCGGGACCTGGAGCGGGGAGCGGGCCAGGCTGGGGACCAGGACCTGGAGCGGGGAGCGGGCCAGGCTGGGGACCGGGGACCGGGCGCGGGGAGCGGGCCAGGCTGGGGACCGGGACCGGGACCAGGACCTGGAGCGGTGAGCGGGTCAAGCTGGGGACCGGGACCTGGAGCGAGGAGCGGGCCAGGCTGGGGACCGGGAGCGGGGAGCGGGGAGCGGGCCAGGCTGGGGACCGGGACCTGGAGCGAGGAGCGGGCCAGGCTGGGGACCGGGAGCGGGGAGCGGGCCAGGCTGGGGACCGGGAGCGGGGAGCGGGCCAGGCTGGGGACCGGGAGCGGGGAGCGGGGAGCGGGCCAGGCTGGGGACCGGGACCTGGAGCGGGGAGCGGGCCAGGCTGGGGACCAGGACCTGGAGCGGGGAGCGGGCCAGGCTGGGGACCGGGACCGGGCGCGGGGAGCGGGCCAGGCTGGGGACCGGGACCTGGAGCGGGGAGCGGGTCAGGCTGGGGACCGGGACCTGGCGCGAGGAGCGGGCCAGGCTGGGGACCGGGAGCGGGGAGCGGGCCAGGCTGGGGACCGGGCGCGAGGAGCGGGCCAGGCTGGGGACCGGGACCTGGAGCGGGGAGCGGGCCAGGCTGGGGACCGGGAGCGGGGAGCGGGCCAGGCTGGGGACCGGGAGCGGGGAGCGGGCCAGGCTGGGGACCGGGCGCGAGGAGCGGGCCAGGCTGGGGACCGGGACCTGGAACGAGGAGCGGGCCAGGCTGGGGACCGGGACCTGGAGCGAGGAGCGGGCCAAGCTGGGGACCGGGACCTGGAGCGAGGAGCGGGCCAGGCTGGGGACCGGGAGCGGGGAGCGGGTCAGGCTGGGGACCGGGACCTGGCGTGAGGAGCGGGTCAGGGTGGGGACCTGGACCTGGCGCGGGGAACGGGTCAGGCTGGGGACCGGGACCTGGAGCGGGGAGTGGGTCAGGCTGGGGACCGGGACCTGGAGCGAGGAGCGGGCCAGGCTGGGGACCGGGATCGGGACCTGGAGCGAGGAGCGGGCCAGGCTGGGGACCGGGACCTGGAGCGAGGAGCGGGCCAGGCTGGGGACCGGGAGCGGGGAGCGGGTCAGGCTGGGGACCGGGACCTGGCGTGAGGAGCGGGTCAGGGTGGGGACCTGGACCTGGCGCGGGGAACGGGTCAGGCTGGGGACCGGGACCTGGAACGAGGAGCGGGCCAGGCTGGGGACCGGGACCTGGAGCGAGGAGCGGGCCAAGCTGGGGACCGGGACCTGGAGCGAGGAGCGGGCCAGGCTGGGGACCGGGACCGGGAGCGGGGTGCGGGCCAGGCTGGGGACCGGGAGCGGGGAGCGGGTCAGGCTGGGGACCGGGACCGGGACCTGGAGCGAGGAGCGGGCCAGGCTGGGGACCGGGATCGGGACCTGGAGCGAGGAGCGGGCCAGGCTGGGGACCGGGACCTGGAGCGAGGAGCGGGCCAGGCTGGGGACCGGGAGCGGGGAGCGGGTCAGGCTGGGGACCGGGACCTGGCGTGAGGAGCGGGTCAGGGTGGGGACCTGGACCTGGCGCGGGGAACGGGTCAGGCTGGGGACCGGGACCTGGAGCGGGGAGTGGGTCAGGCTGGGGACCGGGACCTGGAGCGAGGAGCGGGCCAGGCTGGGGACTGGGACCTGGAGCGAGGAGCGGGCCAGGCTGGGGACCGGGACCGGTACCTGGCGCGGGGAGCGGGTCAGGCTGGGGATCGGGACCGGTAGCTGGCGCGGGGAGCGGGCCAGGCTGGGGACTGGGACCGGGCACGAGGAGCGGGCCAGGCTGGGGACCGGGACCGGGCACGAGGAGCGGTCCAGGCTGGGGACTGGGACCTGGAGCGAGGAGCGGGCCAGGCTGGGGACCGGGACCGGTACCTGGCGCGGGGAGCGGGCCAGGCTGGGGACTGGGACCGGGCACGAGGAGCGGGCCAGGCTGGGGACCGGGACCGGGCACGAGGAGCGGTCCAGGCTGGGGACCGGGACCTGGTGCGGGGAGCGGGACCTGGAGCGGGGAGCGGGCCAGGCTGGGGACCGGGACCAGGAACTGGAGCGGGGAGCGGGCCAGGCTGGGGACCGGGACCGGGACCTGGAGCGGGGAGCGGGCCAGGCTGGGGACCGGGACCGGGACCTGGAGCGGGGAGCGGGTCAGGCTGGGGACCGGGACCGGGACCTGGAGCGAGGAGCGGGCCACGCTGGGGACCGGGACCTGGAGCGAGGAGCGGGCCAGGCTGGGGACCGGGACCTGGCGCGGGGAGCGGGCCAGGCTGGGGACCGGGACTTGGAGCGAGGAGCGGGCCAGGCTGGGGACCGGGACCGGGACCTGGCGCGAGGAGCGGGTCAGGCTGGGGACCGGGACCTGGCGCGAGGAGCGGGCCAGGCTGGGGACCAGGACCTGGAGCGGGGAGCGGGCCAGGCTGGGGACCAGGACCTGGAGCGGGGAGCGGGCCAGGCTGGGGGACCGGGGCTGGGCACGAGGAGCGGGCCAGGCTGGGGACCGGGACCTGGCGCGAGGAGCGGGCCAGGCTGGGGACCAGGACCTGGAGCGAGGAGCGGGCCAGGCTGGGGACCGGGACCGGGACCTGGCGCGAGGAGCGGGTCAGGCTGGGGACCGGGACCTGGCGCGAGGAGCGGGCCAGGCTGGGGACCGGGACCTGGCGCGAGGAGCGGGCCAGGCTGGGGACTGGGACCGGGACCTGGAGCGAGGAGCGGGCCAGGCTGGGGACCGGGACCTGGAGCGGGGAGCGGGCCAGGTTGGGGACCAGGACCTGGAGCGGGGAGCGGGCCAGGCTGGGGACCGGGACCTGGAGCGGGGAGCGGGCCAGGCTGGGGGACCGGGGCTGGGCACGAGGAGCGGGCCAGGCTGGGGACCGGGACCTGGAGCGGGGAGCGGGCCAGGCTGGGGACCGGGACCTGGAGCGAGGAGCTGGCCAGGCTGGGGGACCGGGGCCGGGCACGAGGAGCGGGCCAGGCTCGGGACTGGGACCTGGCGCGGGGAGTGGGCCAGGCTCGGTAGCGGGACCGGGGGCGGGCCAGGCTCAAGACTGGGACCTGGCGCGGGGAGCGGGCCAGGCTCGGTAGCGGGACCTGGCGCTCCGAAGTCCGGATGCAGTTGCTATGATACCATGAGCATTGTGGAGTAGTTTAAAATCTTAGCACAACATTGTGGGCTGAAGGGCCTGTACTGTACAGTTCTATGTCCCTTCATTGCCACTGGGACTACAAACCAACAGGTGCTGGAAACACCCTGCGCAGGTCCGCCCGCGTCTGTGGGAAGAGAAACGGAAATACTGAGCAGGAGGGTGTGACCGGCAGGTCAGGCAGTGCATTCCCTCCTTTCCGGAGGGAATCACAGACGGGATGCAAGTTAGCTGGAGTTCTAGAATTCAGTGTTGACTCCAGAAAGCTGCACTGCCCGCGGCGGGGGGGCGGGGGGTGGTTGGGAGGAAGGATTGGTACAATGCAGTGTTGTTCCTCATAGGGGCATTACGTGAGTGGGACTGGGGGAGGGGGAGAGGCGCTTCACACCGGTGGGATCGAGGGGACTGAAGGGCATTTCACGTGGGTGGAACTAGGCTCGTTTCAGGCTGTCGGGACCATTGGATGTTTTGGACGGGGGAACTGAGATTTCAGGTGGGTGGGACTCTGGGGTATTTTGGGTGCGTGAGGCACAAAGGGGGACATTTCAGATTGTTGGAAAGGGGGTGTTTGTTTTGGACATGTGCAAACGGGGTTGTTTCACGCACAAAAGGCAGGACGCCAAGAGTTTTGGCCGAAAATGTCGACTGTACTCGTTGCCATTGATGCTGCCTGACCTGCTGAGTTCCTCCAGCATTTTGTGTGTGTTGCTCAGATGTCCAGCACCTGCAGATTTTCTGTTGTTTGTGATGGGGTTGTTTCAGGTGGTCGGGATCGAGAGGTCTGTTTCAGTGTGAAAAACTGCAGGGAGTGTTTCGGGCAGGACTGGGGGTGAGGCTCGTTTCGGTCAGGTCTGATTGAGGGTATCTCCAGTGTGCAGGACCAGGGGAGTGTTTCGGGAGGATGGGATTGGGGACGTTTCCGGTGGGCCGGACCTGGGGAGCGTTTCGGGAGGGTGGGATTGGGGACGTTTCCGGTGGGCCGGACCGGGGGGAGCGTTTCGGGAGGGTGGGATTGGGGACGTTTCCGGTGGGCCGGACCGGGGGAGCGTTTCGGGAGGGTGGGATTGGGGACGTTTCCGGTGGGCCGGACCGGGGGAGCGTTTCGGGAGGGTGGGATTGGGGACGTTTCCGGTGGGCCGGACCGGGGGAGCGTTTCGGGAGGGTGGGATTGGGGACGTTTCCGGTGGGCCGGACCGGGGGAGCGTTTCGGGAGGGTGGGATTGGGGACGTTTCCGGTAGGCCGGACCGGGGGAGCGTTTCGGGAGGATGGGATTGGGGACGTTTCCGGTGGGCCGGACCGGGGGAGCGTTTCGGGAGGGTGGGATTGGGGACGTTTCCGGTGGGCCGGACCGGGGGAGCGTTTCGGGAGGGTGGGATTGGGGACGTTTCCAGTGGGCCGGACCAGGGGAGCATTTCGGGATGGTGGGAATGGGGATGTTTAGGGTGAGGATATTGTGTGGAATCAGCTGTTTTTCCTTTCACTGCCCCTCTGGGTTCTGGTCTGTATGCAGGAGGGGAGCCCGGAGCACGGGGACTCAATCTGCTGATCCGCCAGGACGGGAGAACCATAAACCTCGGTGCAAAAACATCTGTCGCCATCGAGCCTGGGGTGAGAGAACAGAGACGCCATCACACCGTCCCACGCTGTACCAATGTGTGTGTGTGTGTGTTATCATCATCGCACAGAGAGATGGACAGATACACTCTTTCTCACACACATACACTCCCACACACACGCACATGCGCACCCTCGCACAGGCACACCCTCGCACACGCGCACCCTTGCACACGCGAACCCTCGCACTCGCACCCTCGCACAGGCACCCTCTCACACTCGCGCGCACACTCGCGCCCTCTCACACTCGCACGCACACGTGCACCCTCGCACTCGCACCCTCTCACACTCGCGCGCACACGCGCTCCCTCGCACCCTCGCACTCGCACACTCTCCCACACATGCGCACCCTCGCACTCGCGCCCTCTCACACTCGCGCGCACACGCGCACCCTCGCACTCGCACACTCTCCCACACACACGCACATGCGCACCCTTGCACACGCGCACCCTCGCACTCGCACCCTCTCCCCCACACACGCACATGCGCACCCTCGCACTCGCACCCTCTCCCCCACACACGCACATGTGCACCCTCGCACACACGCACCCTCGCACTCGCACACTCTCCCACACACACGCACATGCGCACCCTCGCACACGCGCACCCTCGCACTCGCACACTCTCACACTCGCGCACCCTCACAGACGTGCACACTCAGACACAGAGAGACTCTCACACTGTCATGCACTCTCTCACACACAGATATACACAAACTCACCAACACATGTTCACAGACCCTCCCCCTCCACTACTAGGAGTAGTAGTTTCCCACTACTCTTGGTGACTTTGTACACACGAGTTTTTAGTTTGATGCCTTTTTTTATTTCCATAGTTATCCAAGGCTGGCTCTCCCCACCCTTACTGTCCTTGCTTATAACTGGAATATATTTTTGTCGAGCACCGTGAAAAATCTCTTTGAAAGTCTTCCACCATTCCTCAACCATCCCACCATGTAGCCAGTCTACACTCGCAAAATCCTCCCTCATCCCATTGTAGTCTCCATTGTTTAGGCATAATACACTGGTTTTAGATCGAACTATTGCACCCTCCATCTGTATGAGAAACTCAATCATACTGTGATCACCCCTTTCCAAGAGGGTCCCCAAGTACAAGATCTCTAATTTTACCTGTCTCATTGCTCAGGACCAGATTGAAGATAGCAAGTTCCCTTGTAGGTTCAGTAACATGCTGTTCAAAAACAGCTATCACACATGCTTTCTCTGAAGTCCTCTTCAAGACCGCCTTGACCAACTTGATTCACCCAATCTACGTGCAAGTTAAAGTCCCCCATGATAACTGCTGTTCCATTCTTACATGCCTCAGATATTTCTGTTTATTGCCTGTGTCGCTGTAATGTTATTACTCAGTGGCCGATAGACAACTCCCACCAGTGATTTCTTTCCCTTTACTATTCCTAATCTCTACCCAGATGGACTCCACATTCTGCTCCCTCAATCTTACATCATCTCTCTCTATCACCCTGATCCCATCCTTGATTAAGAGCACTGCCCCACCTTCCTGCCCATCCTTCTGTATTACCTGATATCCTTGGATATTTAATTCCCAATCCTCTCCACCCTGTAACCACATTTGTTTTGAATACAACAGGCATTCAGATAAAGTGATCTTACACTCATTGTACTTTTTAAAGTCTAGTAATCTTTTGCCCTCATCATCCCCCCGCCTCTTGCCTCCGAAGGGAGGATTTGCAGATGATGTGAGGGTGGGTGGAGCAGCAGATTGTGTTGAGGGAGCAGGGAGGCTGCAGATGGACTTGGACGGATGAGGAGAATGGACGAAGAAGTGGCAGGCGGAACACAGTCGAGGGAAGTGTACGGTCATGCACTTTGGTGGAAGGAGTAAAGGAGTAGACTAATTTCTAAACAGGGAGAAATTTCAAAGATCAGAGGAGCAAAGAGATTTGGGAGTGTTTGTGTAGGATTCCCGATAGGTTAACTTGTAGGTTGAGTCGGCGTTAAGGAAAACTGAAGCGATATTGGCATTAATTTCATGAGGACCGGAATATAGAAGTGGCGATGTACTGTGAGTAATTTTGGGCCTCCAATCTGAGAAAAGATGAGCTGGCATTGGAGAGGGTCCACAGGAGGCTCACAAGAATGATTCCAGGATGATCGTACAGTATGAGGCACGTCTGATGGCTCTGTGCCTGTGATCACGAGTTCAGAGAAATGAGTGGGGACCTCATTGAAACCTACTGAATGTTGAAAGGCCTGGATGGTGAGGATGTCTCCCTATGTGGGGGACTCGAGAATGAGAGGGCACAGCCTCAGAACAGAGATGAGGAGGAATTTCTTTATCCAGAGGGTGGTGAATCTGTGGAATTCATTGACACAAACAGCTGTGAGACCATCATTGGATGTATTTAAAGCAAAGGTTGATTGGTTTTTGATTAGTCAGGGTATCAATGATTACGGGGTGAAGGTAGGAGAATGGGGTTGACAGGGATAATAAATCAGCCATGATGGAATGGCAGAACAGACGCAATGGGCTGAATGGCCTGATTTTGCTTCATGTCTTGTGGTCTGTCTCTCGTTTTCCCTCCCCCTTTGGCTCTCCTTGTTTCCCCTCCCCCCTCGCCAATCAGAAACTCACTCTCCCTCCCTCTATCTTTCTCAGGACACCTTTCAGTTGCACACTCCTGGAGGTGGAGGCTGGGGTTCCCCTGAGGATGTGACGGGGACGCACGAAGTTCCTTCAGGATCCAAGCCAGCAAACCGTAGACCAGGTGCTGCTGTACTTCAGCACGGAAGTGTCTTTGAGTATAAACAAATGCAAGAGTCCGTGTGACCACTCACTCCTCAGTAACTCCTCCAGTCGAGAAGGGACAATGGTGACAAACACTGACATTTAATTTTAATTCAGTTTCTGTACCGTGTAGGTCAAAAATCACCGGATGTTAACTATCTTGTGAAGGAAAATGAAATGATTGTTACTCCAGATCTGATGCAGCAGAAAAAAAGATGAAGAACACAATCAAATTGTTAAAAGCACAAGTATAAATATGTAAGAGCTTTCTAAATACGTTGAAGTTTAATTGTCGTTCAGCCATACGTGAATCCAGCAAAACGAAACGGTGTTCCTCAGGGCCAAGTTCCAAACCACAGAACCAGCAGTCACACACAGCACAATATACGATATCAGCAAAGTACAGTCACACAGAATAAAGCACAGCCCAAGTCCCTGACTCCATGAATGTTGCAGCAGCCTGCGGTCAAACACGTACAGTTTCACTTCTACCGAGCAAAACCTGGGGCAGCTTGGGCACTGCACCGTACTGACTCCTGGGTGACTGTAAATGGGCGACACCACGGCATGAGGCCTGGCGCTCACTACAACCAAGGCCACGCACCTTCCCCGCCACCCGCCAATAAGTCAGAGAATTGGTTTGCAGCCTTCCACATTGACAATGTCCAACAGGGACTTGCGATCGCAAGAAAAGCGACTGAGATGATCACTGGCTGTCAGGCTGCACGCTGACTCCTCTGAAGCACTGATTATGTGTCACAGAGTGTCGCTGGGCTCAGGAGTGTCCGTACATACTGACGGACCGGAAATTATAAAGTCGTGGAGGGCTGGGTTTGTGGGTGGAGGTGTTGATCAGTCTTGCTGCTCGGGGAAAGTAACTGTTTTTGAGTCTGGTGTGGATGCTACGTCGCTTCCTCCCCCATGGGAGTGGGGCGAACAGTCCGTGAGCAGGGTATGAAACTATGTTGAATATCTTGGGGATGTGTATCTCCAGACAATCAAAGAAATTCTCCATCACCCATCCAAACAGTCAGACAGGCGATTCTGTGGACGCAGGAAAGAAACACGGATGGTAGTTTGCCTCCCAGGTGCCGAGATCACGTCCACGATATCCTGCAGTGGGAAGGAGAACAGCCAGAGGTCGTGGTACATATTGGTACCAATGACATGGGTAGGAAAAGGGAAGAGGTCCTGAAAACAGACTACAGGGAGTTAGGAAGGAAGTTGAGAAGCAGGACCTCAAAGGTAGTAATCTCGGGATTACTGCCTGTGCCACATGACAGTGAGAATAGGAATAGGATGAGGTGGAGGATAAATGCGTGGCTGAGGGATTGGAGCAGGGGGCAGGGATTCAGATTTCTGGATAATTGGGACCTCTTTTAGGGCAGGTGTGACCTGTACAAAGAGGACGGGTTGCACTTGAATCCCAGGGGGAACAATATCCTGGTGGGGAGGTTTGCTAAAGCTGCTGGGGAGAGTTTAAACTAGAATTGTTGGGGGGGGGGGGAACCAAACTGAAGAGACTGGGGAAGAGGCAGTTGGCTCACAAATAGAGAAAGCTTGTAGACAGTGTGTGAGGGAGGATAGGCAGGTGATAGAGAAGGGACGCGCTCAGACCGAAGGCGTGAGATGTGTCTATTTTAATGCAAGGAGTGTTGTGAACAAAGCGGATGAGCTTAGAGCGTGGATCAGTACTTGGAGCTATGATGTTGTGGCCATTACAGAGACTTGGATGGCTCAGGGACAGGAATGGTTACTTTGTGCCAGGCTTTAGATGTTTCAGAAAGGACAGGGAGGGAGGCAAAAGAGATGGGGGTGTGACACTGTTGATCAGAGATAGTGTCACAGCTGCAGAAAAGGTGGACGTAGTGGAGGGATTGTTTAGAGTCTCTGTGGGTGGAGGTTAGGAACTCTACTGTCAATAACTCTACTGTGTGTTTTTTATAGACCACCCACTAGTAACAGGGATATCGAGGAGCAGATAGGGAGACAGATTCTGGAAAGATGTAATAATAACAGGGTTGTTGTGGTGGGAGATTTTAATTTCCCAAATATTGATTGGCATGACCCTAGAGTGAGGGGTTTCTTAGATGTGTTCAGGAAGGTTTCCTGACAGAATATGTAGATAAGCCTACAAGAGGAGAGACTGTACTTGATCTGGTATTGGGAAATGAACCTGGTCAGGTGTCAGGTCTCTCAGTGGGAGAGCATTTTGGAGATAGTGATCACAATTCTATCTCCTTTACCATAGCATTGGAGAGGAATAGGAACAGACAAGTTAGGAAAGCGTTTATTTGGAGGAAGGGGAAATATGAGGCGATCAGGCAGGAACTTGGAAGCATAAATTGGGAACAGATGTTCTCAGGGAAATGTACGGCAGGAATGTGGCCAATGTTCAGAGGATATTTGCATGGGGTTCTGTATAGATACATTCCAATGAGATAGGGAAAGGATGGTAGGGTACAGGAACCGTGGTGCACAAAGGCTGTTGTAAATCAAGTCAAGAAGGAAAGAAGAGCTTACGAAAGGTTCAAAAAGCTAGGTAACGATAGAGATCTAGAAGATTATAAGGCTAGCAGGAAAGAGCTTAAGAAAAAAATTAGAGAGCCAGAAGGGGCCATGAGAAGGCCTTGGTGGGCAGGATTAAAGAAAACTCCAAGGCACTCTACATGTATGTGAAGAGCAAGAGGATAAGACGTGAGAGAGAAGGACCAATCAAGTGTGACAGTGGGAAAGTGTGTGTGGAAGCGGAGGAGATAGCAGACGTACTTAATGAACACTTTGCCCCATTATTCAGTATGGAAAAGGCTCTTGGTGATGATAGTGATAACTTGCAGCAGATTGAAAAACTTGAGCGTGTAGATATTAAGAAAGAGGATGTGCTGGAGCTTTTGAAAAACATCAAATTGGTTAAGTCACCAGGCGAGATGTACCCCAGGCTACAGTGGGAGGCGAGGGAGGAGATTGCTGAGCCTCTGGTGATGATCTTTGCATCATCAATGAGGATGGGAGAGGTTATCGAGGATTGGAGGGTTGCAGATGTTGTTCCCTTATTCAAGAAAGGGAGTAGAGACAGCCCAGGAAATTATAGACCAGTGAGTCTTACTTCAGTGGTTGGTAAGTTGTTGGAGAAGATTGTGAGAGGCAGGATTTATGAACATTTGGAGAGGTATAATATGATTAGAAATAATCAGCATAGCTTTGTAAAGGGCAGATCGTGCCTTACCAGCCTGATTGAATATTTTGAGGATGTGACTAAACACATTGATGAAGGAAGAGCAGTAGATGCAGTGTATATGGATTTCAGCAAGGCATTTGATAAGATATCCCATGCAGGGCTTATTGAGAAAGTAAAGAGGCATGGGATCCAAAGGGACATTGCTTTGTGGATCCAGAACTGGCTTGCCCACAGAAGGCAAAGAGTGGTTGTAGACCGGTCATATTCTGTATGGAGTTCAGTCACCAGTGGCAGATAGAGTTCAACCCAGACAAGTGTGAAGTGGTTCATTTTGGTAGGTCAAATATGATGGCAGAATATAGTATTAATGGTAAGACTCTTGGCAGTGTGGGGGATGAGAGGGATCTTGGGGTCCGAGTCTATAGGACACTCAAAGCAGCTGCGCAGGTTGACTCTGTGGTTAAGAAGGCGAACAGTGTATTGGCCTTAATCAATTGTGGAATTGAGTTTAGGGGCCAAGAGGTAATATTGCAGCTATATAGGACCCTGGTCAGACCCCACTTGGAGTACTGTGCTCAGTTCTGGTCACCTCACTACAGGAAGGATGTGGAAACCATAGAAGCGTGCAGAGATTTACAAGGATGTTGCCTGGATTGGGGAGCATGCCTTATGAGAATAGGTTGAGTGAACTCTGCCTTTATTTCTTGGAGTGATGGAGGATGAGAGGTGACCTGATAGAGGTGTATAAGATGATGAGAGGCATTGATCGTGTGGATAGAGGCTTTTTCCCAGGGCTGAAATGGCTAGCATGAGAGGGCACGGTTTTAAGGTGCTTGGAAGTAGGCACAGAGGAGATGTCAGGGGTAAGGTTTTTACGCAGAGTGGTGAGTGCGTGGAATGGGCTGCCGGTGGTGGTGGTGGAGGCTGATACGATAGGGTCTTTTAAGAGACTCCTGGACAAGGTACCTGGAGCTCAGAGAAATAGAGAGCTATGGGTAACCCTAGGTAATTTCTCAGGTAAGGACATGTTTGGCACAGCTTTGTGGGCCGAAGAGCCTGTATTGTGCTGTAGGTTTTCTATGTTTCTATGTAAACCTTATACCAAATTTAAAAATTCTCCATCACCCATCTGAACCTTGTATGGAATTTAAAAATTCTCCATCACCCATCTAAACCTAGCGAATTAAAAAAATTCTTCATCACCCATCCTAACCTTCTACCTCATTGGCTCTACGGCCACTAATCCTTACCAATGGGAAAGGATCATTTCTGTTCACCCCGCTATGGGCCATCCGAATCACCTCACCAGGGGCATGCTACGAGCACCCAGCAGTGGGGGCATCGGAACAACCCCACTAGGGGCCGTCACAATCACAGAATGTCCACCTCAGTTCAGTCTCCTTTTAATGTTCTGAATAAAAGATTAATAAATTCTGTTAATTTGATACTGACAAGTCTAAGGTGATTAAGTTTGGGAGGTCTGCGGGCGGAGGGAAAGGTGATTAATTTTGGGAGTTCTGGGTGGAGGGAAGGTGATTAATTTTGGGAGATCTGGGTGGAGGGGAAGGTGATTAATTTTCGGAGGTGTGGGCGGAGGGGAAGGTGATTAATTTTGGGAGGTCTGCGGGCAGAGGGGAAGGTGCTTCATTTTGGGAGGTCTGGCTGGAGGGAAGGTGATTAATTTTGGGAGATCTGGGTGGAGGGGAAGGTGATTAATTTTGGGAGGTGTGGGCGGAGGGGAAGGTGATTAATTTTGGGAGATCTGGGTGGAGGGGGAAGGTGATTGATTTTGGGAGGACTGTGTGGAGGGGAAGCTGATTAATTTTGGGTGTTCTGGGTGGAGGGAAGGTGATTAATTTTGGGAGATCTGGGCGGAGGGGAAGGTGATTAATTTTGGGAGGTCTGCGGGCAGAGGGGAAGGTGCTTCATTTTGGGAGGTCTGGCTGGAGGGAAGGTGATTAATTTTGGGAGATCTGGGTGGAGGGGAAGGTGATTAATTTTGGGAGGTGTGGGCGGAGGGGAAGGTGATTAATTTTGGGAGATCTGGGTGGAGGGGGAAGGTGATTGATTTTGGGAGGACTGTGTGGAGGGGAAGCTGATTAATTTTGGGTGTTCTGGGTGGAGGGAAGGTGATTAATTTTGGGAGGTGTGGGCGGAGGGGAAGGTGATTAATTTTGGGAGTTCTGGGTGGAGGGAAGGTGATTAATTTTGGGAGGTGTGAGCGGAGGGGAAGGTGATTAATTTTGGGAGGTGTGAGCGGAGGGGAAGGTGATTAATTTTGGGAGGTGTGGGCGGAGGGGAAGGTGATTAATTTTGGGAGTTCTGGGCGGAGGGGAAGGTGATTAATTTTGGGAGTTCTGGGTGGAGGGAAGGTGATTAATTTTGGGAGGTGTGGGCGGAGGGGAAGGTGATTAATTTTGGGAGTTCTGGGTGGAGGGAAGGTGATTAATTTTGGGAGGTGTGGGTGGAGGGGAAGGTGATTAATTTTGGGAGTTCTGGGTGGAGGGAAGGTGATTAATTTTGGGAGATCTGGGAGGAGGGGAAGGTGATTAATTTTGGGAGTTCTGGGCAGAGGGAAGGTGAATAATTTTAGGAGATCTGGGAGGAGGGGAAGGTGATTAATTTTGGGAGATCTGGGAGGAGGGGAAGGTGATTAATTTTGGGAGTTCTGGGTGGAGGGAAGGTGATTAATTTTGGGAGATCTGGGAGGAGGGGAAGGTGATTAATTTTGGGAGGTGTGGGCGGAGGGGAAGGTGATTAATTTTGGGAGTTCTGGGCGGAGGGGAAGGTGATTAATTTTGGGAGTTCTGGGTGGAGGGAAGGTGATTAATTTTGGGAGGTGTGGGCAGAGGGGAAGGTGATTAATTTTGGGAGGTGTGAGCGGAGGGGAAGGTGATTAATTTTGGGAGATCTGGGTGGAGGGGAAGCTGATTAATTTTGGGAGATCTGGGTGGAGGGGAAGCTGATTAATTTTGGGAGTTCTGGGCGGAGGGGAAGGTGATTAATTTTGGGAGGTGTGAGCGGAGGGGAAGGTGATTAATTTTGGGAGTTCTGGGCGGAGGGGAAGGTGATTAATTTTGGGAGTTCTGGGTGGAGGGAAGGTGATTAATTTTGGGAGGTGTGAGCGGAGGGGAAGGTGATTAATTTTGGGAGATCTGGGTGGAGGGGAAGCTGATTAATTTTGGGAGATCTGGGTGGAGGGGAAGCTGATTAATTTTGGGAGTTCTGGGCGGAGGGGAAGGTGATTAATTTTGGGAGTTCTGGGTGGAGGGAAGGTGATTAATTTTGGGAGGTGTGAGCGGAGGGGAAGGTGATTAATTTTGGGAGTTCTGGGTGGCGGGAAGGTGATTAATTTTGGGAGGTCTGGGCGGAGGGAAGGTGATTAATTTTGGGAGTTCTGGGTGGAGGGAAGGTGATTAATTTTGGGAGGTGTGGGCGGAGGGGAAGGTGATTAATTTTGGGAGGTGTGGGCGAAGGGGAAGGTGATTAATTTTGGGAGTTCTGGGTGGCGGGAAGGTGATTAATTTTGGGAGGTCTGGGCGGAGGGAAGGTGATTAATTTTGGGAGGTGTGGGCGGAGGGGAAGGTGATTAATTTTGGGAGGTGTGGGTGGAGGGGAAGGTGATCAGTTCTTACGTTTTACTGACGTTGAGTGTCAGGTTGTTGCTGCGGCACCATTCCACTAGTTGGCATATCTCACTCCTGTACGCCCACTCATAACCACCTGAGATTCTACAAACAATGGTTGTATCGTCAGCAAATTTATAGATGGTATTTGAGCTATACCTAGCCACACAGTCATGTATATAGAGAGTGGAGGAGTGGGCTAAGCACACACCCCTGTGTTGAGCCAGTGTTGATCATCAGCGAGGAGGATATGTTATCACCAATCCACACAGATTGTGGTCTTTTGGTTAAGAAGTCGAGGATCCAATTGCAGAGGGAGGTACAGAAGCCCAGGTTCTGCAACTTCTCAATCAGGATTGTGGGAATGATGGTATTAAATGCTGAGCTACAGTCGACGAACAGCATCCTGACATAGATGTTTGTGTTGTCCAGGTGGTCTATATCATGTGAAGAGCCATGGAGATTGTGTCTGCCGTTGACCTATTGTGGCGACAGGCAAATTGCAATGGGTCCATGTCCTTACTGAGGCAGGAGTTCAGTCTAGTCAAGATATAGGAGCAGAATTAGGCCATTTGGCCCATCAAGTCTGCTCTGCCATGTCATCATGGCTGATCCAATTTTCCTCTCATCCCCAATTTCAAAGAATTCCACAGATTCACTACTCTCTGGCTAAAGACACTTCCCTCATCTATGTTCTAAAAGGACACCTCTCTATTCTCTGGCTGTGTCCTCTGGTCTTAGATTCTCCCACCATAGGAAACATCCTCTCCATTAGGTTAATTAGGTCACAAATGGAGAATTATGTACAATTCTGGTCACCAGACTCTCAAGGATGTGGCTGTGTTGGAGGTTGTGCAGAGGAGGTTCGCCATGGTTTTATCTGGGACCTTTCAAGAGGACTAGGGTTGGGAGGTTTGCGTGCCTCAGTGACCCGGAGAGCTGTGTTGGCTGGAGTCAGGGCTTTGGCTCTTGGTAGGGTCACCCATGCCGAACAGGTCAAAGGGTAGAGGCCAGACTAAGAGTGGTCCACCAGTCCTTTGGGTTCGGGGGTTCAGCTCAGGGCTGTTACAGAAACAGCAATGAAGACTCCTTCTACATCTGAGTGTAACTGTATTCCTGAATCTCCAGCCTGGCATGTCTGATGGTGGAGAAAACCGAGAGGAAGCTACTGACACGATGAAGGAAGCCTGGAACACTGCCGGAGGTGGAGGACCATTATTGCTGCCCCAAACGCCACTGGCGGAACGAGAAGTTGCCTGGTTTGGAGAACTTCGGTTATGAGGAGAAATGGGGGAGGTTGGGCTTGTTGAAAACGGCTGAGGTAAGTCCTGATAAGATTATGAGAGGCATAAGTAGGACAGTTTGTCCGAATCCTTTCCCTAAGGATATAGGCTTAAGATGAGAGGAGGGAATTTTGGAGGATTTTTGCGGGTAATTTTTTTTCACAGGAAGAGGGTTTGATACCTGGATCACAGCAGGAAGTGAACTATGGTTAACACAGACTAAATGCTGGGGGATCTCAGCAGGTCGGATGGTATCTATGGAAGGGAATAAATGGTTGACATTTTGAGCTGAGACCTTCACCAGGTTTCTGGTCTCCGTGGCATCTCTCGTGTTAATGAATAGGGTTAGGACAGACATTCAGAGTACGTAGGCAAGGCACAGAGGGTACAGTCCTGAGGTGGGGAAATAGAATTAGTGTACATGTGCCATGCCATATGACGTGGGTGATCATACTCTATCCATGACCTTGATTGTTCTTGGCAAATTTTTCTACAGAAATAGTTTGCCATTGCCTTCTTCTGGGCAGTGTCTTTACAAGGCCAGTGATCCCAACCATTATCAGTACTCCTCAGAGATTGTCTGTCTGGTGTCGGTGGTCACATAACCAGGATTGTGATCTGCACCAGCTGCTCGTACGACCGTCCACCACCTGCTCCCATGGCTTCACGTCACCCTGATCAGGGGGTGGGGGGGCAAGGGTGATCTGCAGGCAAGTGGAGGGAAGGAGTGTCTTACACCTCCTTTGGTAGAGACTATCCCCAACCTGTCACCCATGTACGGGGGGGCTAGGTCAGTATGGTTGTGAGGGGCCAAAGGGCCTGTTTCTGTGCTGTTCAGCTCTACACAGTGGCCGCTTCATTAGGTCCAGAGGTGGAACCTCGTGTGGTCTTCGCTGCTGTAGCCCATCCACTTCAAGGTTCGATGTGTTGTGCATTCAGAGATGCTCTCCTGCACACCAGTGTTGTAACACGTGGTTATTTGAGTTGCTGTCACCTTCCTGTCAGCTGGAACCAGTCCGGCCATTCTCCTCTGACCTCTCTCGTTAACAAGGCATTTTCACCCACAGAACTGCCGCTCACTGGATTCTTTTTGTTTTTCACACCATTCTCCATAAACTCTAGAGACAGTTGTGTATGAAAATCCCAGGAGATCAGCAGTTTGAGGTACTCAAACCACCCTGTCTGGCACCAACAACCAACAGTCAGTCACTTCGATCACGTTTCTCCCCACTCTGATGTTTGGTCTGAACAACAACTGAACCTCTTCACCATGTCTGCATGCTTCTATGCATTAGGGTTGCTGCCACGTGATTGGCTGATTAGATATTTGTATTAATGGCTGCCAGTGACTAATGGTGTTCTGCAGGGGTCAGTGTTGGGACCACTTATTTTAATTCTGTATATCAGTGATTTAGATGATAAAATAGATGGCTTTGTTGCCAAGTTTGCAGATGATTTGGAGATTGGTGGAGGGACAGGTAGTGTTGAGGAAACAGGAAGGATGCAGAAGGACTTAGACAGATTAGGAGAATGGGCAAGAAAGTGGAAAATGAAATACAGTGTTGGAAAAGTATGATCATGCACTTTGATAGTAGAAATAAATGTGTGGACTATTTTCTAAGCGGGGAGAAAATCCAGGAATCTGAGATGCAAAGGGTCTTGGAAGTCCTTGTGCGGAACACCCTAAAGGTTAACTTGCAGGTCGAGTCGGTGCTGAGGAAGGCAAATGCAATGTTAGCATTCATTTCAAGAGGTCTAGAATACAAGAGCAGGGATGTGATGCTGAGGGTTTATAAGGCACTGGTGAGGCCTCACCTTGAGTATTGTGAACAGTTTTGAGCCCCTCATCTTAGAAAAGATGTGCTGGCTTTGGAGAGGGTCCAGAGGAGAAACATAAGGATGATTCCAGGAATGAAAGGGTTATCATATGAGGAATGTCTCGTGGCTCTGGGAGTGTACTCACTGGAATTTAGAAGGATGGGGGGGGGGTGGTCTCATTGAAACCTTTCGAATGTTGAAAGGCCTAGACAGAGTTGATGTGGAAAGGATGTTTCCCATGGTGGGGGAGTCTAGGACAAGAGGGCACAGCCTCAGGATAGAGAGGCGCCCTTTCAAAACAGAGATGCGGAGAAATTTCTTTAGCCAGAGGGTGGTGAATTTGTGGAATTTGTTGCCACGTGCAGCTGTGAAGGCCAGGTCATTGGGTGTATTTAAGGTAGAGATTGATAGGTTCTTGACTGGACATGGTATCAATGGTTACAGGGGTAAGGCTGGGGAGTAGGGCTGAGAAGGAGGCAAAAAATATCAGCCGGGATTGAATGGCGGAGCAGACTCGATGGGCCAAATGGCCTAATTCTGCTCCTATGTCTTATGGTCTTAATGAGGAAGTGTTCAGATGTACCTAGTAAAGTGGCCACTGAGTGTATCTCCCTGTGAAAGAACTCCCAGACGGGAGTGTCACTCCTCATAACAAGAATTCCTGACACCATTCTGGTGATTCTCTGCACCCCTGTGGGTTTTGCCACATCTTTCCTGCAGTGGGACAGTGACCAGAGGTCTGTATGACCATAAGCCAGAGGATCACAATCAGGCCACTCAGCCCATTGAGGCTGCTCCACCATCCCATCATGGCTGATTTATTATGCCTCTCCACCCCATTCTCCTGCCTTCTTGACACCATGTCTGATCAAGAACCCATCAACCTCCACTTTAAAGATGCTCAATAACTTGACCTCCATGTGGCAGCGAATTCTACAGATTCACCACCCTCTGGCTAAAGACATTCCTCCTCATCTCTGTTCTAAATGGATGTCCCTCTAATCTAAAGCTGTGCCCTCTGGTCCTTGTCTCCCCCACTACAGGAAACATCCTTTCCAAATCCATTCTATCAAAAAAGTTCTTTTCAAAAAGATTCTATGAGGTCCCCCCTCATTGTTCTAAACTCCAGTGAGTACAGGCCCAGAGCCACCAAATAGTCATCAAACATTAACCCTTTCATTCCCAGTATTCTTTTGAACCTCCTTTGGACTCTCTCCAATGCCAGCACATCCTTTCTCAGATTAAGGGCCCAAAACTGATCACAATACTCCAAATGAAGCTTGACCAATGTTTTATAAAACAGAACATGCTGTGGTCTAACTAGTGTTTTGCTCTTTTTCCTGGATTCTGTGTCTCAGCCAGTAACCCTATAACCCTTATCTACCTGTTCTATGAACACACATTGGACGTTAATCTTTCTTTAGGTTTTACAGGTCCTCCCCAAGTTTCAGCTGGCTTCTGTCCTTGTGAACTAATCATAAAACGGACAGTTCTCAAGTCTGAAATGTGGCCACAAACCAAATTCCCACAAGGCATCAGCTGGCAATTCCATCCCTCTGCTCTCCCACTCCTCAAAGTCAAAGTTTAATGTCATCTACACAAGTCCATGTCTGCACAAGTGCAATGAAAAACTTAACTTGCCACGGCATCGCAGGCACAGAGCACCATATACAAAAAAAATAAAGTTCAACTTTAAGTATTCAACCAGCCAATCGAAACAGAGTTCCTCTGGACCCAAGGTGCAAAACACATTACTAACAGCACATTGCACTACTAGCACATATTGTTACAAATTTTGAAAAACGTACGATCACAAAGGAAAAAAAATAACATAGCCCAAGTCCCTGAGCGGTATGGCGGTAGATTGATGGTAAGTTGTCCTGGTCCAGTTTGTTCTTCCACCAAGTGAACACCGGAGGGAAGCACTGAGCAAAGACCGGGGAGCAGCAATGAGCGAACACCGGAGGGCAGCACTGAGCGAAGACTGGGGAGGAGCACTGAGCGAACACTGGAGAGCAGCACTAAGCAAACACCGGAGGGCAGCACTGAGCGAACACCGGAGAGCAGCACTGAGCGAACACCGGAGGGCAGCACTGAGCGAAGACCAGGGAGGAGCACTGAGCGAACACTGGAGAGCAGCACTGAGTGAACACTGGAGGGCAGCACTGAGCGAAGACCAGGGAGGAGAACTGAGCGAACACTGGAGTGCAGAACTGAGCGAACACCGGAGAGCAGCACTGAGCGAACACCGGAGAGCAGCACTGAGCGAACACCGGAGAGCAGCACTGAACGAACACCGGAGGGCAGCACTGAGTGAACACCGGAGTGCAGCACTGAGCGAAGACCGGAGAGCAGCACTGAGCGAACACCGGAGAGCAGCACTGAGTGAACACCGGAGAGCAGCACTGACTGAACTCCGTGGGGCAGCACTGAGCGAACACCGGGGGGGGGGGGGGGGGGCAGAACTGAGCGATCACCGGAGAGCAGCACGGAGCGAACACCAGAGAGCAGCACGGAGCGAACACCGGAGAGCAGCACTGAGCGAACACCGGAGAGCAGCACTGAGTGAACACCGGAGAGCAGCACTGAGCGAACACCGGAGAGCAGCACTGAGTGAACACCGGAGAGCAGCACAGAGCGAACACCGGTGAGCAGAACTGAGCGAACACTGGAGAGCAGAACTGAGCGAACACCGGAGAGCAGCACTGAACGAACACCGGAGAGCAGAACTGAGGGAACACCGGAGGGCAGCACTGAGCGAATACCGGAGGGCAGCACTCAGTGAACACCGGAGTGCAGCACTGAATGAACACCGGAGAGCAGCACTGAGTGAACACCGGAGGGCAGCACTGAGCGAACACCGGAGAGCAGCACTGAGCGAACACCGGAGAGCAGCACTGAGCGAACACCGGGGGGCAGCACTGAGTGAACACCGGAGGGCAGCACTGAGGGAACACCGGGGGGCAGCACTGAGCGAACACCGGGGGGCAGCACTGAGCGAACACCGGGGGGCAGCACTGAGTGAACACCGGAGAGCAGCACTGAGCGAACACCAGGGGGCAGCACTGAGTGAACACCGGAGAGCAGCACTGAGTGAACACCGGAGAGCAGCACTGAGCGAACACCGGAGAGCAGCACTGAGTGAACACCGGAGGGCAGCACTGAGCGAACACCGGCGGGGGGGCAGAACTGAGTGAACACCGGAGGGCAGCACTGAGCGAACACCGGAGAGCAGCACTGAGCGAACACCGGAGAGCAGCACTGAGTGAACACCGGGGGGCAGCACTGAGTGAACACCGGAGGGCAGCACTGAGGGAACACCGGGGGGCAGCACTGAGCGAACACTGGGGGGCAGCACTGAGCGAACACCGGAGAGCAGCACTGAGCGAACACCGGAGAGCAGCACTGAGTGAACACCGGAGAGCAGCACTGAGTGAACACCGGAGGGGGGAGGGGGCAGAACTGAGCGAACACCAGGGGGGGGCAGAACTGAGCGAACACCGGAGAGCAGCACTGAGCGAACACCGGAGGGCAGCACTGAGCGAACACCGGAGTCCAGCACTGAATGAACACCGGAGAGCAGCACTGAGTGAACACCGGAGGGCAGCACTGAGCGAACACCGGAGAGCAGCACTGAGTGAACACCGGGGGGGGGGGGGGGGCAGAACTGAGCGAACACCGGAGGGCAGCACTGAGCGAACACCGGAGTGCAGCACTGAATGAACACCGGAGAGCAGCACTGAGTGAACACCGGAGTGCAGCACTGAGTGAACACCGGAGGGCAGCACTGAGCGAACACCGGGGGGGGGGGGGGGCAGAACTGAGCGAACACCGGAGGGCAGCACTGAGCGAATACCGGAGGGCAGCACTCAGTGAACACAGGAGTGCAGCACTGAGTGAACACCGGGGGGCAGCACTGAGTGAACACCGGGGGGCAGCACTGAGTGAACACCGGAGGGCAGCACTGAGCGAACACCGGAGGGCAGCACTGAGCGAACACCGGGGGGGGGGGGGGGGGGGCAGAACTGAGCGAACACCGGAGGGCAGCACTGAGCGAACACCGGAGAGCAGCACTGAATGAACACTGGAGAGCAGCACTGAACGAACACCGGAGGGCAGCACTGAGCGAACACCGGAGGGCAGCACTGAGCGAACACCGGAGAGCAGCACTGAGCGAACACCGGAGAGCAGCACTGAGTGAACACCGGAGAGCAGCACTGAGTGAACACCGGAGGTCAGCACTGAGTGAACACCGGAGAGCAGAACTGAACGAACACCGGAGAGCAGCACTGAATGAACACTGGAGAGCAGCACTGAACGAACACCGGAGGGCAGCACTGAGCGAACACCGGAGGGCAGCACTGAGCGAACACCGGAGAGCAGCACTGAGTGAACACCGGAGGGCAGCACTGAGCGAACACCGGAGAGCAGCACTGAGTGAACACCGGAGGTCAGCACTGAGTGAACACCGGAGAGCAGCACTGAGTGAACACCGGAGAGCAGCACTGAGCGAACACCGGAGAGCAGCACTGAGCGAACACCGGGGGGCAGCACTGAGTGAACACCGGAGGGCAGCACTGAGGGAACACCGGGGGGCAGCACTGAGCGAACACCGGGGGGCAGCACTGAGTGAACACCGGAGAGCAGCACTGAGCGAACACCAGGGGGCAGCACTGAGTGAACACCGGAGAGCAGCACTGAGTGAACACCGGAGAGCAGCACTGAGCGAACACCGGAGAGCAGCACTGAGTGAACACCGGAGGGCAGCACTGAGCGAACACCGGCGGGGGGGCAGAACTGAGTGAACACCGGAGGGCAGCACTGAGCGAACACCGGAGAGCAGCACTGAGCGAACACCGGAGAGCAGCACTGAGTGAACACCGGGGGGCAGCACTGAGTGAACACCGGAGGGCAGCACTGAGGGAACACCGGGGGGGCAGCACTGAGCGAACACTGGGGGGCAGCACTGAGCGAACACCGGAGAGCAGCACTGAGCGAACACCGGAGAGCAGCACTGAGTGAACACCGGAGAGCAGCACTGAGTGAACACCGGAGGGGGGAGGGGGCAGAACTGAGCGAACACCAGGGGGGGGCAGAACTGAGCGAACACCGGAGAGCAGCACTGAGCGAACACCGGAGGGCAGCACTGAGCGAACACCGGAGTCCAGCACTGAATGAACACCGGAGAGCAGCACTGAGTGAACACCGGAGGGCAGCACTGAGCGAACACCGGAGAGCAGCACTGAGTGAACACCGGGGGGGGGGGGGGGGCAGAACTGAGCGAACACCGGAGGGCAGCACTGAGCGAACACCGGGGGGGGGGGGGCAGAACTGAGCGAACACCGGAGGGCAGCACTGAGCGAATACCGGAGGGCAGCACTCAGTGAACACAGGAGTGCAGCACTGAGTGAACACCGGGGGGCAGCACTGAGTGAACACCGGGGGGCAGCACTGAGTGAACACCGGAGGGCAGCACTGAGCGAACACCGGAGGGCAGCACTGAGCGAACACCGGGGGGGGGGGGGGGGCAGAACTGCGAACACCGGAGGGCAGCACTGAGCGAACACCGGAGAGCAGCACTGAATGAACACTGGAGAGCAGCACTGAACGAACACCGGAGGGCAGCACTGAGCGAACACCGGAGGGCAGCACTGAGCGAACACCGGAGAGCAGCACTGAGTGAACACCGGAGGGCAGCACTGAGCGAACACCGGAGAGCAGCACTGAGTGAACACCGGAGAGCAGCACTGAGTGAACACCGGAGGTCAGCACTGAGTGAACACCGGAGAGCAGAACTGAACGAACACCGGAGAGCAGCACTGAGTGAACTTTAAGTATTCAACCAGCCAATCGAAACAGAGTTCCTCTGGACCCAAGGTGCAAAACACATTACTAATAGCACATTGCACTACTAGCACATATTGTTACAAATTTTGAAAAACGTACGATCACAAAGGAAAAAAATAACATAGCCCAAGTCCCTGAGCGGTATGGCTGTAGATTGATGGTAAGTTGTCCTGGTCCAGTTTGTTCTTCCACCAAGTGAACACCGGAGGGAAGCACTGAGCAAAGACCGGGGGCAGCACTGAGCGAAGACTGGGGAGGATCACTGAGCGAACACCGGAGGGCAGCACTGAGCGAACACCGGAGAGCAGCACTGAGCGAACACCGGAGGGCAGCACTGAGCGAACACCGGAGAGCAGCACTGAGCGAACACCGGAGAGCAGCACTGAGCGAACACTGGAGGGCAGCACTGAGCGAACACTGGAAAGCAGCACTGAGTGAACACCGGAGGGCAGCACTGAGCGAACACCGGAGGGCAGCACTGAGCGAAAACCGGAGGGCAGCACTGAGTGAACACCGGGGGGCAGCACTGAGCGAACACCGGAGAGCAGCACTGAGCGAAGACCGGAGGGCAGCACTGAGTGAACACCGGAGAGCAGAACTGAGCGAACACCGGAGAGCAGCACTGAGCGAACACCGGAGAGCAGCACTGAGCGAACACCGGAGAGCAGAACTGAGCGAACACTGGAGAGCAGAACTGAGCGAACACCGGAGAGCAGCACTGAGCGAACACCGGAGAGCAGCACTGAGCGAACACCGGAGAGCAGCACTGAGCGAACACCGGAGAGCAGCACTGAGCGAACACCGGAGAGCAGAACTGAGCGAACACTGGAGAGCAGAACTGAGCGAACACCGGAGAGCAGCACTGAGCGAACACCGGAGAGCAGCACCGAGCGAACACCGGAGAGCAGCACTGAGCGAACACCGGAGAGCAGAACTGAGCGAACACTGGAGAGCAGAACTGAGCGAACACCGGAGAGCAGCACTGAGCGAACACCGGAGAGCAGAACTGAGCGAACACTGGAGAGCAGAACTGAGCGAACACCGGAGAGCAGCACTGAGCGAACACCGGAGAGCAGCACTGAGCGAACACCGGAGAGCAGAACTGAGCGAACACTGGAGAGCAGCACTGAACGAACACCGGAGTGCAGCACTGAGCGAACACCAGAGAGCAGCACTGAACGAACACCGGAGTGCAGCACTGAGCGAACACCGGAGAGCAGAACTGAGCGAACACCGGAGAGCAGAACTGAGCGAACAGCGGAGAGCAGCACTGAGCGAACACCGGAGAGCAGCACTGAGCGAACACCGGAGAGCAGAACTGAGCGAACACTGGAGAGCAGCACTGAACGAACACCGGAGTGCAGCACTGAGCGAACACCAGAGAGCAGCACTGAACGAACACCGGAGTGCAGCACTGAGCGAACACCGGAGAGCAGAACTGAGCGAACACCGGAGAGCAGCACTGAGCGAACACCGGAGAGCAGCACTGAACGAACACCGGAGTGCAGCACTGAGCGAAGACCGGGGGAACAGCACTGAGTGAACACTGGAGAGCAGCACTGAGCGAAGACCGGGGGGGGGGGCAGAACTGAGCGAACACCGGAGAGCAGCACTGAGCGAACACCGGAGAGCAGCACTGAGCGAACACCGGAGGGCAGCACTGAACGAACACCGGAGAGTAGCACCGAGTGAACACCGGAGAGCAGCACGGAGCGAACACCGGAGAGCAGCACGGAGCGAACACCGGAGAGCAGCACTGAGCGAACACTGGAGAGCAGCACTGAGTGAACACTGGGGGGCAGCACTGAGTGAACACTGGAGGGTAGCACTGAGCGAACACCGGAGAGCAGCACTGAACAAACACCGGAGTGCAGCACTGAGCGAAGACCGGGGGAACAGCACTGAGTGAACACTGGAGAGCAGCACTGAGCGAAGACCGGGGGGGGGGGGGCAGAACTGAGCGAACACCGGAGAGCAGCACTGAGCGAACACCGGAGGGCAGCACTGAACGAACACCGGAGAGTAGCACCGAGTGAACACCGGAGAGCAGCACCGAGCGAACACCGGAGAGCAGAACTGAGTGAACACTGGAGAGCAGCACTGAACGAACACTGGAGTGCCACACTGAGCGAACACCAGAGAGCAGCACTGAACGAACACCGGAGAGCAGCACTGAGCGAAGACCGGGGGGGGGGGGGGGGGGCAGAACTGAGCGAACACCGGAGAGCAGCACTGAGTGAACACCGGAGGGCAGCACTGAACGAACACCGGAGAGCAGCACCGAGCGAACACCGGAGAGCAGCACGGAGCGAACACCGGAGAGCAGCACTGAGCGAACACCGGAGAGCAGCACTGAGTGAACACTGGGGGGCAGCACTGAGTGAACACCGGAGGGCAGCACTGAGCGAACACCGGAGAGCAGAACTGAGCGAACACCGGAGAGCAGAACTGAGCGAACACTGGAGAGCAGCACTGAGCGAACACCGGAGGGCAGCACTGAGCGAACACCGGAGAGCAGAACTGAGCGAACACTGGAGAGCAGCACTGAACGAACACCGGAGTGCAGCACTGAGCGAACACCAGAGAGCAGCACTGAACGAACACCGGAGTGCAGCACTGAGCGAACACCGGAGAGCAGAACTGAGCGAACACCGGAGAGCAGCACTGAGCGAACACCGGAGAGCAGCACTGAACGAACACCGGAGTGCAGCACTGAGCGAAGACCGGGGGAACAGCACTGAGTGAACACCGGAGAGCAGCACTGAGCGAACACCGGAGAGCAGCACTGAGCGAACACCGGAGGGCAGAACTGAGCGAACACCGGAGGGCAGCACTGAGCGAAGACCAGAAGTCAGTACCAATGGGAGGGGCCAGGCCCCAATCCAGTACAAATTCTAGCACACCTACACAGGCTTCTGCTTTCTAGAGAAGGAGCATTCACAGGAAAAAAGCATAAATTATACACAATTTTACAAGGAAGAATGCAATTAGAACAAAGAGAAATCCATTTTAATGAAAGCGATCAACGTGTTGCTAAAGTGTAGATAACTCCTTCACCTATCACATCCCAGCTTCTTACTTCCTGATTAGTGGATGGAGGGGAGGGAGTACAAGCTGGCAGGTGATAGGTGAGACCAACTGAGAGGTGTTGGTTGGTGATCGGGGGAGAAGAGATGATGTAAGAAGCAGGGAGGTGATAGGTGGAAAAGGCAAAGGTGAAGAAGAAGGAATCTGTTAAGACAGACAGACAGACATATTTTATTGATCCCGAGGGAAATTGTGTTTCGTTACAGTCGCACCAACCAAGAATAGTGTGGAAATATAGCAATATAAAACCATAAATAATTAAATAATAATAAGTTAATCATGCCAAGTGGAAATAAAGTCCAGGACCAGCCTATTGGCTCAGGGTGTCTGACATTCCGAGGGAGGAGTTGTAAAGTTTGATGGCCACAGACAGGAATGACTTCCTATGATGCTCAGTGTTGCATCTCAGTGGAATGAGACTCTGGCTGAATGTACTCCTGTGCCTAACCAGTACATTATGGAGTGGATGGGAGACATTGTCCAAGATGGCATGCAACTTGGACAGCATCCTCTTTTCAGACACCACCGTCAGAGAGTCCAGTTCCACCCCCACAACATCACTGGCCTTACGAATGAGTTTGTTGATTCTGTTGGTGTCTGCTACCCTCAGCCTGCTGCCCCAGCACACAACAGCAAACATGATAGCACTGGCCACCACAGACTCGTAGAACATCCTCAGCATCGTCCGGCAGATGTTAAAGGACCTCAGTCTCCTCAGGAAATAGAGACGGCTCTGACCCTTCTTGTAGACGGCCTCAGTGTTCTTTGACCAGTCCAGTTTATTGTCAATTCGTATCCCCAGGTATTTGTAATCCTCCACCATGTCCATACTGACCCCTTGGATGGAAACAGGGGTCACCAGTGCCTTAGCCCTCCTCAGGTCCACCACCAGCTCCTTAGTCTTTTTCACATTAAGCTTTTTCACGTTAAGAGAGTGGACCATGGGAGAAAGGGAAGGAGGAGGGGCACCAAAGGGAGGTGATGGGCAGATGAGGAGAAGAGAAAGGGTGGGAGGGGAATTCTAATGGGAAAGGAGAGAAGGGGAGGGGTGAAATTGCCAGAAGTTAGAGAAATCAATGTTCCTGCCGTCAGGTGTGATGCACTTGCATCACCTTTAGCCACAGGTGAGTTAGCAAAGAATGGAGGGGCTAGTCTTGAGCCTTTGTCTAAGGACAAGCCAGAGAACTACAGTTAATGGAAAAGTTACAGGTGCAGATTCGCAGGACCTTCCGGAGCAGAGCTGCCATTGGGTTTGTCCAAGGCTGAGATCGATCGGTTTAATGGTTATGGGAAAAGGACCGGGAAGCAACCTGGTCACATGGAGTGCTGGAGAAACCCAGCGGGCCAGGCAGCATCTGTGGAAGGGACAGGGCAGTTGGTGTTTCGGGACAAGACCCTTCACCAGGACGGACTGAAAGAATGAGGGGAGGCAGCTGGTACAAGGAAGTGGGGGAAAAACAACTGACAGATTCTGTGTTCACTTGTTCCACCACTCACCTACACCTCCTTAAACTGACTACCTCCCCTCTACTCTTTCAGTCCAGCACGTCTGGACTAAAAACATGGACTATCCATTTTAAATATACTAATGACTTGGCCTCCACAGCCATATGTAGCAACGAATTCCTCAGATTTACTATCCTCCAGCTAACGAAATTCCTCCACTTCTCTGTTCTAAATGACATCTCTCTATCCTGAGTCTGTGCTCTCTGGTCTTACACACTCACACTTCAGCAAACGTTCTCTCCATGTCCACTCTGTCAAGGCCTTTCAGTATTTGAGAGGTTTCAATGAAATTCCACCTCCCCCCCCCCCCACATTCTCCTAAACTCCAGTGAGTACAGATCCAAAGATGAGTGAACAAGGGAGTCGCGTAGGGAGCGATCCCTGTGGAAAGCAGAAAGCAGGGGGAGGGAAAGATGTGCTTGGTAGTGGGATCCCATTGGAGGTGGCGGAAGTTACGGAGAATTATACTTCACCTGTGAGTTGGCTGGTGTGGTATACTGCGTCCGGTGCTCCCGGTGTGGCCTTTTATATATTGGTGAGACCTGACGCAGACTGGGAGACCGTTTCGCTGAACACCTACGCTCTGTCCGCCAGAGAAAGCAGATCTCCCAGTGGCCACACAATTTAATTCCATGTCCCATTCCCATTCGTCAGGACTGACTGAAAGGGAAGTTCCTTATAGATGCTGCCTGGCCTGCTAAATTTCACGACACATGCCAGTGATAATAAACCTGATTCTGATTCTGGGTGATTTGGCGTGAATGAGTGGAGAATGCAGCTATGGTCATCGCTGTGGGTGGCTGCGTCGATTCCTGATAGCGGAACACGAGCCCCATTGTCGGCTCCATTGCTCTGCATCGAGCAAGATGGAAAGTGAGGACGAGAGCACAAAGCCAGCAGGAGTTGTGCTGCCTGTGCTTGGCCTGCCGCTGCCATCGGGCGGGTGGTGCCTGGGTTCTGCACTGCCAGGTTTGCGAGGAGTTGTGGCCCGGCGGCCTTCGGGCTCCTGCTCAGGCCTTGCTCGCCTCAGCAGCCCGTGGCCTCGCTCTGTTTCACGTCACATCGTTTTACTATTTGATCAAGGTGGTTCAGCGCTGAACTGATTCCGTGGCTGTGGTCTGCGACCATCGTGTTCCGAGACCGGATTCACTCGCCTCAGTGGCCGTGGGCTTGCTCTCGGTGACTCTGCAGTTAATGTTCTGGTGCTGTTCGTCTGTATGATTTTCCCTTTCTTCCCACAGTGGGTGTTTGACGCTGAGCTCTTCTGCCACCTCTGTCTCTGAGCCTGTTTCTTTGGCAAGGAATCCCCACTCTTCATTGATGACTCCTTCTCCCATCTTCAATCCTCCTCCTCTTCCTGGACACCCCGCCCTGGTCTTCTGCCTGCTCTGGACCTTTTCATTGCCAACTGCCGACGGGACATTAACTGTCTAGACCTTAACACTCCTCTCTCTTATTCCAACCTCACTCCTAACAACTCCCTTGTCCATTTGTCCCTCCCCACTGATCTCCCTCCTGGCATTTATCTTTGCAAGCAGAACAAAGATAAATGTGGGGGCTACACCTGCCCCCACATCTCCTCCCTCACTACCATTCAGGGCCCCAAACAGTCCTTCCAGGTGAGGCGACACTTCACCTGTGAGTCTGTTGGGGTCACTTACCATGTCTGGTGCTCCCAGTGTGGCCTCCTGTATATCGGTGAGACCTGCGTAGATTTGGAGACTATTTTGCCGAGCATCTACGCTCTGTCCACCAGAACAAGTGGGATCTCCCAGAGGCCACCCGTTTTAATTCCACTTCCCATTCTGATATGTCCATCCATGGCTGCCTCCACTATTGTGATGCGGCCACTCTTAGGTTGAAGGAGCAACACCGTATATTCCATTTGGGTAGCCTCCAACCTGATGGCATGAACAGTGATTTCTCTAACTTCCAGTAATTCCCACCAACCCCCCCACCCTCTCCATTTCCCATCCCCTTTTCCCCCTCTCACCTCATCTCCTTGCCCCCCTCTGGTGCTCCTCCCCCTTTTTCTTTCTTCCATGGCCTTCAGTCTCTTTCACCAATCAACTTCCCAGCTCTTTACTTCATCCCTCCCCTCCAGGTTTCTCCCAAATCTGGTGAGGTTTTATATAGATATATATAAAAAGGCTCGGTGGTGTGGTTTTGTTTCGTGACTGTCTGTAGGAAGATGAATCTCAGGGCTCTATACAGCATACATACTTTGATAATAATTGTACTTCGAAATTTGATCAACAGCAATTTTAGATTCCTATTTATTTATTGACCCTGGTGCATCAACATACAGTGAAACGCCTTGCTCACGTTAACATCCACCACAGCAGAAGGACGGGCCGGGGTCACCACCCGTTCTGATACCAGCTCCTGGTGCCCTCGCCAAGGTTGCGGGCGTTCCGCACCATTTTCCGGGTGTGGAGCCGGAGATCAGCACCTTGGAGAGGGCCGGCTTCGCCCTTGCACGTTATTGTTCGGCGGCTCTGCGCTTCCCCTGTCCGACCGGGTCGGGTCGGGTCGGGTCGTGTCCGGTCCGGTAGCTTTCCCCCGGGACACACGCGGAGTGCTGGAGGAACTCAGCGGGTCAGGCAGCCTCTGAGGATGGAGATGAACCGAGACTTCACTGTACAGCATCCCGGTACATCCAACGATCAATCCGTTCCCATTCTCCTCGGTCCTCCCGGGGCGGCACTTCGGTCCTCCCGCCGACCGGTGCCGCTGTGGCCGCCCGGCCCCCCGGCCCCCGGCGGAATCCGATCCCGGGGAGAGTCCGGCGGCCCGGCCCGGCCCAGGCTCGGGGAGCTGGCGGCCGCTTCGGGTAAAGGGAACGGCCTGCCGGAGGAGGCGGGCGGGGGGGGGGCTGTCTCCATGGATACGGGGCGGCCCCGCCCCTTGAACCCTGTCCTGGGGTCAGGGTGGTTAATCCCGGAAGTGAAGGCCTGGGGAGTCCAGGGAGAGGCGTGATATTCTGGAGCTGATTTCCCAGGCGGGAAGGAAGGCTGAAGAATCATCCTGCCGAGGTTTTAAAAAGCTGAGGTTAGCGTTCATCTATGAAGAGCTGTGGGCCTGGACGCCGGGGTTTAGAAGAATGGGTGAAGAGCATGGACGTGGAGAGGGTGTTTCCTGTAGTGGGGGTGGGGGGCGTCTAGGACCAGTGCTGCAGAACAAAGATGAAGGGGAGTCTCTGTTCAGAGGGAGTTGGATATGTGGAACGAGCAGCCAGAGGAAATGGTAGAGACAGATACAATTACGATGCAGAAAAGACAGCTGGAGAAATACATGCGTGTGATTTCAAATTAATTTCTTGTCATAATCGCCAAAGTGCAATGAAATTCCTTCCTCACATAAACTCACAGAGTAAACAGGACAACTTCAAAATTTGATGCCTCAAAAAGGCAGCATCCATCATTAAGGACCCCATCACCCAGGACATGCCCTCTCCTCATTGCTACCATCAGGAAGGTGGTACAGGAGCCTGAAGGCACACAGTCAATTATTCAGGAACCGCTTTGTCCCCTCTGCCACCAGATTTCTGAATGGACACTGAACCCATGAACACCACCTCATTGTGTTCTTCTGTTCTCACTGTTTTTCTCTCTTCCTGCACTGATTATTCGATTATGTACACGCAATTCCTCACTTTTTATGCACTCCTTATTTAAATTTTGAGAGATACTAATGTATAGATTTGTGTTATATTGCATTTGAGGAGGACGTTGATGGACATATCGGAAGGGGAATGGGAAGTGGAATTAAAATGGGTGGCCACTGGGAGTTCCCGCAGTGTAGTTGCTCCTATGTTCTGTCTGTCAGAGAAGTGGGATCTCCCAGTGGCCACCCATTTAATTTACTTCTCACTCCCCTTCCGATATGTCCATCAACGTCCTCCTCTACTGTTGTGATGAGACCACATTCAGGACGGAGGAGCAACATGTTATATTCTTTCTGGGTAGCCTACAACCTGAAGGCGTGAACATCAGTTCCTCGTATTTCCTGTAAAGGCCCCTCCACCATTCCCCATCCCCTTTTCCCTCTCTCACCTTATCTCCTTGCCTGTCCATCACCTCCCTCTGGTGCTCCTCCCCACTTTTCTCTGTTCCATGGCCTCTTATCAGATTCCCCTTCTCCAGCCCTGTATCTCTTAAATCAATCAACTTCCCAGCTCTTTATTTCACCCCTCCCCCTCTGGGTTTCACCTATCATCTTGTGTTTCTCGCTCCCTTTCCCACCTTTTAAATCTACTCGTCTTTTTTTACCAGTCCTGCTGAAGGGTCTCGGCCCAAAACGTCAATGGCCTGCTGAGTTCCTCCAGCACTTTGTGTGTGTTGATGAGTACTGACAATGCCCTGAGACACCCGTCTTGTGGCCCACAAGAAAGCAATAACAAACTACATCTAAAGGAAAATTTGCCCAGACGATCGTGATGATAGAAAGGCCATGATTGCCCACGTCATGCGATATGGCACACGATGATGATGATATGAACATAATATAAAAAGAAATTACAGTTGTGTGGCAAAAACGGCAATGTGCATGAGCATTTCAGTTACTGAGAGGGGAGAGGGAGCTGTGACTGGCCAGGGTGGCAGGCACACTGAGGAGGGACTGGACGGAAGGAAGTGATGAGCGAGCGACAGTCTGAACCAGACGCCTCTCTCACATCCCTTACCGATCGGGCTACCATGATCTCACACTCTTAACTCTATCACTTGAGAATTTCTTTGTGCACGATGTCAGTTTGAACCACTCCTCTTTGTCCCATTCTGCTGTTCTGTGCTGGTTGCGATATTCAGTGATTACTGCAGGGCTACACTGTTACAGTGCCAGCGATCAGTGATCAGTTCACACCACTGTCTGTGAGGACTTTGTATGTCCCCCGTAGGTTTCGATGGGGTGCTTTGGTCTCCTTCCACATTCAAAAGAAGGACAGGTAAGGGTTAATAAGGTATGGATATGAGCCATTGGGGGTCAGTGAGTTCAGGGGTTGGTCTGTTAGGGTCAGTGAGTTGTGGAGATGGTCTGTTAGGGTCAGTGAGTTGTGGAGATGCTGTGTTTGGGTCAGTGAGTTGTGGAGATGCTGTGTTTGGGTCAGTGAGTTGTGGAGATGGTCTGTTAGGGTCAATGAGTTGTGGAGATGGTCTGTTAGGGTCAGTGAGTTCGGGGGATGGTCTGTTAGGGTCAGTGAGTTGTAGAGATGCTGTGTTAGGGTCAGTGAGTTGTGGAGATGCTGTGTTAGGGTCAGTGAGTTGTGGAGATGCTGTGTTTGGGTCAGTGAGTTGTGGAGATGCTGTGTTAGGGTCAGTGAGTTGTGGAGATGGTCTGTTAGGGTCAGTGAGTTGTGGAGATGGTCTGTTAGGGTCAGTGAGTTGTAGAGATACTGTGTTAGGGTCAGTGAGTTGTGGAGATGGTCTGTTAGGGTCAGTGAGTTGTGGAGATGGTCTGTTAGGGTCAGTGAGTTGTGGAGATGGTCTGTGTTAGGGTCAGTGAGTTGTGGAGATGGTCTGTTAGGGTCAGTGAGTTGTAGAGATACTGTGTTAGGGTCAGTGAGTTGTGGAGATGGTCTGTTAGGGTCAGTGAGTTGTGGAGATGGTCTGTTAGGGTCAGTGAGTTGTGGAGATGGTCTGTGTTAGGGTCAGTGAGTTGTGGAGATGGTCTGTTAGGGTCAGTGAGTTGTAGAGATACTGTGTTAGGGTCAGTGAGTTGTGGAGATGGTCTGTTAGGGTCAGTGAGTTGTGGAGATGGTCTGTTAGGGTCAGTGAGTTGTGGAGATGCTGTGTTTGGGTCAGTGAGTTGTGGAGATGGTCTGTTTGGGTCAGTGAGTTGTGGAGATGGTCTGTGTTAGGGTCAGTGAGTTGTGGAGATGCTGTGTTTGGGTCAGTGAGTTGTGGAGATGGTCTGTTAGGGTCAGTGAGTTGTGGAGATGCTGTGTTTGGGTCAGTGAGTTGTGGAGATGCTGTGTTTGGGTCAGTGAGTTGTGGAGATGGTCTGTTTGGGTCAGTGAGTTGTGGAGATGGTCTGTTAGGGTCAGTGAGTTGTGGAGATGCTGTGTTTGGGTCAGTGAGTTGTGGAGATGCTGTGTTTGGGTCAGTGAGTTCAGGGGTTAGTCTGTTAGGGTCAGTGAGTTGTGGAGATGGTCTGTGTTAGGGTCAGTGAGTTGTGGAGATGCTGTGTTTGGGTCAGTGAGTTGTGGAGATGGTCTGTTAGGGTCAGTGAGTTGTGGAGATGGTCTGTGTTAGGGTCAGTGAGTTGTGGAGATGCTGTGTTTGGGTCAGTGAGTTGTGGAGATGGTCTGTTTGGGTCAGTGAGTTGTGGAGATGCTGTGTTTGGGTCAGTGAGTTGTGGAGATGGTCTGTTTGGGTCAGTGAGTTGTGGAGATGGTCTGTTTGGGTCAGTGAGTTGTGGAGATGCTGTGTTAGGGTCAGTGAGTTGTGGAGATGGTCTGTTAGGGTCAGTGAGTTGTGGAGATGCTGTGTTTGGGTCAGTGAGTTGTGGAGATGCTGTGTTTGGGTCAGTGAGTTGTGGAGATGGTCTGTTTGGGTCAGTGAGTTGTGGAGATGCTGTGTTAGGGTCAGTGAGTTGTGGAGATGGTCTGTGTTTGGGTCAGTGAGTTGTGGAGATGGTCTGTTAGGGTCAGTGAGTTCAGGGGTTAGTCTGTTAGGGTCAGTGAGTTGTGGAGATGGTCTGTAAGGGTCAGTGAGTTCGGGGGATGGTCTGTTAGGGTCAGTGAGTTGTGGAGATGGTCTGTGTTAGGGTCAATGAGTTCGGGGGATGGTCTGTTAGGGTCAGTGAGTTCGGGGGATGGTCTGTTAGGGTCAGTGAGTTGTAGAGATGCTGTGTTAGGGTCAGTGAGTTGTGGAGATGCTGTGTTAGGGTCAGTGAGTTGTGGAGATGGTCTGTTAGGGTCAGTGAGTTGTGGAGATGGTCTGTGTTAGGGTCAGTGAGTTGTGGAGATGCTGTGTTAGGGTCAGTGAGTTGTGGAGATGGTCTGTTAGGGTCAGTGAGTTGTGGAGATGGTCTGTGTTAGGGTCAGTGTGTTGTGGAGATGGTCTGTTTGGGTCAGTGAGTTCGGGGGATGGTCTGTGTTAGGGTCAGTGAGTTGTGGAGATGGTCTGTTAGGGTCAGTGAGTTGTGGAGATGGTCTGTTTGGGTCAGTGAGTTCGGGGGATGGTCTGTTAGGGTCAGTGAGTTGTAGAGATGCTGTGTTAGGGTCAGTGAGTTGTGGAGATGCTGTGTTTGGGTCAGTGAGTTGTGGAGATGGTCTGTTAGGGTCAGTGAGTTGTGGAGATGCTGTGTTTGGGTCAGTGAGTTGTGGAGATGGTCTGTTTGGGTCAGTGAGTTGTGGAGATGCTGTGTTAGAGTCAGTGAGTTGTGGAGATGGTCTGTTTGGGTCAGTGAGTTGTGGAGATGGTCTGTGTTTGGGTCAGTGAGTTGTGGAGATGCTGTGTTAGGGTCAGTGAGTTGTGGAGATGGTCTGTTTGGGTCAGTGAGTTCGGGGGATGGTCTGTGTTAGGGTCAGTGAGTTGTGGAGATGGTCTGTTAGGGTCAGTGAGTTGTGGAGATGGTCTGTTTGGGTCAGTGAGTTCGGGGGATGGTCTGTTAGGGTCAGTGAGTTGTAGAGATGCTGTGTTAGGGTCAGTGAGTTGTGGAGATGCTGTGTTTGGGTCAGTGAGTTGTGGAGATGGTCTGTTAGGGTCAGTGAGTTGTGGAGATGCTGTGTTTGGGTCAGTGAGTTGTGGAGATGGTCTGTTTGGGTCAGTGAGTTGTGGAGATGCTGTGTTAGAGTCAGTGAGTTGTGGAGATGGTCTGTTTGGGTCAGTGAGTTGTGGAGATGGTCTGTGTTTGGGTCAGTGAGTTGTGGAGATGCTGTGTTAGGGTCAGTGAGTTGTGGAGATGGTCTGTTAGGGTCAGTGAGTTGTGGAGATGGTCTGTGTTAGGGTCAGTGAGTTGTGGAGATGGTCTGTTAGGGTCAGTGAGTTGTGGAGATGGTCTGTTTGGGTCAGTGAGTTGTGGAGTTGGTCTGTTAGGGTCAGTGAGTTGTGGAGATGGTCTGTGTTAGGGTCAGTGAGTTGTGGAAATGCTGTGTTTGGGTCAGTGAGTTGTGGAGATGCTGTGTTTGGGTCAGTGAGTTGTGGAGATGGTCTGTTTGGGTCAGTGAGTTGTGGAGATGCTGTATTAGGGTCAGTGAGTTGTGGAGATGCTGTGTTTGGGTCAGTGAGTTGTGGAGATGGTCTGTTAGGGTCAGTGAGTTGTGGAGATGGTCTGTGTTAGGGTCAGTGAGTTGTGGAGATGGTCTGTTAGGGTCAGTGAGTTGTGGAGATGGTCTGTGTTAGGGTCAGTGAGTTGTGGAGATGCTGTGTTAGGGTCAGTGAGTTGTGGAGATGGTCTGTGTTAGGGTCAGTGAGTTGTGGAGATGGTCTGTTAGGGTCAGTGAGTTGTGGAGATGGTCTGTTAGGGTCAGTGAGTTGTGGAGATGGTCTGTGTTAGGGTCAGTGAGTTGTGGAGATGCTGTGTTTGGGTCAGTGAGTTGTGGAGATACTGTGTTAGGGTCAGTGAGTTGTGGAGATGGTCTGTTAGGGTCAGTGAGTTGTGGAGATGGTCTGTTAGGGTCAGTGAGTTGTGGAGATGGTCTGTGTTAGGGTCAGTGAGTTGTGGAGATGCTGTGTTAGGGTCAGTGAGTTGTAGAGATACTGTGTTAGGGTCAGTGAGTTGTGGAGATGGTCTGTTAGGGTCAGTGAGTTGTGGAGATGGTCTGTTAGGGTCAGTGAGTTGTGGAGATGGTCTGTGTTAGGGTCAGTGAGTTGTGGAGATGCTGTGTTTGGGTCAGTGAGTTGTGGAGATGGTCTGTTAGGGTCAGTGAGTTGTAGAGATACTGTGTTAGGGTCAGTGAGTTGTGGAGATGGTCTGTTAGGGTCAGTGAGTTGTGGAGATGGTCTGTTAGGGTCAGTGAGTTTGGAGATGCTGTGTTTGGGTCAGTGAGTTGTGGAGATGGTCTGTTTGGGTCAGTGAGTTGTGGAGATGCTGTGTTAGGGTCAGTGAGTTGTGGAGATGGTCTGTTTGGGTCAGTGAGTTGTGGAGATGGTTTGTTTGGGTCAGTGAGTTGTGGAGATGCTGTGTTAGGGTCAGTGAGTTGTGGAGATGGTCTTAGGGTCAGTGAGTTGTGGAGATGCTGTGTTTGGGTCAGTGAGTTGTGGAGATGCTGTGTTTGGGTCAGTGAGTTGTGGAGATGGTCTGTTTGGGTCAGTGAGTTGTGGAGATGCTGTGTTAGGGTCAGTGAGTTGTGGAGATGGTCTGTTAGGGTCAGTGAGTTGTGGAGATGGTCTGTGTTAGGGTCAGTGAGTTGTGGAGATGCTGTGTTTGGGTCAGTGAGTTGTGGAGATGGTCTGTTAGGGTCAGTGAGTTGTGGAGATGGTCTGTGTTAGGGTCAGTGAGTTGTGGAGATGCTGTGTTTGGGTCAGTGAGTTGTGGAGATGGTCTGTTTGGGTCAGTGAGTTGTGGAGATGGTCTGTTTGGGTCAGTGAGTTGTGGAGATGCTGTGTTAGGGTCAGTGAGTTGTGGAGATGGTCTGTTAGGGTCAGTGAGTTGTGGAGATGCTGTGTTTGGGTCAGTGAGTTGTGGAGATGCTGTGTTTGGGTCAGTGAGTTGTGGAGATGGTCTGTTTGGGTCAGTGAGTTGTGGAGATGCTGTGTTAGGGTCAGTGAGTTGTGGAGATGGTCTGTTAGGGTCAGTGAGTTGTGGAGATGCTGTGTTTGGGTCAGTGAGTTGTGGAGATGGTCTGTTTGGGTCAGTGAGTTGTGGAGATGCTGTGTTAGGGTCAGTGAGTTGTGGAGATGGTCTGTTAGGGTCAGTGAGTTGTGGAGATGGTCTGTGTTAGGGTCAGTGAGTTGTGGAGATGCTGTGTTTGGGTCAGTGAGTTGTGGAGATGGTCTGTTAGGGTCAGTGAGTTCAGGGGTTAGTCTGTTAGGGTCAGTGAGTTGTGGAGTTGGTCTGTAAGGGTCAGTGAGTTCGGGGGATGGTCTGTTAGGGTCAGTGAGTTGTGGAGATGGTCTGTGTTAGGGTCAATGAGTTCGGGGGATGGTCTGTTAGGGTCAGTGAGTTCGGGGGATGGTCTGTTAGGGTCAGTGAGTTGTAGAGATGCTGTGTTAGGGTCAGTGAGTTGTGGAGATGCTGTGTTAGGGTCAGTGAGTTGTGGAGATGGTCTGTTAGGGTCAGTGAGTTGTGGAGATGGTCTGTGTTAGGGTCAGTGAGTTGTGGAGATGCTGTGTTAGGGTCAGTGAGTTGTGGAGATGGTCTGTTAGGGTCAGTGAGTTGTGGAGATGGTCTGTGTTAGGGTCAGTGAGTTGTGGAGATGGTCTGTTTGGGTCAGTGAGTTCGGGGGATGGTCTGTTAGGGTCAGTGAGTTGTGGAGATGGTCTGTTAGGGTCAGTGAGTTGTGGAGATGCTGTGTTTGGGTCAGTGAGTTGTGGAGATGCTGTGTTAGAGTCAGTGAGTTGTGGAGATGGTCTGTTTGAGTCAGTGAGTTCGGGGGATGGTCTGTGTTAGGGTCAGTGAGTTGTGGAGATGGTCTGTTAGGGTCAGTGAGTTGTGGAGATGGTCTGTTTGGGTCAGTGAGTTCGGGGGATGGTCTGTTAGGGTCAGTGAGTTGTAGAGATGCTGTGTTAGGGTCAGTGAGTTGTGGAGATGCTGTGTTTGGGTCAGTGAGTTGTGGAGATGGTCTGTTAGGGTCAGTGAGTTGTGGAGATGCTGTGTTTGGGTCAGTGAGTTGTGGAGATGGTCTGTTTGGGTCAGTGAGTTGTGGAGATGCTGTGTTAGAGTCAGTGAGTTGTGGAGATGGTCTGTTTGGGTCAGTGAGTTGTGGAGATGGTCTGTGTTTGGGTCAGTGAGTTGTGGAGATGCTGTGTTAGGGTCAGTGAGTTGTGGAGATGGTCTGTTAGGGTCAGTGAGTTGTGGAGATGGTCTGTGTTAGGGTCAGTGAGTTGTGGAGATGGTCTGTTAGGGTCAGTGAGTTGTGGAGATGGTCTGTTAGGGTCAGTGAGTTGTGGAGATGGTCTGTGTTAGGGTCAGTGAGTTGTGGAAATGCTGTGTTTGGGTCAGTGAGTTGTGGAGATGCTGTGTTTGGGTCAGTGAGTTGTGGAGATGGTCTGTTTGGGTCAGTGAGTTGTGGAGATGGTCTGTGTTAGGGTCAGTGAGTTGTGGAAATGCTGTGTTTGGGTCAGTGAGTTGTGGAGATGCTGTGTTTGGGTCAGTGAGTTGTGGAGATGGTCTGTTTGGGTCAGTGAGTTGTGGAGATGGTCTGTGTTTGGGTCAGTGAGTTGTGGAGATGCTGTGTTAGGGTCAGTGAGTTGTGGAGATGGTCTGTTAGGGTCAGTGAGTTGTGGAGATGGTCTGTTTGGGTCAGTGAGTTGTGGAGATGGTCTGTTTGGGTCAGTGAGTTGTGGAGATGGTCTGTTTGGGTCAGTGAGTTGTGGAGATGCTGTATTAGGGTCAGTGAGTTGTGGAGATGCTGTGTTAGAGTCAGTGAGTTGTGGAGATGGTCTGTTAGGGTCAGTGAGTTGTGGAGATGGTCTGTGTTAGGGTCAGTGAGTTGTGGAGATGGTCTGTTAGGGTCAGTGAGTTGTGGAGATGGTCTGTGTTAGGGTCAGTGAGTTGTGGAGATGGTCTGTTTGGGTCAGTGAGTTGTGGAGATGCTGTGTTAGGGTCAGTGAGTTGTGGAGATGGTCTGTTAGGGTCAGTGAGTTGTGGAGATGGTCTGTGTTAGGGTCAGTGAGTTGTGGAGATGGTCTGTTAGGGTCAGTGAGTTGTGGAGATGGTCTGTTAGGGTCAGTGAGTTGTGGAGATGGTCTGTGTTAGGGTCAGTGAGTTGTGGAGATGCTGTGTTTGGGTCAGTGAGTTGTGGAGATGGTCTGTTTGGGTCAGTGAGTTGTGGAGATGCTGTGTTTGGGTCAGTGAGTTGTGGAGATGGTCTGTTTGGGTCAGTGAGTTGTGGAGATGGTCTGTTTGGGTCAGTGAGTTGTGGAGATGCTGTGTTAGGGTCAGTGAGTTGTAGAGATGGTCTGTTAGGGTCAGTGAGTTGTGGAGATGCTGTGTTTGGGTCAGTGAGTTGTGGAGATGGTCTGTTTGGGTCAGTGAGTTGTGGAGATGCTGTGTTAGGGTCAGTGAGTTGTGGAGATGGTCTGTTAGGGTCAGTGAGTTGTGGAGATGCTGTGTTTGGGTCAGTGAGTTGTGGAGATGGTCTGTTTGGGTCAGTGAGTTGTGGAGATGCTGTGTTAGGGTCAGTGAGTTGTGGAGATGGTCTGTTAGGGTCAGTGAGTTGTGGAGATGGTCTGTTTGGGTCAGTGAGTTGTGGAGATGGTCTGTTAGGGTCAGTGAGTTCAGGGGTTAGTCTGTTAGGGTCAGTGAGTTGTGGAGATGGTCTGTAAGGGTCAGTGAGTTCGGGAGATGGTCTGTTAGGGTCAGTGAGTTCGGGGGATGGTCTGTTAGGGTCAGTGAGTTGTGGAGATGGTCTGTGTTAGGGTCAATGAGTTCGGGGGATGGTCTGTTAGGGTCAGTGAGTTCGGGGGATGGTCTGTTAGGGTCAGTGAGTTGTAGAGATGCTGTGTTAGGGTCAGTGAGTTGTGGAGATGCTGTGTTAGGGTCAGTGAGTTGTGGAGATGGTCTGTTAGGGTCAGTGAGTTGTGGAGATGGTCTGTGTTAGGGTCAGTGTGTTGTGGAGATGCTGTGTTAGGGTCAGTGAGTTGTGGAGATGGTCTGTTAGGGTCAGTGAGTTGTGGAGATGCTGTGTTAGGGTCAATGAGTTGTGGAGATGGTCTGTTTGAGTCAGTGAGTTCGGGGGATGGTCTGTGTTAGGGTCAGTGAGTTGTGGAGATGGTCTGTTAGGGTCAGTGAGTTGTGGAGATGGTCTGTTTGGGTCAGTGAGTTCGGGGGATGGTCTGTTAGGGTCAGTGAGTTGTAGAGATGCTGTGTTAGGGTCAGTGAGTTGTGGAGATGCTGTGTTTGGGTCAGTGAGTTGTGGAGATGGTCTGTTAGTGTCAGTGAGTTGTGGAGATGCTGTGTTTGGGTCAGTGAGTTGTGGAGATGGTCTGTTAGGGTCAGTGAGTTGTGGAGATGCTGTGTTTGGGTCAGTGAGTTGTGGAGATGGTCTGTTTGGGTCAGTGAGTTGTGGAGATGCTGTGTTAGGGTCAGTGAGTTGTGGAGATGGTCTGTTAGGGTCAGTGAGTTGTGGAGATGGTCTGTGTTAGGGTCAGTGAGTTGTGGAGATGCTGTGTTTGGGTCAGTGAGTTGTGGAGATGGTCTGTTAGGGTCAGTGAGTTCAGGGGTTAGTCTGTTAGGGTCAGTGAGTTGTGGAGTTGGTCTGTAAGGGTCAGTGAGTTCGGGGGATGGTCTGTTAGGGTCAGTGAGTTGTGGAGATGGTCTGTGTTAGGGTCAATGAGTTCGGGGGATGGTCTGTTAGGGTCAGTGAGTTCGGGGGATGGTCTGTTAGGGTCAGTGAGTTGTAGAGATGCTGTGTTAGGGTCAGTGAGTTGTGGAGATGCTGTGTTAGGGTCAGTGAGTTGTGGAGATGGTCTGTTAGGGTCAGTGAGTTGTGGAGATGGTCTGTGTTAGGGTCAGTGAGTTGTGGAGATGCTGTGTTAGGGTCAGTGAGTTGTGGAGATGGTCTGTGTTAGGGTCAATGAGTTGTGGAGATGGTCTGTTAGGGTCAATGAGTTGTGGAGATGGTCTGTTTGAGTCAGTGAGTTCGGGGGATGGTCTGTTAGGGTCAGTGAGTTGTAGAGATGCTGTGTTTGGGTCAGTGAGTTGTGGAGATGGTCTGTTAGGGTCAGTGAGTTGTGGAGATGCTGTGTTTGGGTCAGTGAGTTGTGGAGATGGTCTGTTAGGGTCAGTGAGTTGTGGAGATGGTCTGTTTGGGTCAGTGAGTTCGGGGGATGGTCTGTTAGGGTCAGTGAGTTGTAGAGATGCTGTGTTAGGGTCAGTGAGTTGTGGAGATGCTGTGTTTGGGTCAGTGAGTTGTGGAGATGGTCTGTTAGGGTCAGTGAGTTTGGAGATGCTGTGTTTGGGTCAGTGAGTTGTGGAGATGGTCTGTTTGGGTCAGTGAGTTGTGGAGATGCTGTGTTAGAGTCAGTGAGTTGTGGAGATGGTCTGTTTGGGTCAGTGAGTTGTGGAGATGGTCTGTGTTTGGGTCAGTGAGTTGTGGAGATGCTGTGTTAGGGTCAGTGAGTTGTGGAGATGGTCTGTTTGGGTCAGTGAGTTGTGGAGTTGGTCTGTTAGGGTCAGTGAGTTGTGGAGATGGTCTGTGTTAGGGTCAGTGAGTTGTGGAAATGCTGTGTTTGGGTCAGTGAGTTGTGGAGATGCTGTGTTTGGGTCAGTGAGTTGTGGAGATGGTCTGTTTGGGTCAGTGAGTTGTGGAGATGCTGTATTAGGGTCAGTGAGTTGTGGAGATGCTGTGTTAGAGTCAGTGAGTTGTGGAGATGGTCTGTTAGGGTCAGTGAGTTGTGGAGATGCTGTGTTTGGGTCAGTGAGTTGTGGAGATGGTCTGTGTTAGGGTCAGTGAGTTGTGGAGATGGTCTGTTAGGGTCAGTGAGTTGTGGAGATGGTCTGTGTTAGGGTCAGTGAGTTGTGGAGATGGTCTGTTTGGGTCAGTGAGTTGTAGAGATGCTGTGTTAGGGTCAGTGAGTTGTGGAGATGCTGTGTTTGGGTCAGTGAGTTGTGGAGATGGTCTGTTTGGGTCAGTGAGTTGTGGAGATGCTGTGTTAGGGTCAGTGAGTTGTGGAGATGGTCTGTTAGGGTCAGTGAGTTGTGGAGATGGTCTGTGTTAGGGTCAGTGAGTTGTGGAGATGGTCTGTTAGGGTCAGTGAGTTGTGGAGATGGTCTGTTAGGGTCAGTGAGTTGTGGAGATGGTCTGTGTTAGGGTCAGTGAGTTGTGGAGATGCTGTGTTTGGGTCAGTGAGTTGTGGAGATGGTCTGTTAGGGTCAGTGAGTTGTGGAGATGGTCTGTGTTAGGGTCAGTGAGTTGTGGAGATGCTGTGTTTGGGTCAGTGAGTTGTGGAGATGGTCTGTTTGGGTCAGTGAGTTGTGGAGATGCTGTGTTTGGGTCAGTGAGTTGTGGAGATGGTCTGTTTGGGTCAGTGAGTTGTGGAGATGGTCTGTTTGGGTCAGTGAGTTGTGGAGATGCTGTGTTAGGGTCAGTGAGTTGTAGAGATGGTCTGTTAGGGTCAGTGAGTTGTGGAGATGCTGTGTTTGGGTCAGTGAGTTGTGGAGATGGTCTGTTTGGGTCAGTGAGTTGTGGAGATGCTGTGTTAGGGTCAGTGAGTTGTGGAGATGGTCTGTTAGGGTCAGTGAGTTGTGGAGATGCTGTGTTTGGGTCAGTGAGTTGTGGAGATGGTCTGTTTGGGTCAGTGAGTTGTGGAGATGCTGTGTTAGGGTCAGTGAGTTGTGGAGATGGTCTGTTAGGGTCAGTGAGTTGTGGAGATGGTCTGTGTTAGGGTCAGTGAGTTGTGGAGATGCTGTGTTTGGGTCAGTGAGTTGTGGAGATGGTCTGTTAGGGTCAGTGAGTTCAGGGGTTAGTCTGTTAGGGTCAGTGAGTTGTGGAGATGGTCTGTAAGGGTCAGTGAGTTCGGGAGATGGTCTGTTAGGGTCAGTGAGTTCGGGGGATGGTCTGTTAGGGTCAGTGAGTTGTGGAGATGGTCTGTGTTAGGGTCAATGAGTTCGGGGGATGGTCTGTTAGGGTCAGTGAGTTCGGGGGATGGTCTGTTAGGGTCAGTGAGTTGTAGAGATGCTGTGTTAGGGTCAGTGAGTTGTGGAGATGCTGTGTTAGGGTCAGTGAGTTGTGGAGATGGTCTGTTAGGGTCAGTGAGTTGTGGAGATGGTCTGTGTTAGGGTCAGTGAGTTGTGGAGATGCTGTGTTAGGGTCAGTGAGTTGTGGAGATGGTCTGTTAGGGTCAATGAGTTGTGGAGATGGTCTGTTAGGGTCAATGAGTTGTGGAGATGGTCTGTTTGAGTCAGTGAGTTCGGGGGATGGTCTGTGTTAGGGTCAGTGAGTTGTGGAGATGGTCTGTTAGGGTCAGTGAGTTGTGGAGATGGTCTGTTTGGGTCAGTGAGTTCGGGGGATGGTCTGTTAGGGTCAGTGAGTTGTAGAGATGCTGTGTTAGGGTCAGTGAGTTGTGGAGATGCTGTGTTTGGGTCAGTGAGTTGTGGAGATGGTCTGTTAGTGTCAGTGAGTTGTGGAGATGCTGTGTTTGGGTCAGTGAGTTGTGGAGATGGTCTGTTTGGGTCAGTGAGTTGTGGAGATGCTGTGTTAGAGTCAGTGAGTTGTGGAGATGGTCTGTTTGGGTCAGTGAGTTGTGGAGATGGTCTGTGTTTGGGTCAGTGAGTTGTGGAGATGCTGTGTTAGGGTCAGTGAGTTGTGGAGATGGTCTGTTAGGGTCAGTGAGTTGTGGAGATGGTCTGTGTTAGGGTCAGTGAGTTGTGGAGATGGTCTGTTAGGGTCAGTGAGTTGTGGAGATGGTCTGTTTGGGTCAGTGAGTTGTGGAGTTGGTCTGTTAGGGTCAGTGAGTTGTGGAGATGGTCTGTGTTAGGGTCAGTGAGTTGTGGAAATGCTGTGTTTGGGTCAGTGAGTTGTGGAGATGCTGTGTTTGGGTCAGTGAGTTGTGGAGATGGTCTGTTAGGGTCAGTGAGTTGTGGAGATGGTCTGTTTGGGTCAGTGAGTTGTGGAGATGCTGTGTTAGGGTCAGTGAGTTGTGGAGATGGTCTGTGTTAGGGTCAGTGAGTTGTGGAGATGGTCTGTTTGGGTCAGTGAGTTGTGGAGATGGTCTGTGTTAGGGTCAGTGAGTTGTGGAGATGGTCTGTTAGGGTCAGTGAGTTGTGGAGATGGTCTGTTAGGGTCAGTGAGTTGTGGAGATGGTCTGTGTTAGGGTCAGTGAGTTGTGGAGATGGTCTGTGTTAGGGTCAGTGAGTTGTGGAGATGGTCTGTTAGGGTCAGTGAGTTGTGGAGATGGTCTGTGTTAGGGTCAGTGAGTTGTGGAGATGCTGTGTTAGGGTCAGTGAGTTGTGGAGATGCTGTGTTAGGGTCAGTGAGTTGTGGAGATGGTCTGTTAGGGTCAGTGAGTTGTGGAGATGGTCTGTGTTTGGGTCAGTGAGTTGTGGAGATGGTCTGTTTGGGTCAGTGAGTTGTGGAGATGCTGTGTTTGGGTCAGTGAGTTGTGGAGATGGTCTGTTAGGGTCAGTGAGTTGTGGAGATGCTGTGTTAGGGTCAGTGAGTTGTGGAGATGGTCTGTGTTTGGGTCAGTGAGTTGTGGAGATGGTCTGTTTGGGTCAGTGAGTTGTGGAGATGCTGTGTTTGGGTCAGTGAGTTGTGGAGATGGTCTGTTTGGGTCAGTGAGTTGTGGAGATGCTGTGTTAGGGTCAGTGAGTTGTGGAGATGGTCTGTTAGGGTCAGTGAGTTGTGGAGATGGTCTGTGTTAGGGTCAGTGAGTTGTGGAGATGGTCTGTTAGGGTCAGTGAGTTGTGGAGATGGTCTGTTTGGGTCAGTGAGTTGTGGAGATGCTGTGTTAGGGTCAGTGAGTTGTGGAGATGGTCTGTTTGGGTCAGTGAGTTGTGGAGATGCTGTGTTAGGGTCAGTGAGTTGTGGAGATGGTCTGTTAGGGTCAGTGAGTTGTGGAGATGGTCTGTTTGGGTCAGTGAGTTGTGGAGATGCTGTGTTAGGGTCAGTGAGTTGTGGAGATGGTCTGTGTTAGGGTCAGTGAGTTGTGGAGATGGTCTGTTAGGGTCAGTGAGTTGTGGAGATGGTCTGTTAGGGTCAGTGAGTTGTGGAGATGGTCTGTTAGGGTCAGTGAGTTGTGGAGATGGTCTGTTAGGGTCAGTGAGTTGTGGAGATGGTCTGTTAGGGTCAGTGAGTTGTGGAGATGGTCTGTTAGGGTCAGTGAGTTGTGGAGATGGTCTGTTTGGGTCAGTGAGTTGTGGAGATGGTCTGTGTTAGGGTCAGTGAGTTGTGGAGATGGTCTGTTAGGGTCAGTGAGTTGTGGAGATGGTCTGTTAGGGTCAGTGAGTTGTGGAGATGGTCTGTGTTAGGGTCAGTGAGTTGTGGAGATGGTCTGTTAGGGTCAATGAGTTGTGGAGATGGTCTGTGTTAGGGTCAGTGAGTTGTGGAGATGGTCTGTGTTAGGGTCAGTGAGTTGTGGAGATGGTCTGTTAGGGTCAGTGAGTTGTGGAGATGGTCTGTGTTAGGGTCAGTGAGTTGTGGAGATGGTCTGTGTTAGGGTCAGTGAGTTGTGGAGATGGTCTGTTAGGGTCAGTGAGTTGTGGAGATGGTCTGTTAGGGTCAGTGAGTTGTGGAGATGGTCTGTGTTAGGGTCAGTGAGTTGTGGAGATGGTCTGTGTTAGGGTCAGTGAGTTGTGGAGATGCTGTGTTAGGGTCAGTGAGTTGTGGAGATGCTGTGTTAGGGTCAGTGAGTTGTGGAGATGGTCTGTTAGGGTCAGTGAGTTGTGGAGATGCTGTGTTTGGGTCAGTGAGTTGTGGAGATGGTCTGTTTGGGTCAGTGAGTTGTGGAGATGCTGTGTTAGGGTCAGTGAGTTGTGGAGATGGTCTGTTTGGGTCAGTGAGTTGTGGAGATGGTCTGTGTTAGGGTCAGTGAGTTGTGGAGATGGTCTGTTTGGGTCAGTGAGTTGTGGAGATGCTGTGTTAGGGTCAGTGAGTTGTGGAGATGGTCTGTTAGGGTCAGTGAGTTGTGGAGATGGTCTGTGTTTGGGTCAGTGAGTTGTGGAGATGGTCTGTTTGGGTCAGTGAGTTGTGGAGATGCTGTGTTTGGGTCAGTGAGTTGTGGAGATGGTCTGTTAGGGTCAGTGAGTTGTGGAGATGCTGTGTTAGGGTCAGTGAGTTGTGGAGATGGTCTGTGTTTGGGTCAGTGAGTTGTGGAGATGGTCTGTTTGGGTCAGTGAGTTGTGGAGATGCTGTGTTTGGGTCAGTGAGTTGTGGAGATGGTCTGTTTGGGTCAGTGAGTTGTGGAGATGCTGTGTTAGGGTCAGTGAGTTGTGGAGATGCTGTGTTAGGGTCAGTGAGTTGTGGAGATGGTCTGTGTTAGGGTCAGTGAGTTGTGGAGATGCTGTGTTAGGGTCAGTGAGTTGTGGAGATGGTCTGTGTTAGGGTCAGTGAGTTGTGGAGATGCTGTGTTAGGGTCAGTGAGTTGTGGAGATGGTCTGTGTTTGGGTCAGTGAGTTGTGGAGATGGTCTGTTAGGGTCAGTGAGTTGTAGAGATGCTGTGTTAGGGTCAGTGAGTTGTGGAGATGCTGTGTTAGGGTCAGTGAGTTGTGGAGATGCTGTGTTAGGGTCAGTGAGTTGTGGAGATGGTCTGTTTGGGTCAGTGAGTTGTGGAGATGGTCTGTTTGGGTCAGTGAGTTGTGGAGATGCTGTGTTAGGGTCAGTGAGTTGTGGAGATGGTCTGTTAGGGTCAGTGAGTTGTGGAGATGGTCTGTGTTAGGGTCAGTGAGTTGTGGAGATGGTCTGTTAGGGTCAGTGAGTTGTGGAGATGGTCTGTTTGGGTCAGTGAGTTGTGGAGATGCTGTGTTAGGGTCAGTGAGTTGTGGAGATGCTGTGTTAGGGTCAGTGAGTTGTGGAGATGGTCTGTTAGGGTCAGTGAGTTGTGGAGATGGTCTGTGTTAGGGTCAGTGAGTTGTGGAGATGGTCTGTTAGGGTTAGTGAGTTGTGGAGATGGTCTGTGTTAGGGTCAGTGAGTTGTGGAGATGGTCTGTTAGGGTTAGTGAGTTGTGGAGATGGTCTGTTTGGGTCAGTGAGTTGTGGAGTTGGTCTGTTAGGGTCAGTGAGTTGTGGAGATGGTCTGTGTTAGGGTCAGTGAGTTGTGGAGTTGGTCTGTTTGGGTCAGTGAGTTGTGGAGATGGTCTGTTTGGGTCAGTGAGTTGTGGAGATGGTCTGTTTGGGTCAGTGAGTTGTGGAGATGCTGTGTTAGGGTCAGTGAGTTGTGGAGATGGTCTGTTTGGGTCAGTGAGTTGTGGAGATGGTCTGTTTGGGTCAGTGAGTTGTGGAGATGGTCTGTTTGGGTCAGTGAGTTGTGGAGATGGTCTGTTTGGGTTTGTTTGCTGTGTTGGTGCTCGAAGCACGGTGACACTTGGAGTGAGACAACATGTCACCTGTGAATGGGTCGGGGTCATCTATTGTATCCAATTATTCTGTTGTGGCCTCCTCTAAATTGTTGAGACATTTCATCACTTGGGGTCTGCTTCATTGAGCACCTGAACTCCATCTGTGGAATGTGGAATTTCCTGATGGCCAATCATTTTAATTCCTATCCCCATTCCCATTTTGACTCATCCATCCATAGACTGTCCTTCTGCCATTGTGAGGCCACTCTCAGCTTGGAGAAACAACACCTTGTATTCTATCTAGGTAGCCTCTAACCTGCTGGGAGGAACATCGATTTCCCCTTCTGATCAACTTCATTTCTGTCTCCCCTTTCCCTCTTCTTCTATTCTCCGCTCTGGCCTCCACCTGCCTATCACCTCCTCTGATACCCCTCCTCCTTCCCTTTCTCCCATGGTCCACTCTCCTATCCTATGAGATTCCCCCTTTACCTTTTCCACCTGTCACCTCCCAGCTTCTTATTTCATCCCCCTGCGCCACCCGGTTAGCTTCACCTATCACCTTGTAGCTTCTTTTCATTCCCCTCCCCCCACCCTTCTCATTCTGGCATCTTCCCCCTTCCTTACCGGGCCTGAAGAAGGGTCTCAGCCAAAAACGTTGACTGTTTATTCTTTTCCTTAGATAACGCCTCGCCTCCGGAGTTCTTCCAGCATTTAGTATCTGCGAGTGAACCAGGTGGGCTTTATCATGATCTGGTTGTTCGCTGGACACCTCTTGAGACTGTCCTTTTATTTGCAGAGTGGCTGGTGATTGGAGAAGTTGTTCTTGCACTCCTGCACTGGGATGTTTCAGTCATTTGTGTACCAAGGTCCTCTGGCCTCCAGATTGGCGTTAGCTTTCTAACTGGTCAGAGGTGGGACCCCGGATGCTGCTGCCCCAAGAGAAGGACTCGGCCTTAGCGACCACCAACGTCCTGCTCTTCATCGTGTCCGTGGTGGCATTTCAGCATGCTCGTAAGGTGAGTCCGTGTGTTATCGCCGATCAACGGGGTTCTGAAAACTTGCGCTGGTTCCACTCTCGTACTTTATTTACTTGTCCTACACGGAGAAGAGCCTGGCCTCCGTCACCAAACTGTTTTGAGATTCGAACAAAGAAATTACATTTTTACACAGCATTGTCGATGGATACCAATCCTGACCAATTGGTAAGCTTGTGTGGTTCAAAGTACATATCCAATCACAGTATGAGATTCGTCTCCAGCCACAAAGCAAAGAAACCCAACAGGACCCTTTCAATGAAAAGAAGACCACCGAACACCCCTTGTGCAGAGAGACAAACAAATGGTGCAAACGATAAAAGTAAGCAAATAGCATTCAGAAGTGAAAACCTGGAGTACCATATCCTGCTACGTCGACCTTTCAGGCTGCCGTAGGAATTCACAGCAGTGTCCATCCCACCAACCGGGCTCTCAGTGAACTTTGCGAATATCCATGAATCCACACACCCAGGGGCTGCTTTCATCATTGCCTCAGACTTTAAGTATCGCTGACCGGAGCTTATCCGAAGTTCTGGCAACACATCGAGGTGAGCACACAGGGAGGAAGCATACTCAACAGCTGCTACTCTCCCTTCTGCAAAGCGCTTCTCTGTCCTCCGTTTGGAAAGCCTGACCATTCCTCCATCTTGCTCCTACCCACCTACAGGCAGAAACTGCAACAGGAAGCAGCCATAGTGAAAACTATCCACTGCTGGTCCAACCAATCAGACTCAATGTTACAAAACTACTTTGATAGCACCGCCTGGGAGGTATTTCGAGCAGAGAACATCTCTGAATACAGGGAGGTGGTCACAAGCTTCATTTGGAAGTGTAGCTAAGAAGACCAAGGTAACATGCCTGAACGACTGGCGTCCTGTCGCACTCACCTCAATTATGAGCAAATGCTTTGAGAGGCTGGTTAAAGACTACATCTGCAGCATGCTACCACCCACACTGGACCCCCTACAATTCACCTACCGACGGAACTGGTCTACCGATGACGCCATAGCCACAGCACGACACACCGTCCTCTCTCACCTGGAGAAGAGGGATGCATACATTAGAATGCGGTTCCTGGACTACAGTTCAACATTCAACACCATAATCCCCTCCAGACTCGACAGGAAGTTCAGAGACCTCGGCCTGCACCCACCTTGTGCAGCTGGATCCTGGACTTCCTATCGAGTTGCCAACAGGTGGTAAGGATTGGCTCCCTCACCTCTGCCCCCTGACCCTCAACACAGGTGCCCCCAGGGTTGTGTCCTGAGTCCCCTTCTCTACTCCCTTTACACCCACGACTGTGCTGCCACACACAGGTCCAATCCGTCAATCAAATTCACAGATGACATGACTTTGATTGGCCTTATTTCTAGGGGTAATGAGACAGCCTACAGAGGGGAGGTTGACACCCTGACACAGTGGTGCCAGGATAGCAACCTCTCCCTCATGTCCAAACAACAAAAGAGCTGATTGTGGATTACAGGAGGAAAGGAGACAGGCTCACCCCGATCAGCATCAATGGGTCTGCAGTTGAGAGGGTGAGCAGTTTCAAGTTCCTGGGTATACATGTCACTGAAGATTTCATCTGGACTGTACACACCGGCTGTGTGGGGGGAAAAAGCACAACAGAGTCTCTTCCACCTCAGGTGACTGAAGAAGTTTGGCATGGGCCCCCAAATCCTCAAGATCTTCTACAGGGGCACCATTGAGAGCATCCTGACTGGCTGTATCACCACCTGGTACGGGAACTGCACCATCCTTGATCGTTGGGCACTGCAGAGAGTGGTACGGACAGCCCAGAACATCTGTGGCTGTGAACTTCCCTCTATTGAGGACATTTACAGCAGCAAATACAGAAAGAAGGGGTGGAAGATCGTCAGAGACACCAGTCACCCCAACCATAAACTATTTCAGCTGCTTCCGTCTGGCAGATGGTATTTCAGCATTAAAACCAGGACCAACAGGCTACGGGACAGCTTCTCTCTACAAGCCATTAGACTTCCAAATTCACACGTCTGTGCATTGTGACGGAGTCATAACAGAAAGATTTTTACTCCATCATGTTGTGAGGTGGATGTATGATTTAAATTAATTCTAAGTTGCAGAGAGTCTCAGGCACACATACATAGCGAGGGTGCCTCAGCCTTTTTCACAGTACTGTATTTGTCAACGTGGAGCGGAGAGCGAGTTTGTCAATCTGGCGGGAACAAAGGATGTTGGGAATGGCGAGAATGGAACACCACAGGAGAGGACAGGGACAGAGGAGGGGGGTTGGGTAGCACCAGCCTGAAACACCAGGCAATTTGATTCCAAACAATTGGTTTATTGATCATTACAGAATGTCTCCGTGCCGTTTCCTGCTCCCTCCCCTCTCCCTTCCCATTTCCCAACCATGATTCCCCTCTCCCTGCCCCCTTCCCACTCTCAGTCCACAATAGAGACCCATATCAGAATCAGGTTTATCATCACTCACATGTCATGAAATTTGCTTTTTTGTGGCAACAGTACACGGCAATACGTAAAGTTATAGTGTTGTGCAAAAGTCTTAGGCACACCAGTTACAATGCCTATAAAACGTATTCACCACACCCCCACGGAAGGTTTCATGTTTTATTGTTTTACAACATTGAATCACTGGTTTTTTTGACACTGATCAACAGAAAAAAAATCTTTCATGTCAAAGTGAAAACAGATTTCTACAAAGTGATCTAAATTAATTACAAATATAAAAACACAAGATAATTGATTGCATAAGTATTCACCCTCTTTAATATAACACACCAAATCATCACTGGAGCAGCCAATTGGCTTTAGAAGTCTCATAATTAGTTAAATAGAGATCACTGTGTGCAGTCAAGGTGTTTCAATTGATTGTAGGAAAAATACTCCTGTATCTGGAAAGTCCAGCTGCTGGTGAGTCAGTATCCTGGCAAAAACTACACCATGAAGACAAAAGGACTCTCCAAGCAACTCCACGAAAAGGTTATTGAAAAGCACAAGTCAGGAGATGGATACAAGAAAATTTCCAAGTCACTGAATATCCCTTAGAGTACAGTTAAGTCAATCATCAAGAAATGGAAAGAATATGGCACAGCTGTAAATCTGCCTCGAGCAGGCCATCCTCAAAAACTGAGTGAGCATGCAAGAAGGGGACTAGTGAGGGAGACACCAAGAGACCTGTGACAACTCTGGAGGAGTTAAAAGCTTCAGTGACTGAGATGGGAGAGTCTGTGCATACAACAACTGTTGTCCGGGTGCTTCACCAGTCACAGTTTTATGGGACAGTGGCAAAGAGAAGGGCACTGTTGAAAAAAACTGGGGAGTAGGTACAGGGGAGATGTGAGGGGTAAGTTTTTTACGCAGAGAGTGATGAGTGTGTGGAATGGGCTGCCAGCAACGGTGGTGGAGGCCTGTATTGTGCTGTAGGTTTTCTATGTTTCTATGTTAATGTCCTGGAATGGCCAAGTTAGAGTCCAAACCTCAATCCAATTGAGAATTTGTGGCTGGGTTTGAAAAGGGCTGTTCACTCACGATCCCCATGCAGTCTGACAGAGCTTGAGCAGTTTTGTAAAGAAGAATGAGGAAAACTTGCAGTGTCCAGATGTGCAAAGCTGATAGAGACCTATCCACACAGACTCAAGGCTGTAATTGCTGCCAAAGGTACATCTACTAAATACTGACTTAAAGGGAGTGAATACTTAGAAAGATAGAAAACCTACAGCACAATACAGGCCCTTCGTCCCACAAAGTTGTGCCTGACATGTCCCTACGTTAGAAATTACTAGGGTTACCCATAGCCCGCTATTTTACTAAGCTCCATGTAACTATCTAAAAGTCTCTTAAAAGACCCTATCTTATCCGCCTCCACCACCGTTGCCGGCAGCCCATTCCACACACTCACCACTCTCTGAGTAAAAACACCTACCCCTGACATCTCCTCTGTACCTACTCCCCAGCACCTTAAACCTGTGTCCTCTTGTGGCAGCCATTTCAGCCCTGGGAAAAAGCCTCTGACTATCCACACGTTCAATGTCTCTCATCATCTTCTACACCTCTATCAGGTCACCTCTCATCCTCCGTCATTCCAAGGACAAAAGGCCGAGTTCACTCAACCCTTTCTCATAAGGCATACTCCCCAGTCCAAGCAACATTCTTGTAAATCTCCTCTGCACCCTTTCTATGGTTTCCACATCCTTCCTGTAGTGAGCCAAACAGAACTGAACACAGTTCTCTATTGGGGTCTGACCAGGGTCTTATATAGCTCCAACATTACCTCTCGGCTCCTAAATTCAATCCCACGATTGATGAAGGCTAATACACCATACGCCTTCTTAACCACGGAGTCAACCTGCGCAGCTGCTTTGAGCATCCTATGGACTTGGACCCCAAGATCCCTCCGATCCTCCACACTGCCAAGAGTCTTATCATTAACACTATATTCTGTCATCATATTTGACCTACCAAAATGAACCACCTCACACTTATCTGGGTTGAACTCCATCTGCCATTTCTCAGCCCAGTTTTGCATCCTATCAATGTCCCTCTGTAACCTCTGACAGTCCTCCACACTATCCACAACACCTCCAACCTTTGTGTCATCAGCAAACTTACTAACCCATCCCTCCACTTCCTCATCCAGGTCATTTATAAAAATCACGAAGAGTAGGGGTTCCAGAACAGATCCTGAGGCACACTACTGGTGACAGACCTCCATGCAGAATATGACCTGTCTACAACCACTCTTTGCCTTCTGTGGCAAGCCAGTTCTGGATCCACAAAGCAATGGCCCCTTGGATCCCATGCCTCCTTACTTTCTCAATAAGCCTTGCATGGAGTACCTTATCAAATGCCTTGCTGAAATCCATATACACTACATCTACTGCTCTTCCTTCATCAATGTGTATAGTCACATCCTCAAAAAATTCAATCAGGCTCATAAGGCACGACCTGCCTTTGACAAAGCCATGCTGACTATTCCTAATCGTACTATACCTCTCCAAATGTTCATAAATCCTACCTCTCAGGATCTTCTCCATCAACTTACCAACCACTGAAGTAAGACTCACTGGTCTATAATTTCCTGGGCTATCTCTACTCCCTTTCTTGAATAAAGGAACAACATCCGCAACCCTCCAATCCTCTGGAATCTCTCCCGTCCCCATTGATGATGCAAAGATCATTGCCAGAGGCTCAGCAATCTCCTCCCTCACCTCCCACAGTAGCCTGGGATACATCTCATCCAGTCCCAGCGATTTGCCCAACTTGATGCTTTCCAAAAGCTCCAGCACATCCTCTTTCTTAATATCTGCATGCTCAAGCTTTTCAGTCTGCTGTAGGACATTTGTGCAATCAATTACCTTGTGTTTTATATTTGTAATTAATTTAGATCACTTTGTAGAGATCTGTTTTCACTTTAACGTGAAAGAGTCTTTCTGTTGATCAGTGTCAAAGAAAGCCAAATTAAATCCCCTGTGATTCAATGTTGTAAAACACTGGGAGCTGAAGACTTTAAGGGAGGTGAATACTTTGCATAGGCACTGTGTGTATATGTGCTTACGACTTTGCAGAATACTGTACAATCCTTGAAATTAAGTCCACTGATGTCCCTGTGAGACGGTGTCAGTGTGGGTGGGTGGGGGGGTGAGTGTATAAGGGGTCGATATCACACACTCCCTCACTCTCTGATGTCCCTGTGGGTGGGTGGGGGGTGAGTGTATAAGGGGTCGATACCACACACTCCCTCACTCTCTGATGTCCCTGTGGGTGGGTGGGGAGTGTAAGGGGTCGATACCACACACTCCCTCACTCTCTGATGTCCCTGTGGGTGGGTGGGGAGTGTACGGGGTCGATACCACACACTCCCTCACTCTCCGATGTCCCTGTGGGTGGGGGGTGAGTGTATAAGGGGTCGATATCACACACTCCCTCACTCTCTGATGCCCCTGTGGGTGGGTGGGGAGTGTAAGGGGTCGATACCACACACTCCCTCACTCTCCGATGTCCCTGTGGGTGGGTGGGGAGTGTACGGGGTCGATACCACACTCTCCCTCACTCTCTGATGTCCCTGTGGGTGGGTGGGGGGTGAGTGTATAAGGGGTCGATATCACACACTCCCTCATTCTCTGATGTCCCTGTGGGTGGGTGGGGGGGTGAGTGTATAAGGGGTCGATACCACACACTCCCTCACTCTCTGATGTCCCTGTGGGTGGGTGGGGGGGTGAGTGTATAAGGGGTCGATACCACACACTCCCTCACTCTCTGATGCCCCTGTGGGTGGGGGGGGAGTGTAAGGGGTCGATACCACACACTCCCTCACTCTCCGATGTCCCTGTGGGTGGGTGGGGAGTGTACGGGGTCGATACCACACTCTCCCTCACTCTCTGATGTCCCTGTGGGTGGGTGGGGGGTGAGTGTATAAGGGGTCGATATCACACACTCCCTCATTCTCTGATGTCCCTGTGGGTGGGTGGGGAGTGTACGGGGTCGATATCACACACTCCCTCACTCTCTGATGTCCCTGTGGGTGGGTGGGGGGTGAGTGTATAAGGGGTCGATATCACACACTCCCTCATTCTCCGATGTCCCTGTGGGTGGGTGGGGAGTGTACGGGGTCGATATCACACACTCCCTCACTCTCTGATGTCCCTGTGGGTGGGTGGGGAGTGTAAGGGGTCGATACCACACACTCCCTCACTCTCTGATGTCCCTGTGGGTGGGTGGGGGGGAGTGTAAGGGGTCGATATCACACACCCCCTCACTCTCTGATGTCCCTGTGGGTGGGTGGGGAGTGTAAGGGGTCGATACCACACACTCCCTCACTCTCTGATGTCCCTGTGGGTGGGTGGGGAGTGTAAGGGGTCGATACCACACACTCCCTCACTCTCTGATGTCCCTGTGTGTGGGTGGGGGGGAATGTACGGGGTCGATACCACACACTCCCTCACTCTCTGATGTCCCTGTGGGTGGGGGGAGTGTACGGGGTCGATACCACACTCTCTGATGTCCCAGTGGGACAGGGTGTCAGTGTGGGTGGGTGGGGAGTATAAGGAGTCGATACCACACACTCCCTCACTCTCTGATGTCCCTGTGGGTGGGTGGGGAGTGTACGGGGTCGATACCACACACTCCCTCACTCTCTGATGTCCCAGTGGGTGGGTGGGGAGTGTACGGGGTCGATACCACACACTCCCTCACTCTCTGATGTCCCTGTGGGTGGGTGGGGAGTGTACGGGGTCGATACCACACACTCCCTCACTCTCTGATGTCCCTGTGGGTGGGTGGGGAGTGTACGGGGTCGATATCACACACTCCCTCACTCTCTGATGTCCCAGTGGGACAGGGTGTCAGTGTGGGTGGAGGGGAGTGTAAGGGGTCGATACCACACACTCCCTCACTCTCTGATGTCCCTGTGGGTGGGTGGGGAGTGTACGGGGTCGATACCACACACTCCCTCACTCTCTGATGTCCCAGTGGGACAGGGTGTCAGTGTGGGTGGAGGGGAGTGTAAGGGGTCGATACCACACACTCCCTCACTCTCTGATGTCCCTGTGGGTGGGTGGGGAGTGTACGGGGTCGATACCACACTCTCCCTCACTCTCTGATGTCCCTGTGGGTGGGTGGGGAGTGTACAGGGTCGATACCACACACTCCCTCACTCTCTGATGTCCCTGTGGGTGGGTGGGGAGTGTACGGGGTCGATATCACACTCTCTGATGTCCCTGTGGGACAGGGTGTCAGTGTGGGTGGGGGGGGGAGTGTACGGGGTCGATACCACACACTCCCTCACTCTCTGATGTCCCTGTGGGTGGGTGGGGGGTGAGTGTATAAGGGGTCGATACCACACACTCCCTCACTCTCTGATGTCCCTGTGGGTGGGTGGGGAGTGTAAGAGGTCGATACCACACACTCCCTCACTCTCCGATGTCACTGTGGGTGGGGGGAGTGTACGGGGTTGATACCACACTCTCCGATGTCCCTGTGGGTGGGTGGGGAGTGTACGGGGTCGATATCACACACTCCCTCACTCTCTGATGTCCCTGTGGGTGGGGGGAGTGTACGGGGTTGATACCACACACTCCCTCACTCTCTGATGTCCCAGTGGGACAGGGTGTCAGTGTGGGTGGGGGGGAGTGTACGGGGTCAATACCACACACTCCCTCACTCTCTGATGTCCCTGTGGGTGGGTGGGGAGTGTACGGGGTCGATACCACACACTCCCTCACTCTCTGATGTCCCTGTGGGTGGGGGGAGTGTACGGGGTTGATACCACACACTCCCTCACTCTCTGATGTCCCTGTGGGTGGGTGGGGAGTGTACGGGGTCGATATCACACACTCCCTCACTCTCTGATGTCCCTGTGGGTGGGTGGGGAGTGTAAGGGGACGATACCACACACTCCCTCACTCTCTGATGTCCCTGTGGGTGGGTGGGGAGTGTACGGGGTCGATACCACACACTCCCTCACTCTCTGATGTCCCTGTGGGTGGGGGGAGTGTACGGGGTTGATACCACACACTCCCTCACTCTCTGATGTCCCTGTGGGTGGGTGGGGAGTGTACGGGGTCGATATCACACACTCCCTCACTCTCCGATGTCCCTGTGGGTGGGTGGGGGGTGAGTGTATAAGGGGTCGATACCACACACTCCCTCACTCTCTGATGTCCCTGTGGGTGGGTGGGGAGTGTAAGGGGTCGATACCACACACTCCCTCACTCTCTGATGTCCCTGTGGGTGGGTGGGGAGTGTAAAGGGTCGATACCACACACTCCCTCACTCTCTGATGTCCCTGTGGGTGGGTGGGGAGTGTACGGGGTCGATACCACACACTCCCTCACTCTCCGATGTCCCTGTGGGTGGGGGGGAGTGTACGGGGTCGATATCACACACTCCCTCACTCTCTGATGTCCCTGTGGGTGGTGGGAGTGTACGGGGTTGATACCACACTCTCCGATGTCCCTGTGGGTGGGTGGGGAGTGTACGGGGTCGATACCACACTCTCCGATGTCCCTGTGTGTGGGGGGAGTGTAAGGGGTCGATATCACACACTCCCTCACTCTCTGATGTCCCTGTGGGTGGGGGGTGAGTGTATAAGGGGTCGATATCACACACTCCCTCACTCTCTGATGTCCCTGTGGGTGGGGGGGGAGTGTAAGGGGTCGATATCACACACTCCCTCACTCTCTGATGTCCCTGTGGGTGGGGGGTGAGTGTATAAGGGGTCGATATCACACACTCCCTCACTCTCTGATGTCCCTGTGGGTGGGTGGGGAATGTACGGGGTCGATACCACACACTCCCTCACTCTCCGATGTCCCTGTGGGAGGGGGGGGAGTGTACGGGGTCGATACCACACACTCCCTCACTCTCCGATGTCCCTGTGGGTGGGGGGAGTGTACGGGGTCGATATCACACACTCCCTCACTCTCTGATGTCCCAGTGGGACAGGGTGTCAGTGTGGGTGGGGGGGGAGTGTAAGGGGTCGATACCACACACTCCCTCACTCTCTGATGTCCCTGTGGGTGGGTGGGGGGGAGTGTACGGGGTCGATACCACACACTCCCTCACTCTCTGATGTCCCTGTGGGTGGGGGGAGTGTACGGGGTCGATATCACACACTCCCTCACTCTCTGATGTCCTTGTGGGTGGGTGGGGGGTGAGTGTATAAGGGGTCGATACCACACACTCCCTCACTCTCTGATGTCCCTGTGGGTGGGTGGGGGGTGAGTGTATAAGGGGTCGATACCACACACTCCCTCACTCTCTGATGTCCCTGTGGGTGGGTGGGGGGTGAGTGTATAAGGGGTCGATACCACACACTCCCTCACTCTCTGATGTCCCTGTGGGTGGGTGGGGAGTGTACGGGGTCGATACCACACACTCCCTCACTCTCTGATGTCCCTGTGGGTGGGGGGAGTGTACGGGGTCGATATCACACACTCCCTCACTCTCTGATGTCCCTGTGGGTGGGTGGGGAGTGTACGGGGTCGATACCACACACTCCCTCACTCTCTGATGCCCCTGTGGGTGGGGAGTGTACGGGGTCGATATCACACACTCCCTCACTCTCCGATGTCCCTGTGGGTGGGTGGGGAGTGTACGGGGTCGATACCACACACTCCCTCACTCTCTGATGTCCCTGTGGGTGGGGGGAGTGTACGGGGTCGATATCACACACTCCCTCACTCTCTGATGTCCCTGTGGGTGGGTGGGGAGTGTAAGGGGTCGATACCACACACTCCCTCACTCTCTGATGTCCCTGTGGGTGGGGGGAGTGTAAGGGGTCGATATCACACACTCCCTCACTCTCTGATGTCCCTGTGGGTGGGTGGGGAGTGTACGGGGTCGATATCACACACTCCCTCACTCTCTGATGTCCCAGTGGGTGGGGGGGGGAGTGTACGGGTTCGATATCACACACTCCCTCACTCTCTGATGTCCCTGTGGGTGGGGGGAGTGTACGGGGTCGATACCACACACTCCCTCACTCTCTGATGTCCCTGTGGGTGGGTGGGGAGTGTACGGGGTCGATACCACACACTCCCTCACTCTCCGATGTCCCTGTGGGTGGGTGGGGAGTGTACGGGGTCGATACCACACACTCCCTCACTCTCCGATGTCCCTGTGGGTGGGTGGGGAGTGTACGGGGTCGATATCACACACTCCCTCACTCTCTGATGTCCCTGTGGGTGGGTGGGGAGTGTAAGGGGTCGATACCACACACTCCCTCACTCTCTGATGTCCCAGTGGGTGGGGGGGGGAGTGTACGGGTTCGATATCACACACTCCCTCACTCTCTGATGTCCCTGTGGGTGGGGGGAGTGTACGGGGTCGATACCACACACTCCCTCACTCTCTGATGTCCCTGTGGGTGGGTGGGGAGTGTACGGGGTCGATACCACACACTCCCTCACTCTCTGATGTCCCTGTGGGTGGGTGGGGAGTGTACGGGGTCGATACCACACACTCCCTCACTCTCTGATGTCCCTGTGTGTGGGTGGGGAGTGTACGGGGTCGATACCACACACTCCCTCACTCTCTGATGTCCCTGTGGGTGGGTGGGGAGTGTACGGGGGTCGATACCACACACTCCCTCACTCTCCGATGTCCCTGTGGGTGGGGAGTGTACGGGGTCGATACCACACACTCCCTCACTCTCTGATGTCCCTGTGGGTGGGTGGGGAGTGTACGGGGTCGATATCACACACTCCCTCACTCTCCGATGTCCCTGTGGGAGGGGGGGGAGTGTACAGGGTCGATATCACACACTCCCTCACTCTCTGATGTCCTAGTGGGACAGGGTGTCAGTGTGGGTGGGTGGGGAGTGTACGGGGTCGATACCACACACTCCCTCACTCTCCGATGTCCCAGTGGGACAGGGTGTCAGTGTGGGTGGGTGGGGAGTGTACGGGGTCGATACCACACACTCCCTCACTCTCCAATGTCCCTGTGGGTGGGGAGTGTACGGGGTTGATACCACACACTCCCTCACTCTCCGATGTCCCTGTGGGTGGGGGGGGAGTGTACGGGGTCGATACCACACTCTCTGATGTCCCAGTGGGACAGGGTGTCAGTGTGGGTGGGTGGAGAGTGTACGGGGACGATACCACACACTCCCTCACTCTCTGATGTCCCTGTGGGTGGTTGGGAGTGTACGGGGTCGATATCACACACTCCCTCACTCTCTGATGTCCCTGTGGGTGGGGGGGAGTGTACGGGGTCGATACCACACTCTCTGATGCCCCTGTGGGTGGGTGGGGAGTGTACGGGGTCGATACCACACACTCCCTCACTCTCTGATGTCCCTGTGGGTGGGTGGGGAGTGTACGGGGTCGATATCACACACTCCCTCACTCTCTGATGTCCCTGTGGGTGGGTGGGGAGTGTACGGGGTCGATACCACACACTCCCTCACTCTCTGATGTCCCTGTGGGTGGGCAGGGAGTGTACGGGGTCGATATCACACACTCCCTCACTCTCTGATGTCCCTGTGGGTGGGGGGAGTGTACGGGGTCGATACCACACACTCCCTCACTCTCTGATGTCCCTGTGGGTGGGTGGGGAGTGTACGGGGTCGATACCACACACTCCCTCACTCTCTGATGTCCCTGTGGGTGGGGGGAGTGTACGGGGTCGATATCACACACTCCCTCACTCTCTGATGCCCCTGTGGGTGGGGGGGGAGTGTAAGGGGTCGATACCACACACTCCCTCACTCTCCGATGTCCCTGTGGGTGGGTGGGGAGTGTACGGGGTCGATACCACACTCTCCCTCACTCTCTGATGTCCCTGTGGGTGGGTGGGGGGTGAGTGTATAAGGGGTCGATATCACACACTCCCTCATTCTCTGATGTCCCTGTGGGTGGGGGGAGTGTACGGGGTCGATATCACACACTCCCTCACTCTCTGATGTCCCTGTGGGTGGGTGGGGGGTGAGTGTATAAGGGGTCGATATCACACACTCCCTCACTCTCTGATGTCCCTGTGGGTGGGTGGGGAGTGTACGGGGTCGATATCACACACTCCCTCACTCTCTGATGTCCCTGTGGGTGGGGGGAGTGTACGGGGTCGATATCACACACTCCCTCACTCTCTGATGTCCCTGTGGGTGGGTGGGGAGTGTACGGGGTCGATACCACACACTCCCTCACTCTCCGATGTCCCTGTGGGTGGGGGGTGAGTGTATAAGGGGTCGATATCACACACTCCCTCACTCTCTGATGTCCCTGTGGGTGGGGGGAGTGTACGGGGTCGATACCACACTCTCTGATGCCCCTGTAGGTGGGTGGGGAGTGTACGGGGTCGATACCACACACTCCCTCACTCTCTGATGTCCCTGTGGGTGGGGGGAGTGTACGGGGTCGATATCACACACTCCCTCACTCTCTGATGCCCCTGTGGGTGGGTGGGGGGTGTATGGGGTCGATACCACACACTCCCTCACTCTCTGATGTCCCAGTGGGTGGGTGGGGGGTGAGTGTATAAGGGGTCGATACCACACACTCCCTCACTCTCTGATGTCCCTGTGGGTGGTGGGGAGTGTACGGGGTCGATACCACACACTCCCTCACTCTCCGATGTCCCTGTGGGTGGTGGGGAGTGTACGGGGTCGATACCACACACTCCCTCACTCTCTGATGTCCCTGTGGGTGGGTGGGGAATGTACGGGGTTGATATCACACACTCCCTCACTCTCTGATGTCCCTGTGGGTGGGGGGGAGTGTACGGGGTCGATACCACACTCTCTGATGTCCCAGTGGGACAGGGTGTCAGTGTGGGTGGGTGGGGAGTGTACGGGGTCGATACCACACACTCCCTCACTCTCTGATGTCCCAGTGGGACAGGGTGTCAGTGTGGGTGGGTGGGGAGTGTACGGGGTCGATATCACACAATCCCTCACTCTCTGATGTCCCTGTGGGTGGGGGGAGTGTACGGGGTCGATACCACACACTCCCTCACTCTCTGATGTCCCTGTGGGTGGGGGGGGAGTGTACGGGGTCGATATCACACTCTCCGATGTCCCTGTGGGTGGGGGGAGTGTAAGGGGTCGATACCACACACTCCCTCACTCTCTGATGTCCCTGTGGGTGGGGGGAGTGTACGGGGTCGATATCACACACTCCCTCACTCTCTGATGTCCCTGTGGGTGGGGGGGAGTGTACGGGGTCGATACCACACACTCCCTCACTCTCCGATGTCCCAGTGGGACAGGGTGTCAGTGTGGGTGGGTGGGGAGTGTACGGGGTCGATATCACACAATCCCTCACTCTCTGATGTCCCTGTGGGTGGGGGGAGTGTACGGGGTCGATACCACACACTCCCTCACTCTCTGATGTCCCTGTGGGTGGGGGGGGAGTGTACGGGGTCGATATCACACTCTCCGATGTCCCTGTGGGTGGGGGGAGTGTAAGCGGTCGATACCACACACTCCCTCACTCTCTGATGTCCCTGTGGGTGGGGGGTGAGTGTATAAGGGGTCGATATCACACACTCCCTCACTCTCCGATGTCCCTGTGGGTGGGTGGGGAGTGTACGGGGTCGATATCACACACTCCCTCACTCTCTGATGTCCCTGTGGGTGGGGGGTGAGTGAATAAGGGGTCGATATCACACACTCCCTCACTCTCCGATGTCCCTGTGGGAGGGGGGGGAGTGTACGGGGTCAATATCACACACTCCCTCACTCTCTGATGTCCCAGTGGGACAGGGTGTCAGTGTGGGTGGGGGGGGAGTGTAAGGGGTCGATACCACACACTCCCTCACTCTCTGATGTCCCAGTGGGACAGGGTGTCAGTGTGGGTGGGGGGGGGAGTGTAAGGGGTCGATACCACACACTCCCTCACTCTCCGATGTCCCTGTGGGTGGGTGGGGGGGAGTGTAAGGGGTCGATACCACACACTCCCTCACTCTCTGATGTCCCTGTGGGTGGGTGGGTGGGGAGTGTACGGGGTCGATACCACACACTCCCTCACTCTCTGATGTCCCTGTGGGTGGGGGGAGTGTAAGGGGTCGATATCACACACTCCCTCACTCTCTGATGTCCCTGTGGGTGGGGGGGGAGTGTACGGGGTCGATATCACACTCTCCGATGTCCCTGTGGGTGGGTGGGGAGTGTACGGGGTCGATATCACACACTCCCTCACTCTCTGATGTCCCTGTGGGTGGGGGGGGAGTGTACGGGGTCGATATCACACTCTCCGATGTCCCTGTGGGTGGGTGGGGAGTGTACGGGGTCGATACCACACACTCCCTCACTCTCTGATGTCCCTGTGGGTGGGTGGGGAGTGTACGGGGTCGATACCACACACTCCCTCACTCTCTGATGTCCCTGTGGGTGGGGGGAGTGTACGGGGTCGATACCACACACTCCCTCACTCTCTGATGTCCCTGTGGGTGGGGAGTGTAAGGGGTCGATACCACACACTCCCTCATTCTCTGATGTCCCTGTGGGTGGGTGGGGGGTGAGTGTATAAGGGGTCGATACCACACACTCCCTCACTCTCCGATGTCCCTGTGGGTGGGTGGGGAGTGTACGGGGTCGATATCACACTCTCCCTCACTCTCTGATGTCCCTGTGGGTGGGTGGGGAGTGTAAGGGGTCGATACCACACACTCCCTCACTCTCTGATGTCCCTGTGGGTGGGGGGAGTGTAAGGGGTCGATATCACACACTCCCTCACTCTCTGATGTCCCTGTGGGTGGGTGGGGAGTGTACGGGGTCGATATCACACACTCCCTCACTCTCTGATGTCCCAGTGGGTGGGGGGGGAGTGTACGGGTTCGATATCACACACTCCCTCACTCTCTGATGTCCCTGTGGGTGGGGGGAGTGTACGGGGTCGATACCACACACTCCCTCACTCTGATGTCCCAGTGGGACAGGGTGTCAGTGTGGGTGGGTGGGGAGTGTACGGGGTCGATACCACACACTCCCTCACTCTCCGATGTCCCTGTGGGTGGGGGGGTGAGTGTATAAGGGGTCGATACCACACACTCCCTCACTCTCTGATGTCCCTGTGGGTGGGTGGGGAGTGTACGGGGTCGATATCACACACTCCCTCACTCTGATGTCCCAGTGGGACAGGGTGTCAGTGTGGGTGGGTGGGGAGTGTACGGGGTCGATACCACACACTCCCTCACTCTCCGATGTCCCTGTGGGTGGGGAGTGTACGGGGTCGATACCACACACTCCCTCACTCTCCGATGTCCCTGTGGGTGGGGGGGAGTGTACGGGGTCGATACCACACTCTCTGATGTCCCAGTGGGACAGGGTGTCAGTGTGGGTGGGTGGGGAGTGTACGGGGTCGATACCACACACTCCCTCACTCTCTGATGTCCCTGTGGGTGGTTGGGAGTGTACGGGGTCGATATCACACACTCCCTCACTCTCTGATGTCCCTGTGGGTGGGGGGGAGTGTACGGGGTCGATACCACACTCTCTGATGCCCCTGTGGGTGGGTGGGGAGTGTACGGGGTCGATACCACACACTCCCTCACTCTCTGATGTCCCTGTGGGTGGGTGGGGAGTGTACGGGGTCGATATCACACACTCCCTCACTCTCTGATGTCCCTGTGGGTGGGTGGGGAGTGTACGGGGTCGATACCACACACTCCCTCACTCTCTGATGTCCCTGTGGGTGGGCAGGGAGTGTACGGGGTCGATATCACACACTCCCTCACTCTCTGATGTCCCTGTGGGTGGGGGGAGTGTACGGGGTCGATACCACACACTCCCTCACTCTCCGATGTCCCTGTGGGTGGGTGGGGAGTGTACGGGGTCGATACCACACACTCCCTCACTCTCCGATGTCCCTGTGGGTGGGGGGTGAGTGTATAAGGGGTCGATATCACACACTCCCTCACTCTCTGATGTCCCTGTGGGTGGGGGGAGTGTACGGGGTCGATACCACACTCTCTGATGCCCCTGTGGGTGGGTGGGGAGTGTACGGGGTCGATACCACACACTCCCTCACTCTCTGATGTCCCTGTGGGTGGGGGGAGTGTACGGGGTCGATATCACACACTCCCTCACTCTCTGATGCCCCTGTGGGTGGGTGGGGGGTGTACGGGGTCGATACCACACACTCCCTCACTCTCTGATGTCCCAGTGGGTGGGTGGGGGGTGAGTGTATAAGGGGTCGATACCACACACTCCCTCACTCTCCGATGTCCCTGTGGGTGGGTGGGGAGTGTAAGGGGTCGATACCACACACTCCCTCACTCTCTGATGTCCCTGTGGGTGGGTGGGGAATGTACGGGGTTGATATCACACACTCCCTCACTCTCTGATGTCCCTGTGGGTGGGGGGAGTGTACGGGGTCGATACCACACACTCCCTCACTCTCTGATGTCCCTGTGGGTGGGGGGGGAGTGTACGGGGTCGATATCACACTCTCCGATGTCCCTGTGGGTGGGGGGAGTGTAAGGGGTCGATACCACACACTCCCTCACTCTCTGATGTCCCTGTGGGTGGGGGGGGAGTGTACGGGGTCGATATCACACTCTCCGATGTCCCTGTGGGTGGGGGGAGTGTAAGGGGTCGATACCACACACTCCCTCACTCTCTGATGTCCCTGTGGGTGGGTGGTGGGGAGTGTACGGGGTCGATACCACACACTCCCTCACTCTCCGATGTCCCAGTGGGTGGGTGGGGAGTGTACGGGGTCGATACCACACACTCCCTCACTCTCTGATGTCCCAGTGGGACAGGGTGTCAGTGTGGGTGGGGGGAGTGTACGGGGTCGATACCACACACTCCCTCACTCTCTGATGTCCCTGTGGGTGGGTGGGGAGTGTAAGGGGTCGATACCACACACTCCCTCACTCTCTGATGCCCCTGTGGGTGGGTGGGGAGTGTACGGGGTCGATACCACACACTCCCTCACTCTCTGATGTCCCTGTGGGTGGGTGGGGAGTGTACGGGGTCGATATCACACTCTCCGATGTCCCTGTGGGTGGGGGGAGTGTAAGGGGTCGATACCACACACTCCCTCACTCTCTGATGTCCCTGTGGGTGGGTGGGGAGTGTACGGGGTCGATACCACACACTCCCTCACTCTCTGATGTCCCTGTGGGTGGGCAGGGAGTGTACGGGGTCGATATCACACACTCCCTCACTCTCTGATGTCCCTGTGGGTGGGGGGAGTGTACGGGGTCGATACCACACACTCCCTCACTCTCTGATGTCCCTGTGGGTGGGGGGGGAGTGTACGGGGTCGATATCACACTCTCCGATGTCCCTGTGGGTGGGGGGAGTGTAAGGGGTCGATACCACACACTCCCTCACTCTCTGATGTCCCTGTGGGTGGGTGGTGGGGAGTGTACGGGGTCGATACCACACACTCCCTCACTCTCCGATGTCCCAGTGGGTGGGTGGGGAGTGTACGGGGTCGATACCACACACTCCCTCACTCTCTGATGTCCCAGTGGGACAGGGTGTCAGTGTGGGTGGGGGGAGTGTACGGGGTCGATACCACACACTCCCTCACTCTCTGATGTCCCTGTGGGTGGGTGGGGAGTGTAAGGGGTCGATACCACACACTCCCTCACTCTCTGATGCCCCTGTGGGTGGGTGGGGAGTGTACGGGGTCGATACCACACACTCCCTCACTCTCTGATGTCCCTGTGGGTGGGTGGGGAGTGTACGGGGTCGATATCACACTCTCTGATGTCCCTGTGGGTGGGGGGTGAGTGTATAAGGGGTCGATACCACACACTCCCTCACTCTCTGATGTCCCAGTGGGACAGGGTGTCAGTGTGGGTGGGGGGGAGTGTAAGGGGTCGATACCACACACTCCCTCACTCTCTGATGTCCCTGTGGGTGGGTGGGGAGTGTACGGGGTCGATACCACACACTCCCTCACTCTCTGATGTTCCTGTGGGTGGGTGGGGAATGTACGGGGTCGATACCACACACTCCCTCACTCTCTGATGTCCCTGTGGGTGGGTGGGGAGTGTACGGGGTCGATATCACACTCTCTGATGTCCCTGTGGGTGGGGGGAGTGTACGGGGTCGATACCACACACTCCCTCACTCTCCGATGTCCCTGTGGGTGGGGGTGGAGTGTACGGGGTCGATACCACACACTCCCTCACTCTCCGATGTCCCTGTGGGAGGGGGGGGAGTGTACGGGGTCAATATCACACACTCCCTCACTCTCTGATGTCCCAGTGGGACAGGGTGTCAGTGTGGGTGGGGGGGGAGTGTACGGGGTCGATACCACACACTCCCTCACTCTCTGATGTCCCTGTGGGTGGTTGGGAGTGTACGGGGTCGATACCACACACTCCCTCACTCTCCAATGTCCCTGTGGGTGTGTGGGGGGGGAGTGTACGGGGTCGATACCACACACTCCCTCACTCTCTGATGTCCCTGTGTGTGGGGGGTGAGTGTATAAGGGGTCGATACCACACACTCCCTCACTCTCCGATGTCCCTGTGGGTCGGGGGAGTGTACGGGGTCGATATCACACACTCCCTCACTCTCTGATGTCCCTGTGGGTGGGTGGGGAGTGTACGGGGTCGATATCACACTCTCCGATACCCCTGTGGGTGGTGGGGAGTGTATGGGGTTGATATCACACTCTCTGATGTCCCTGTGGGTGGGGGGAGTGTACGGGGTCGATATCCTGCATTCTCTAACTCCTCCTGTTTCTCCGCAGGTGAACATGGGCTCAGCAGCGTCTTTCCTCCTGCAGGCGTGTGCGGCGGCGCTGGGCGCGGTCTGCTCCTGCAGTGGGGACCTGGCGCCCCTCCTGCACCGGAGCCAGCGGGAGGCAGCCTGGGCCTGCACTGTCCTCGGTCCAGCTCTATTCGCCTTCGCCTTCCACTGGACCAACCGCGACCGGCTGGCTGCCAACTCGGTGCTGACCGGTGCTCTCCTGGCCGCCGCCTGTTCGGACCCGCTGGCCGGAGGCGGGTGGTGTCCGGCGGTCCGAGCGGCCGTGGCTGCCGCTCTGCTCTCCGTCCTCACCGTCAGCCTCTTCACCGTCAACGGCTGGGGGGTCGCCGGCAGTCTGCTCGGCCTGCTGGCGGGCGAGCTCCCTCCCGCCGGGCCGCTGGTCCTCAGGAGCCCCTGTGGGCAGAACCTGCTGCTGGTGGCCAGCACTGTGGCTCTGCAGCGGGCACTGGGGGCACAGGACAGCGCTGAGCTGGTGTGACCTGCTCGTCACTCGGGCGCATGTTTGGGTGGCTTCAGTCGTGACGCTGTCATGTCTCCGGGAATCCCAACGTTCGGAGTACACTTCCGGCCTCCCCCCGCACGAGTTTGCATGTTGCCGGCTCCATATTGCATTTCTAAATAAATTAATTAATCAAAGCAAATCAGCGTCGCGTCTTCTGGAGTGGTCCCTGACCGCACACACTGCAGTGGGCAGAAGACATAGCAGAATGAGGCCATTCACCCCATCGAGTCTGCCCCAACATTCCATCATGGCTGATCCCGGATCCCGCCCAACCCCATACACCTGCCTTCCCGCCATATCCTCTGATGCCCTGACTGATCAGGAAACTATCAACTTCCACCTTAAATATACCCACGGACTCGGCCTCCATCGCAGTCTGTGGCAGAGCATTCCACAGATTCACTACTCTCTGGCTAAATAAATTCGTCCTTACCTCTGTTGTAAAGCCCCCCCCCCCCCAAACTTTGAGGCTGTGCCCTCTAGCTCTGGATACCCCCATCACAGGACACATCCTCTCCACATCCACCCTATCTAGTCCTTTCAACATCTGGTAGGTTTCAATGAGATCCCCCGCATCCTTCTAAATTCCAGTGAGTACAGGCCCAAAGCTGCCAACACTCCTGATACATTAACCCCTTCAACTCCCGGAATCATCCTCGTGAACCTCCTCTGGACTCTCTCCAATGACAACACATCCGTTCTGAGATATGGGACACAAAACTGTTGCCAATACTCCAAGTGCGGCCTAACTAGTGTCTTACAAAGCCTCAGCATTATCTCCTTGCTTTTATATCCTATTCCCTTTGAAATAAATGCCAACATTGCATTTGCCTTCTTTACCACAGACGCAACCTGTAAATTAAGACTCTGGGAGGCTTGTACGAGGACTCCTAAGTCCCTCTGCACCTCTGGTGTTTGAATTTTCTCCCCATTTAGATAATAGTCTGCACTATTGTTCCTTTTAATAAAATACATTTCCCAACTCTGTATTCCATCGGCCACTTTCTTTGCCCATTCTTCCAATTTGTCTAAGTTCTGCTTCAATTGCACTGCTTCCTCAGCACTACCTACCCTCCACCTATCTTCATATCATCCGCAAACTTTGCCACAAAACCATCAATTCCATTATCCAAATCATTGACAAACAATGTGAAAAGTAGTGGTCCCAATACTGACCCCTGAGGAACATGTGAGGCACCCTATCAAGTAAATGACATCCACTGCCTCTCCTTCGTCCATCCCTGCTTGTTACTTACTCGAAGAACTCCTAACAGGCAAGATTTCCCTTTACTGAAACCATGCTGACTTTGACTATTTTATCATTAGTCTCCAAGTACCTCAAAACCTCACCTTTAATAATCGTCTCCAACACTTCCTTAGCCACTGAGGTTAGACTAACTAGCCTATAATTTCCTTTCTTTTGCCTTCCTCCCTTCTGAAAGAGTGGAGTGACATTTGCAATCTTCCAGTCCTCTGGGACCATGCCAGAGTCAAGAGATTCTTGAAAGATCATGACCAATGCATCCGTTATCTCTTCAGCAACCTCTCTCAGGACTCTGGGATGTCGTCCATCTGGTCCAGGTGACTTATCCACCTTAAGACCTTTGAGTTTGCCGAGCACTTTTCCTTTGTAATAGCAATGGCTCTCACTCCTGCTCCCTGACACTCACGGGCCTCTGGCACACTGTTAGTGTCTTCCACAGTGAAGACTGATGCAAAGTGCCCATTAAGTTCATCTGCCATTTCTTTGTCCCCCATTACTACCTCACCAGTATCATTTTCCAGAGGTCCAATATCAACTCTCACCTCCCTTTTATATCATTGGCTAGTCTGACATATGCATCTCTGCTCTGTCGTCATCCCAGCAATATCCTCCTCCAATCCACCTGGGCAAGCTCCTCTCTCACGCCTCTAATTCTCTTTATTCCATTGCGATAGCGATACATGATACTAATGCTTCTCCCTCTCAAACTGCAGTTTCAATTCAATCACAGTCTTGTCCGCTATGCCAGTGTAACCCTCGATGCATGGAGCAGCCTCCAGATCGCCACACTTATCAGAACCGACCCACTCCTCGTTCCCATGACATCGCGTGGACACTTCCCCCAGATATCCTATGCCACAGACTGCCCCGGGCACTGGGCGCACAGGCCAGCGGTGAGCTGGCGTGATTTGTTGCTCATCGCTACTCGTGTGGCAGCCCTGACCCCCACGTGTCTGAACTGGAGTGGCTCAGCCCCATCGTAACCAGGTGACCGGCCCTGACCCCCACGTGTCTGAACTGGAGTGGCTCAGCCCCATCGTAACCAGGTGACCGGCCCTGACCCCCACGTGTCTGAACTGGAGTGGCTCAGCCCCATCGTAACCAGGTGACCGGCCCTGACCCCCACGTGTCTGAACTGGAGTGGCTCAGCCCCATCGTAACCAGGTGACCGGCCCTGACCCCCACGTGTCTGAACTGGAGTGGCTCAGCCCCATCGTAACCAGGTGACCGGCCCTGACCCCCACGTGTCTGAACTGGAGTGGCTCAGCCCCATCGTAACCAGGTGACTGGCCCTGACCCCCACGTGTCTGAACTGGAGTGGCTCAGCCCCATCGTAACCAGGTGACCGGCCCTGACCCCCACGTGTCAGAACTGGAGTGGCTCAGCCCCATCGTAACCAGGTGACCGGCCCTGACCCCCAGTTATCTGAACTGGAGTGGCTCAGCCCCATCGTAACCAGGTGACCGGCCCTGACCCCCAGTTATCTGAACTGGAGTGGCTCAGCCCCATCGTAACCAGGTGACCGGCCCTGACCCCCACGTGTCTGAACTGGAGTGGCTCAGCCCCATCGTAACCAGGTGACCGGCCCTGACCCCCACGTGTCTGAACTGGAGTGGCTCAGCCCCATCGTAACCAGGTGACCGGCCCTGACCCCCACGTGTCTGAACTGGAGGGGCTCAGCCCCATTGTAACCAGGTGACCGGCCCTGACCCCCAGTTATCTGAACTGGAGTGGCTCAGCCCCATCATAACCAGGTGACCGGCCCTGACCCCCACGTGTCTGAACTGGAGTGGCTCAGCCCATCGTAACCAGGTGACCGGCCCTGACCTCCACGTGTCTGAACTGGAGTGGCTCAGCCCCATCGTAACCAGGTGACCGGCCCTGACCCCCACGTGTCTGAACTGGAGGGGCTCAGCCCCATTGTAACCAGGTGACCGGCCCTGACCCCCAGTTATCTGAACTGGAGTGGCTCAGCCCCATCGTAACCAGGTGACCGGCCCTGACCCCCACGTGTCTGAACTGGAGTGGCTCAGCCCATCGTAACCAGGTGACCGGCCCTGACCTCCACGTGTCTGAACTGGAGTGGCTCAGCCCCATCGTAACCAGGTGACCGGCCCTGACCCCCACGTGTCTGAACTGGAGTGGCTCAGCCCCATCGTAACCAGGTGACCGGCCCTGACCCCCAGTTATCTGAACTGGAGTGGCTCAGCCCCATCGTAACCAGGTGACCGGCCCTGACCCCCACGTGTCTGAACTGGAGTGGCTCAGCCCCATCGTAACCAGGTGACCGGCCCTGACCCCCACGTGTCTGAACTGGAGTGGCTCAGCCCCATCGTAACCAGGTGACTGGCCCTGACCCCCACGTGTCTGAACTGGAGTGGCTCAGCCCCATCGTAACCAGGTGACTGGCCCTGACCCCCAGTTATCTGAACTGGAGTGGCTCAGCCCCATCGTAACCAGGTGACCGGCCCTGACCCCCACGTGTCTGAACTGGAGTGGCTCAGCCCCATCGTAACCAGGTGACCGGCCCTGACCCCCACGTGTCTGAACTGGAGGGGCTCAGCCCCATTGTAACCAGGTGACCGGCCCTGACCCCCAGTTATCTGAACTGGAGTGGCTCAGCCTCATCGTAACCAGGTGACCGGCCCTGACCCCCACGTGTCTGAACTGGAGTGGCTCAGCCCATCGTAACCAGGTGACCGGCCCTGACCTCCACGTGTCTGAACTGGAGTGGCTCAGCCCCATCGTAACCAGGTGACCGGCCCTGACCCCCACGTGTCTGAACTGGAGTGGCTCAGCCCCATCGTAACCAGGTGACCGGCCCTGACCCCCAGTTATCTGAACTGGAGTGGCTCAGCCCCATCGTAACCAGGTGACCGGCCCTGACCCCCACGTGTCTGAACTGGAGTGGCTCAGCCCCATCGTAACCAGGTGACCGGCCCTGACCCCCACGTGTCTGAACTGGAGTGGCTCAGCCCCATCGTAACCAGGTGACTGGCCCTGACCCCCACGTGTCTGAACTGGAGTGGCTCAGCCCCATCGTAACCAGGTGACTGGCCCTGACCCCCAGTTATCTGAACTGGAGTGGCTCAGCCCCATCGTAACCAGGTGACCGGCCCTGACCCCCACGTGTCTGAACTGGAGTGGCTCAGCCCCATCGTAACCAGGTGACCGGCCCTGACCCCCACGTGTCTGAACTGGAGTGGCTCAGCCCCATCGTAACCAGGTGACCGGCCCTGACCCCCACGTGTCTGAACTGGAGTGGCTCAGCCCCATCGTAACCAGGTGACCGGCCCTGACCCCCACGTGTCTGAACTGGAGTGGCTCAGCCCCATCGTAACCAGGTGACCGGCCCTGACCCCCACGTGTCTGAACTGGAGTGGCTCAGCCCCATCGTAACCAGGTGACTGGCCCTGACCCCCACGTGTCTGAACTGGAGTGGCTCAGCCCCATCGTAACCAGGTGACCGGCCCTGACCCCCACGTGTCTGAACTGGAGTGGCTCAGCCCCATCGTAACCAGGTGACCGGCCCTGACCCCCACGTGTCTGAACTGGAGTGGCTCAGCCCCATCGTAACCAGGTGACCGGCCCTGACCCCCACGTGTCAGAACTGGAGTGGCTCAGCCCCATCGTAACCAGGTGACCGGCCCTGACCCCCAGTTATCTGAACTGGAGTGGCTCAGCCCCATCGTAACCAGGTGACCGGCCCTGACCCCCAGTTATCTGAACTGGAGTGGCTCAGCCCCATCGTAACCAGGTGACCGGCCCTGACCCCCACGTGTCTGAACTGGAGTGGCTCAGCCCCATCGTAACCAGGTGACCGGCCCTGACCCCCACGTGTCTGAACTGGAGTGGCTCAGCCCCATCGTAACCAGGTGACCGGCCCTGACCCCCACGTGTCTGAACTGGAGTGGCTCAGCCCCATCATAACCAGGTGACCGGCCCTGACCCCCACGTGTCTGAACTGGAGTGGCTCAGCCCATCGTAACCAGGTGACCGGCCCTGACCTCCACGTGTCTGAACTGGAGTGGCTCAGCCCCATCGTAACCAGGTGACCGGCCCTGACCCCCACGTGTCTGAACTGGAGGGGCTCAGCCCCATTGTAACCAGGTGACCGGCCCTGACCCCCAGTTATCTGAACTGGAGTGGCTCAGCCCCATCGTAACCAGGTGACCGGCCCTGACCCCCACGTGTCTGAACTGGAGTGGCTCAGCCCATCGTAACCAGGTGACCGGCCCTGACCTCCACGTGTCTGAACTGGAGTGGCTCAGCCCCATCGTAACCAGGTGACCGGCCCTGACCCCCACGTGTCTGAACTGGAGTGGCTCAGCCCCATCGTAACCAGGTGACCGGCCCTGACCCCCAGTTATCTGAACTGGAGTGGCTCAGCCCCATCGTAACCAGGTGACCGGCCCTGACCCCCACGTGTCTGAACTGGAGTGGCTCAGCCCCATCGTAACCAGGTGACCGGCCCTGACCCCCACGTGTCTGAACTGGAGTGGCTCAGCCCCATCGTAACCAGGTGACTGGCCCTGACCCCCACGTGTCTGAACTGGAGTGGCTCAGCCCCATCGTAACCAGGTGACTGGCCCTGACCCCCAGTTATCTGAACTGGAGTGGCTCAGCCCCATCGTAACCAGGTGACCGGCCCTGACCCCCACGTGTCTGAACTGGAGTGGCTCAGCCCCATCGTAACCAGGTGACCGGCCCTGACCCCCACGTGTCTGAACTGGAGGGGCTCAGCCCCATTGTAACCAGGTGACCGGCCCTGACCCCCAGTTATCTGAACTGGAGTGGCTCAGCCTCATCGTAACCAGGTGACCGGCCCTGACCCCCACGTGTCTGAACTGGAGTGGCTCAGCCCATCGTAACCAGGTGACCGGCCCTGACCTCCACGTGTCTGAACTGGAGTGGCTCAGCCCCATCGTAACCAGGTGACCGGCCCTGACCCCCACGTGTCTGAACTGGAGTGGCTCAGCCCCATCGTAACCAGGTGACCGGCCCTGACCCCCAGTTATCTGAACTGGAGTGGCTCAGCCCCATCGTAACCAGGTGACCGGCCCTGACCCCCACGTGTCTGAACTGGAGTGGCTCAGCCCCATCGTAACCAGGTGACCGGCCCTGACCCCCACGTGTCTGAACTGGAGTGGCTCAGCCCCATCGTAACCAGGTGACTGGCCCTGACCCCCACGTGTCTGAACTGGAGTGGCTCAGCCCCATCGTAACCAGGTGACTGGCCCTGACCCCCAGTTATCTGAACTGGAGTGGCTCAGCCCCATCGTAACCAGGTGACCGGCCCTGACCCCCACGTGTCTGAACTGGAGTGGCTCAGCCCCATCGTAACCAGGTGACCGGCCCTGACCCCCACGTGTCTGAACTGGAGTGGCTCAGCCCCATCGTAACCAGGTGACCGGCCCTGACCCCCACGTGTCTGAACTGGAGTGGCTCAGCCCCATCGTAACCAGGTGACCGGCCCTGACCCCCACGTGTCTGAACTGGAGTGGCTCAGCCCCATCGTAACCAGGTGACCGGCCCTGACCCCCACGTGTCTGAACTGGAGTGGCTCAGCCCCATCGTAACCAGGTGACTGGCCCTGACCCCCACGTGTCTGAACTGGAGTGGCTCAGCCCCATCGTAACCAGGTGACCGGCCCTGACCCCCACGTGTCTGAACTGGAGTGGCTCAGCCCCATCGTAACCAGGTGACCGGCCCTGACCCCCACGTGTCTGAACTGGAGTGGCTCAGCCCCATCGTAACCAGGTGACCGGCCCTGACCCCCACGTGTCAGAACTGGAGTGGCTCAGCCCCATCGTAACCAGGTGACCGGCCCTGACCCCCAGTTATCTGAACTGGAGTGGCTCAGCCCCATCGTAACCAGGTGACCGGCCCTGACCCCCAGTTATCTGAACTGGAGTGGCTCAGCCCCATCGTAACCAGGTGACCGGCCCTGACCCCCACGTGTCTGAACTGGAGTGGCTCAGCCCCATCGTAACCAGGTGACCGGCCCTGACCCCCAGGTGTCTGAACTGGAGTGGCTCAGCCCCATCGTAACCAGGTGACCGACCCTGACCCCCACGTGTCTGAACTGGAGTGGCTCAGCCCCATCATAACCAGGTGACCGGCCCTGACCCCCACGTGTCTGAACTGGAGTGGCTCAGCCCCATCGTAACCAGGTGACTGGCCCTGACCCCCACGTGTCTGAACTGGAGTGGCTCAGCCCCATCGTAACCAGGTGACCGGCCTCCCTCACTGTGACCCGCTCCTCATCCCCGTGGTATGTTCCGGAGCAGCCCCCAGACGGCACACAGCCGGTGTAACGCACTGGTCACCACAGAGTGTGGAGCACCTGCAAGATCTCTGTCCATAACTGAGCAACATGACCCACTTATCATGCAAAGCCACTTTCTGGAGCAGCTCCCAGATCCGAGGTGAACGCAGAGCTGGTGTGACTCTGCTCATCACATCTACTGGAACAGCCTCCAGATCCCCAATCCCACACTCACACACCTGCACTGACCCTCGGGTCAACCCTAACCCTGAACTTATTCTCACAGTATGCACACGTCACCACATTCCACTCCTTCTTCCATAAGATGGCGGCACATTCAAATGCAGCTGCCTTTCGGGGGCCAACCAAAGGCACATCTTTTTAAAATTGTGCTTGTATGATCATAAGACTATACGCTTTCTTCAGTTGTCCATCGGAATCCGATGACGACATCTACTCCTTTAACGGTGAGATCATTGATGACTACACAGTCCTATTCAGGACCCACAAATTCTATTGCAGGTACACAGTATGCCAGAAACTACGGGAACAGCAGGTCTATCGCATCAGACATCTAGTCATGCTTTAGAGTCACTGGCTAGGGTTTCGAAGGAGCAGACGGGCGGCCAGGAGAAGCAGAAGCTGAGGGGAGAGACCGGAGAAGGAGAAGCTGGGGGGAGAGACCGGAGAAAGAGAAGCTGGTGGAGAGACTGGAGAAGGAGAAGCTGGGGGGAGAGACCGGAGAAGGAGAAGCTGGTGGAGAGACCGGCGAAGGAGAAGCTGTTGGAGAGACCGGAGATGGAGAAGCTGGTGGAGAGACCGGAGAAGGAGAAGCTGGTGGAGAGACCGGAGAAGGAGAAGCTGGTAGAGAGACCGGCGAAGGAGAAGCTGGTAGAGAGACCGGCGAAGGAGAAGCTGGTAGAGAGACCGGCGAAGGAGAAGCTGAGGGGAGAGATCGGAGAAGGAGAAGCTGGGGGAGAGACCGGAGAAGGAGAAGCTGGTGGAGAGACCGGAGAAGGAGAAGCTGGTAGAGAGACCGGAGAAGGAGAAGCTGGTGGGAGAAACCGGAGAAGGAGAAGCTGGGGGGAGAGACCGGAGAAAGAGAAGCTGGTGGAGAGACTGGAGAAGGAGAAGCTGGGGGGAGAGACCGGAGAAGGAGAAGCTGGTGGAGAGACCGGCGAAGGAGAAGCTGGTGGAGAGACCGGAGATGGAGAAGCTGGTGGAGAGACCGGAGAAGGAGAAGCTGGTGGAGAGACCGGAGAAGGAGAAGCTGGTAGAGAGACCGGCGAAGGAGAAGCTGGTAGAGAGACCGGCGAAGGAGAAGCTGGTAGAGAGACCGGCGAAGGAGAAGCTGAGGGGAGAGATCGGAGAAGGAGAAGCTGGGGGAGAGACCGGAGAAGGAGAAGCTGGTGGAGAGACCGGAGAAGGAGAAGCTGGTAGAGAGACCGGAGAAGGAGAAGCTGGTGGGAGAAACCGGAGAAGGAGAAGCTGGTGGAGAGACCGGAGAAGGAGAAGCTGGTAGAGAGACCGGAGAACGAGAAGCTGGTGGGAGAGACCGGAGAAGGAGAAGCTGGGGGGAGAGACCGGAGAAGGAGAAGCTGGGGGAGAGACTGGAGAAGGAGAAGCTGGGGGGAGAGACCGGAGAAGGAGAAGCTGGTGGAGAGACCGGAGATGGAGAAGCTGAGGGGGAGAGACTGGAGAAGGAGAAGCTGGTAGAGAGACCAGAGAAGGGGAAGCTGGGGGAGAGACTGGAGAAGGAGAAGCTGGGTGGAGAGACCGGAGAAGGAGAAGCTGGTAGAGAGACCGGAGAAGGAGAAGCTGGGTGGGAGAGCCCAGAGAAGGAGAAGCTGGGGGAGAGACCGGAGAAGGAGAAGCTGGTAGAGAGACCGGAGAAGGAGAAGCTGGTGGAGAGACCAGAGAAGGAGAAGCTGGTGGAGAGACCGGAGAAGGAGAAGCTGGTAGAGAGACTGGAGAAGGAGAAGCTGAGGGGAGAGACCAGAGAAGGAGAAGCTGGTAGAGAGACTGGAGAAGGAGAAGCTGAGGGGAGAGACCAGAGAAGGAGAAGCTGCGGGAGAGAACGGAGAAGGAGAAGCTGGAGGGAGAGACCGGAGAAGGAGAAGCTGGGGGAGAGACCGGAGAAGGAGAAGCTGGTGGAGAGACCAGAGAAGGAGAAGCTGGTAGAGAGACCGGAGAAGGAGAAGCTGGTGGGAGAGACTGGAGAAGGAGAAGCTGGTGGAGAGACCGGAGAAGGAGAAGCTGGTGGAGAGACCGGAGAAGGAGAAGCTGGTAGAGAGACCGGAGAAGGAGAAGCTGGTGGAGAGACCGGAGAAGGAGAAGCTGGTAGAGAGACCGGAGAAGGAGAAACTGGTGGAGAGACCGGAGAAGGAGAAGCTGGTGGAGAGACCGGCGAAGGAGAAGCTGGTGGAGAGACCGGAGAAGGAGAAGCTGGTGGAGAGACCGGAGAAGGAGAAGCTGGTAGAGAGACTGGAGAAGGAGAAGCTGGGTGGGAGAGCCCGGAGAAGGAGAAGCTGGGGGAGAGACCGGAGAAGGAGAAGCTGGTGGAGAGACCGGAGAAGGAGAAGCTGGTAGAGAGACCGCAGAAGGAGAAGCTGAGGGGAGAGACCGGAGAAGGAGAAGCTGGGGGAGAGACCGGAGAAGGAGAAGCTGGTAGAGAGACCGGAGAAGGAGAAGCTGGGGGGAGAGACCGGAGAAGGAGAAGCTGGTGGAGAGACCGGAGAAGGAGAAGCTGGGGGGAGAGACCGGAGAAGGAGAAGCTGGTAGAGAGACCGGAGAAGGAGAAGCTGGTAGAGAGACCGGAGAAGGAGAAGCTGGGGGGAGAGATCGGAGAAGGAGAAGCTGAGGGGAGAGACCGGAGAAGGAGAAGCTGAGGGGAGAGACCGGAGAAGGAGAAGCTGAGGGGAGAGATCGGAGAAGGAGAAGCTGAGGGGAGAGACCGGAGAAGGAGAAGCTGAGGGGAGAGACCGGAGAAGGAGAATCTGGGGGGAGAGACCGGAGAAGGAGATGCTGGGGGAGAGACCGGAGAAGGAGAAGCTGAGGGGAGAGACCGGAGAAGGAGAAGCTGGGGGAGAGACCGGAGAAGGAGAAGCTGGTGGAGAGACCGGAGAAGGAGAAGCTGGGGGGAGAGACCGGAGAAGGAGAAGCTGGGGGAGAGACCGGAGAAGGAGGAGCTGAGGGGAGAGACCGGAGAAGGAGAAGCTGGGGGAGAGACCGGAGAAGGAGAAGCTGGTGGAGAGACCGGAGCAGGAGAAGCTGAGGGGAGAGACCGGAGAAGGAGAAGCTGGGGGAGAGACCGGAGAAGGAGAAGCTGGGGGGAGAGACCGGAGAAGGAGAAGCTGGGGGGAGAGACCGGAGAAGGAGAAGCTGGGGGAGAGACCGGAGAAGGAGAAGCTGGTGGAGAGACCGGAGAAGGAGAAGCTGGGGGGAGAGACCGGAGAAGGAGAAGCTGGTGGAGAGACCGGAGATGGAGAAGCTGGGGGAGAGACCGGAGAAGGAGAAGCTGGTGGAGAGACCGGAGAAGGAGAAGCTGGGGGGAGAGACCGGAGAAGGAGAAGCTGGGGGGAGAGACCGGAGAAGGAGAAGCTGGTGGAGAGACCGGAGAAGGAGAAGCTGGTGGAGAGACCGGAGAAGGAGAAGCTGGTGGGAGAGACCGGAGAACGAGAAGCTGGTGGGAGAGACCGGAGAAGGAGAAGCTGGGGGGAGAGACCGGAGAAGGAGAAGCTGGTGGAGAGACCGGAGATGGAGAAGCTGAGGGGGAGAGACCGGAGAAGGAGAAGCTGAGGGGAGAGACCGGAGAAGGAGAAGCTGGGGGGAGAGACCGGAGAAGGAGAAGCTGAGGGGAGAGACCGGAGAAGGAGAAGCTGGTAGAGAGACCGGAGAAGGAGAAGCTGGGGGGAGAGACCGGAGAAGGAGAAGCTGGTGGAGAGACCGGAGATGGAGAAGCTGAGGGGGAGAGACCGGAGAAGGAGAAGCTGGTAGAGAGACCAGAGAAGGGGAAGCTGGGCGAGAGACCGGAGAAGGAGAAGCTGGTAGAGAGACCGGAGAAGGAGAAGCTGAGGGGGAGAGACCGGAGAAGGAGAAGCTGAGGGGAGAGACCGGAGAAGGAGAAGCTGGTGGAGAGACCGGAGAAGGAGAAGCTGGGTGGGAGAGCCCGGAGAAGGAGAAGCTGAGGGGAGAGACCGGAGAAGGAGAAGCTGGTAGAGAGACCGGAGAACGTGCAGAGGATCTACCTGGGTTCAGACCGTGTTGCTGCCTGCTAATCAGATTTGTTGCTCAAAATCAACACGCAGTGTAACTTTTAGTGACGATCTTGGATGCTTCTCTTGCGATTGCAAGATCCTGTTGGACATTGATAACAAGAGATACCGCAGGCCTATTTCCCTCGTTTGCTGGGGAGACAGACAAGGAGGCAGCAGCATGGCCTTGGTTGTAGTGAGGGCAAGGGTGCAAGTGGGCTGACCTGTTACTGCAGTCCAGGTGAGATGATGCTGGAGCGGGTTTAGCATGGGGTCTGTGCTCACTTGGGATCTGGCCTTTCCTGTCAGTGCTGCCCTCTAGTGTTTGACTGGCAGAAGGACAGGCTAGATTGCTGGAACTGCACCGTCAATTTGCACGTTGCTCAGGGACTTGGACTATATGTGTGTTTTGTTTTGTATAATGTGTGTTTCTCTCTCTCTCACTAACACTCTGAATGTGTGTTATGCACCTGGGACCCAGAGGAACGCTGTCTCACTCGGATGTATCCACATATGGTCTGAATGATCATTAAATTTGATATGATATTTCTGTGGGATTACATAGCAAATCTATAGAACAGTAACTAAACTGTAAACAAACTGCAAATGCAGATATAAGTAAACAGTAATAAATAATAAGCATGAATTAACAAGGTAACACACCCCTTTTGTTCAGGAGTCTGGTGGCTGAGGGGTGGTAGCTGTTCTTGAACCTGATGGTGTGAGTCCTGAGGCTCTTTACCTTCTACCTGATGGCAGCAGCTCGGAGGTGTCAGTGTTGCAGATGAACAGGGGAAACTATGGAGCCATGAGGGAGGAGCTGGCCAAAGTTAACTGGACAGATATCCTAGCAGAAAAGACAGTGGAACAGCAATGGCAGGTATTCTTGGGAATAATGCACAAGGTGCAAAATCAGTTCATCCCCCGGAGAAGGAAGGATTCAAAGGGGGGAAAGGGGCCACAGTGGTTGACAAAGGAAGTCAGGGACTGCATAGCATTAAAAAAAAAGGAAGTATGACAGAGCTAAGGTGACTGGGAGGACAGATGATTGGGAAGTTTTTAAGGAACAACAGAACTTAACTGAAAAGACAATACGGGGAGAAAAAATGAGGTACGAACGCAAGCTAGCCAGGAATATAAAGGAAGATAGCAAAAGCTTTTTTAGGTATGTGAAGAGAAAGAAGATAGTTAAGAACAATGTTGGGCCCTTGAAGAATGAATTGGGTGAAATTGTTATGGGAAACAGAGAAATGGCAGAAGAATTTAATGAGTACTTTAGATCTGTTTTCACTAAGGAAGACACAAGCAATCTCCCAGATGTATGGATGGGCCAAGGACATAGGGTAACAGAGGAAATGAAACAGATTGACATTCGGAAGGAAACGGTGATGAGTAGACTGATGGGACTGAAGGCTGACAAATCCCCAGGTCCAGATGGTCTGCATCCTAGGGTACTAAAGGAGGTGGCTCTGGAAATTGCGGATGCATTGGTAATCATTTTCCAATGTTCCTTAGATTCAGGATCAGTTCCTGAGGATTGGAGAACGGCTAATGTTATCCCACTTTTTAAGAAAGGAGGGAGGGAGAAAACAGAGAACTATCGACCTGTCAGCCTGACATCGGTGGTGGGAAAGATGCTAGAGTCCATTATTAAGGATGAAATAGTGGCATATCTAGATAGCAGTGATAGGATTGGGCCGAGCCAGCATGGATTTACCAAGGGTAAATCATGCTTGACTAATCTGTTGGAGCTTTTCAAGGATGTAACCAGGAAGTTAGACAAGGGAGATCCAGTGGATGTAGTGGATTTTCAGATTTTCAAATTACCTCGATTTTCAGAAGGCATTTGATAAGGTCCCACATAGGAGATTGGTGGGTAAAATCAAAGCTCAGGGCATCGGGGGGAAGACATTGACATGGATAGAAAACTGGTTGGCAGATAGAAAGCAAAGGGTAGCGGTGAATGGGTGTTTCTCGGAATGGCAGGTGGTGACTAGTGGGGTGCCACAGGGCTCGGTATTGGGGCCACAGCTGTTTACCATTTACATTAACGATTTGGATGAAGGCATAGAAAATAACATCAGCAAATTTGCTGATGGTACTAAGCTGGGTGGCAGTGTGACATGTGATGAGGATGTTAGGAGAATTCAGGGTGACTTGGATAGGCTGGGTGAGTGGGCAGATACTTGGCAGATGGCGTTTAATGTGAATAAGTGTGAGGTTATCCACTTTGGGAGTAAGAACAGGAAGGCAGATTATTATCTGAATGGTAATTCCTGGGATGTCTGGACTGTCTTACGCAGAGAGGTTAGAGAGACTGGGCTTGTACACGCTGGAATTAAGGAGATTGAGAGGGGATCTGATTGAAACATATAAGATTATTAAGGGATTGGACAAGATAGAGGCAGGAAATATGTTCCAGATGCTGGGAGAGTCCAGTACCAGAGGGCATGGTTTAAGAATAAGGGGTAGGTCATTTAGGACAGAGTTAAGGAAAAACTTCTTCTCCCAGAGAGTTGTGGGGGTCTGGAATGCACTGCCTCGGAAGGTAGTGGAGGCCAATTCTCTGGATGCTTTCAAGAAGGAGCTAGATAGGTATCTTATGGATAGGGGAATCAAGGGATATGGGGACAAGGCAGGAACCGGGTATTGATAGTAATTGATCAGCCATGATCTCAAAATGGCAGTGCAGGCTCGAAGGGCCAAATGGTCTACTTCTGCACCTATTGTCTATTGTCTATAAAAGAGCATGGCCTGGGTGGTGAGGATCTCTGATGATGGAAGCTGCTCTCCTACAGCCACATTTCATGTCCATGTGCTGAGTGGTTGGGAGGGGTTTACCTCCGATGCTCGGGGTCGAATCCACTACCTTTTGTCGGATTTTCCACTCAAAGGCATTGGTGTACCCATACCAGGCTGTAAAGCGGACAGTTGGTACACTTTCCACCAAACATCTATAGATGTGGAGCAACCTGCAGATTTCTGTCTGTAACCTGACCCACTCCTAAATCTTTGTGGACTACAGGAGGAATGGAGACGGGCTCACCCCTATTGACATCAATGGATCTGGGGCTGAGAGGGTGAACAGCTTTAAATTCCTCAGCATAAACATCACTGAGGATCTCACGTGCTCTGTACATACCGGCTGTGTGCCGACAAAGGCACGACAGCACCTCAGATGGTTGAAGAAGTTTGGTGTGGGCCCCCATATCTGAAGAACTTTCTACAGAGGCACAATTGAGAGCATCCTGACTGGCTGCATCACTGCCCGGTATGAGATCTGTACTTCCCTCAATCACAGGACTCTGCAGAGAGTGGTACGGACAGCCCAGCACATCTGTAGTTGTGAATTTCCCACTATTCAGGACATTTACAAAGACAGGTGTGTAAAAAGGGCCCACAGGATCATTGGGGACCCGACTCACCTCAATCACAAACTGTTCCAGTTGCCACCATCTGGGAAACAGTACTGAAGCATATAAGCCAGGACCAACAGGCTCCAGGACAGCTTCTTCCACCAGGCCATCAGACTGATTAATTCATGCTGATACAATTGTATTTCTATGTTATATTGACTGTCCTGTTGTACATACTATCTATTACTGTAGATCGCACATTTAGACGGAGACGTAACATAAAGATTTTTACTCCTCATGTCCGTGAAGGATGTAAGTAATAAAGTTGATTCAGTTCAGCTCCTCGTTCCCACGGCATCTCATGGAGCAGCCTCCAGATACTCAAACCCACGCATCACTGCAGGCGCTGGACGTACAGGGCAGCGCCGAGCCGGACAGTCGGCGGGTCAACCGCAGACGAGTGCAGGTGAATGACTATTGAGCTGGATACATTCTGGTTCACTGAGACTCTGTGTTCAGTTTCTTTGGGCACAGTGGTGTGAGCAGTTTGGTGAGAGCAGTGCACTTTCACTACCGATTGTCACACAACCATTGTGTTGTTGGGCGCGCTAGCGCGATACTATTACAGCTCAGGGTTTTGGAAGTTGTGTTCCTTATACGTACTGTGGGTTACTAAGAACAAACCCTATTCTGGAAGAACATAACTGGAACTTTTATTTAACAGCAACCACGGTTAACATGCAAGCTTCTCGATCCTTCTTTAATTTCTGTGCATGCTCCAAACTCTGTCCAATCACGTTCTTACATGTGATATCACCACATCTTCCTTTCCATAAAAAGAAAAACAATTAGCAACATTGACCAGAGCAAATGCATAATTTAACATGTCTCTATCGGTCTCTCTGGAGGTTTACGAACACGAGTCGACCTTCTAAGTAGTTCACACAGTTCTTGTGTTTCGTTGCCATTTCCATGTTTTGTCTGGTCTGCATCAGTTAACTGAAACTCTGAAGTTGGCTCTTCCTTGACGTCTTTGCGATTTCTTCTTAACACTGCTCCTTGTTCTGTTTGGACCATGTATGATCTGGGTTGTACTTCTTCAAGTACTGTAACTTTCTGTGTCCATGTGTTCATTTTGTCTTGTATCCTTACTTCATCTCCTTGGTGCAGTTCGGGATGAGAACATCTGTCAAAGTATATTTTCTGCTTTGCTTTGTGTTCATCTTTCCATCTTTTCACTCGTTCACCTCCCTCTGTTCTCAGAAGGCTCTCATCTATTGGCAGATTGGATCTCAGACAGCGTCCCATCAAGAGCTGAGCAGGTGAAAATCCACATTCAAGTGGAGTACTGTGACAGGCTAACAAAGCTTTATAAAAATCACCTCCGCTATCTTTAGCTTTGTGCATCAGTTTCTTGATCATTCCTACCGACTTCTCAACCAATCCATTGGACTGAGGGAAAGATGGACTGGATGTTGTATGAACAAAGCCCCATTCCTGAGCAAAATGGCTCATGCATTCACCATTGAATTGTGGACCATTGTCTGTGAAAACTTCATCAGGTACACCATGTCTGGAAAAAACTGATTTTATGCATGTAATTACATTCTCTGCTGTTGTTCTGCCCAAACCACACACTTCAGGATACAAGGAGTAGTAATCTGTTATTAATAGATAATCTTTGTTGTCAGTTACAAACAGATCAACACCTCCCTTCTGATAAGGTCTCTGAGGACTAGGATGTGGATGCAGTGGCTCCTTCGGGTTGCTAGGTTGGTATTTAAAGCATTTGCAACAAGAAGACACCAATTCTGCAATTTCTTGATTCATCCTGGGCCAAAACATCACTTCCGCGTCTTCCGTCCTCATGAATTTTCCCAAGCGTTTCTTTTTGGCAACTTTTAGCTATCACAATTCTACTACCTTTGTACAATATCCCATCCACAACAGACAATTCTGATCTGTGGTTCCAGTAATCTTATACTGCTGAGGTACAGTCATGCTTATTATCTGGCCATCCATCCATCACCACTTGTATTACCTGATGGAGAATTTTGTCAACAGGTACAAAAGCTGGAAAAACTCAGCAGGTCGGGCAGCATCCGTTGACTGCTCATTTCAACGGATGCTGCCCAACCTGCTGAGTTCATACAGCTTTTGTACATATTGATTTGACCACAGCATCTGCAGCGTACTTTGTGTTGGGAATTTTGTCCTTCTCTGTCTCAAGACGCAGCAGTTCCAACTTTTTGGGAGCAACAGGTACAGTTTCTATGATCATATCAACAAATGCCTGAACATCAACAGCGTCCCTGTGACTGTCTTTTGTTGTTGGATCCACAGCTCTGGTCCAGGTGTGTCAGCCGTGTACGTGAATTTTCCAGGTGTGTGTGACACATTCAATGTATATCTTTGCAATTTGATCATCATTCACAAATGACAGTCGCTTAAAGGTTTGTTAAACAATGCAATCAGAGGCTTATGATCATTTTCAACATCAATAGATTGCCTGACACAAACTGATGAAATCTCTCACAAGCAAACATAATGCTGAGCAATTCTTTTTCAGTTTGGGCATAACTTGTTTCTGGACCGGATAATGCACAGGATTCATATGCCACTGGAATCCATTCCTGATCATGTTTCTGGAGTAATACTGCCCTTAAGCCTGCTTGAGATGCATCACATGAGATTTTGATGGGTCTCTCAGCATCACAGAATTTCAACACAGGTTCCGTAGTGAGCACTTTGAGATTTTGCCATGCCTTCTCCTGTTCATGACTCCAGCTCCATTCGTTTTTCTTTTCTGTTAGCTGCCTCAGTGGAGCAAGCTGTTCCGAAAGATTGGGTATGGATTTTCCCACGTGGTTGACCATTCCCATGAACCTTTGAACATCCTTTTTACATTGCAGTGTAATGTCCTCAATAGCAGAAACCTTCAATGGATCAGGACGAACACCCTCTTTGCTGATGATCTCACCCACAAAGGTAAGTTCCGTCACTCCTAGCTGACATTTATTCAACTTCAGGTTTGCCTTGCGTGTTGCCTTGAAGACATGTCTGAGTCTGGCGTCATGCTCTTGTTTAGATGATCCCCAAACAATAATATCGTCCATGGAAGTATCCACGCCCTCAATGTACTCATTTAGCATGTGAATCATTTTATGGTACTGTTACAAAGGTGGAGCAACTCTGAGGGGCCGAAGGGTACAAAGTCGCCCCCTCCTTTTTGAGAATCGCAAGATCGCTATTAATTCGGGTCTGAGACCCAGGAAATGAGAGAGATACACAGCATGTCAGGAAATGAGAGAGAGACATGCAGAATACACAACCAGGTGGAATGTCTCCTGACATAAGCGGAATGGAACCACTGATTACTGCTATTGTCTCTTGGAGAAGGAATTGTGTATTGAGTACTGTACTATTCATTGAAACCCCTCAGGGGACAACCAGAGTGGTCTGGTTGAGGGATTGCATCATCCCAACCTGATTGACATCTGAGACCCCGTGAGTGAGGATAAAAGACAGGTCTGGAGAACAACCCTTAGACGCACCGGGAGAAACGCTAGAAATCCAGTGACAGCATTTTATAGCGATAGCCGGTAGGAGCTCGTGTGCGTCCTCCCTTGCCTGGGTGGCGGGCTCATCACGGAAGAACGGTTTACCTAAAGGAGAGGCCACAAGTGAACGGCCACGACAACGAGACTCCTGACGGATCGAAATCATAAAGGAAAGTCGGCAAGTTTTTCTCTATTTCTCTCTCTCTCTCTCTCTCTCTCTCCAACAATTACTACACAGCGACAACCAAAAGACAGCAGCTTGTGGAACTGCAGTGAACTTTATATTTCCATCGGACAATACATTATCCCCTAGACAACGATAGAGCTTATTTCTTATTGATTATTCTTATACCCGCACTTTTAGATTTAGTATTGACGATGTATATTATCTGTATATTTGCATTGATATTATTTTTGTGTATTTTTGCTAATAAATACTGTTAAAAATAGTATCATCAGACTTCAACGGACGTCTCTATCTTTGCTGGTAAGTCACCCAGTTACGGGGTTCGTAACAGTACACTTCAGGAGCTGATGCAATTCCAAATTGAAGCCGAAGCAAACAGTATCTGGCAAAAGGAGTGTTAAAGGTGCATAACTTTGAACTCCGTTCATCTGGTTAAAGTTGCCAGAATCCAGAGGATGCATCTAATTTACTAAAGTAATTTGCATAGCAAACTGTGACATTATTTTTCTTCACGAGTAGGCAATTTGAAATGCTCTCTTTTAATGGCTCGATTCAAGTCTCTTGGATCTAAGCAAATCCTCAGTTTTCCATTTTTCTTATTAACAATAACAAGCAAATTGACCCATTCAGTTGGTTCATCGATTTTTTAATGACTCCTAGCCCTTCCATTCTGTCAAGTTCTGTTTTCAGTTGATCACGTAATACAAAAGGCACTTTTCTACATGGATGTACTACAGGTGGCACTGTGTTGTCAATTTTAACCGTGTGCTCTCCTGGAAGACAACCAAGCCCTTTGAACAAGTCCTCATACTCTTTCATCAAGTCACTGTATTCTGACTCTGTGTCACTGTCCAGGACTAAGCATTTTTTCACCAAATTCAGTTTCTCACAGGCAGATAAACCAAGCATTGACTGTACCTTCTCTGGCACGACCATGAATGAAAGCGTGTGCACACTATTTTTGTGTGATACTTTTGCCACACATGTTCCTTTAACCGGAATACCCAGTCACTTTTATATTTGTCTGATGTAACTTTGGTCTTGGCTTTAATGCATTAAACTCAGATTCTGCAAGAACATTCACTTGTGCTCCAGTATCTGGTTAAAACAGAATATTGTTTTGGTTCACTTGCAATGGCATAGTCCAGTCATTCTTACTTAGTTTATTTTCACAAAGCACATCAATATAAAACTCCTCACGTTCACTTTCAAGCACTGTACTTGCGTGTTTTATTTCTACTTCTGCAACAGTGTGAAAAATGATGAGTCTGACCACAGTCCTTGTACATTTTCCCACACACTGGACACTTCTTTGGCTGATGTTGCTGCCCTCAGCAATCACAAAGTTTTTTTCTTTCTTGCTCTCTGTTGGTTTTATTGCCGTTTTATTATTTTTCTAACAGGTTAGCGCTTTTCCACAGTGTCTACACAGCTCTCAATAAAAAGCTCTTTAGCCTGCGACTTTACAGTCTCCAAAGCTTTGCAAAGAATCAAAGCTTTTTCCAAATCTACTTCTGGTTCTCTTAAGAGTCTTTCTCTCAGACCGTTATCCAGAATGCCACAAACAATTCTCTCTTTAATGAGAGAGTCCGTCAGCTCTACAAACTCACATGTTTTATTGCGGTTTCTTAATTCTGTAACAAATTGATCAATCGTTTGACCAGGTTTCTGCCCACAGGTAAAGAATTGGTACCTCTCATACGTTACATTGTGCTTTGGTATACAAAATGTGCCAAACTGTCCGGTGACGTCATTGTCGAGAATGGCAGCTTAAGTCACTAGCTCCTCCGGAAAAACACGTATTAAGACCCGTTAACCCATCGAATATAATATTTTTAGAAAGATATTTGAACTGAAAAGAGGGGCAAGAATGGGGGAAAAGAATGGAAATAAAAAAAGCGACACTGCGGAGCCTGCGGCCGAGAGGAGTGCAGCGAGCAGCTCTCCTACCCAACCGCGTGCGAGCGAGGCGGACACTGGGCCTCGTTCAGGTGAAGCGGTGAATATCTTCAAAATCCTGAAAGAGATACGGGAGTTCCAGAAAGAAATAAAGCAGCAGCTCCATGATATTAAGTCAGAGCTCGCCAGCGTCAATCAAAAAATAGCGGTGGCAGAGACTCGAATTGAGAAGGTGGAAGATCGCGTTCAAAACATGGAACGGATACTGAGTAAGACAATAAAAATATTAAATCACCAAGAAGGTAAACTGCTTGACCTGGAGGGAAGATCACGGCAGAAAAAATATCAGAATCTACAACTTTCCCGAAGGAGCGGAGGGCTCGTCTATGATGGAGTTTGTCGGAAAGTTACTGCGGGACGCGCTGGAGCTTCCCCCGGCTATGGAGCTGGAAGTCGAAAGAGCCCATCGCGCACTCGTCCCAAAACCTACCCGGGATAGAAAGCCACGATCAATTATAATTAAATTCCTTCAGTACAGCACCAAGGCAAAGATTCTATGAAGGGCCTGGGGTAAGAAGAGAGTGTTTTTAGAGGATAAATTAATATATTTCGACCAAGATTACCCTCCTCCCGCGGTCCTCCAGAAATGCAAAGAATACTCTGAAGTAAAGCGAGTACTAAAGCAAAAAAAGATTAGATTTCAAACTCTGTACCCTGCTAAACTTCGAGTGTTTTATGACAACGGGATGCGGTTGTACCGGACAGTGGAAGAGGCGACTACAGAAATGAAGGCCAGAGGGTTGCCCGTCAGCGTGATCAAACCGAGGGAAAGCCTGGCTGAGGAATTATCCCGCTCCGCTTGGGAAATAGTGCGAGAACCGAGAAGGCAGGAGACGGGAGGAGGCCGAGAGAAATATATCAGGAAGAGACTGGGAGTTTCCCAAAGACAGCCCTCACCCCCCCCCCCCCCCAGAAGAGCGATAAGGTTTGGCTAACTTTAAAAATGTTGAGAAGCTGAAAAGAAGCAAAAGTACACAATGATATACCTATCACGGAGAAATACTTATTATAATGTGGATTTTATATTACTTAGTTGTTATTCTTTATTCGCTCACTTACTCCTTTTTCCCCACCAAAATGAGAATATATATATGTGTGCATATATGTGTATGTATGTAATATGTGTGTGTGTATATGTACAATGTACTGTGTATGTTAATCAAAATGGCTTCTTTGTTTTGTTAAGAGTAGGAATGCTTCTTTGTATGATCAGTGTTTTCTCGCGCAATTGTTTAGCTTTAGACTTGCTGATATCGGGATTGTATTCATTTGTTGCCCAATGGGGAATGTTATTTTGTCTTGTGGGTCTGGGAGTGGGGGTTTTGCGGTCTTTTCGGGGAGTTGGGAAGAAGACGCCGAGGAAGGTGGACGTGTGCTGCACTGCTCGGTCGACCACCCGGGTGGTCCCAGGTGCGAGGACGTGGAGGTCGGAGGAAAGTGACGAGGGGTCGAATGGTTCGATGGTTGAGCTCCAATGATGTGCACTAAACTGACTGAACTTTGATAAGTTGGCACCTTTTACTTTATTTTCTTTTCCTTAATATATATTGTATTGCATAGTACTCTTTTAGTTTTAGTAAAATCTTTAAAGTGTATTTCGTAATGGTATGTGGTGTGAGTTTGATGTGTGTGTACACGCGGCATAAACTTGATTCTCACAGAACCTGCGTGTACGGGAGGTGGGGTTGGTGAGTGGCTGGATCTCCTTTTCCCCTAGACATATACCAGCCTGTTGGGTAAGTATTACAACATATATATATATATATATATATATATATATATATATATATATATATGTGTGTGTGTGTGTGTGTGTGTGTGTGTGTGTGTGTGTGTGTGTGTGTGTGTGTGTGTGTGTGTGTATGTATTTATATATATATTTGTGTGTGTGCATAAATGTATATATAGGAGGAGTACACAGGGAAATCTTTTCTGTGTAATGGATTTGTTTACTGACTTTTATGAATACTGCAATGGGGGCCCTCAACTCATAGGTAGGAAGGGTTATCCCCCACAGCTAGACATTTCCTCTAGCTCAATGCAGGGTAATCTACTAGAGACCTCAGCCTTGGAATCACACGCTCGTTGCCATTTTTGTTATTATTTGAGTTTCTTGGTTCTTATTTGTTCAGGGAGTAGATTGATTAAGTTTTATTCTAATTTCAATGGTACATTGACAGATAAATACAGATGGCTAAGGACAAGGTAAAATTCATTTATTTTAGTGTAAATGGGCTATTAAATCCAATCAAACGTAAGAGAATTTTATCCAAAATGAATAAAGAACAAGCCCATGTAGTATATTTACAGGAAACACTCATTTAAGTGATAATGAGCATAAAAAACTAAAGAGAATGGGCTTCACTAATCTGTTTTTCTCCTCATATAAATCAGGACATAGGAGAGGAGTTGCTGTTATCTCAAGTAAGCTAAATTTTGAAAAAGTATTTGAAATGGGAGATAAAGAGGGCAGATATATTCTGGTAAGGGGGAATATAGACGGAAATTCAGTTACTCTATTGAATATATACGCACCCCTGGGAAGTGATACTGGTTTCTTTCAGAAAATTACTGATATTATGGTAACGGAAACAGAAGGTCTCCTGATATGTGGGGGAGACTTAAATTTACAATTACAACCAAACTTAGACTCTTCCAATAGAAAAACCTATGAAACAAAATCTTTACATAAGAAAGTTAATACACTTTTTGAGGATGCTGGTTTAATTGATATATGGAGGGACCTTTTCCCCAGCAGAAGGGATTACACTCATTATTCTGCTCTCCATTCTGTATATACAAGAATAGACTATTTCATAACATTTGGAAAAGACAAAGACAAAATAAACACCTGTGGAATTGGGACAATAGATGTAAGTGACCATGCACCTGTATATTTATCTGTTGATTTTGACCTACAACCAAAGAATACTATTTGGAAACTAAATTCAAGTCTACTCAATGATCCATACTTTAAGGAACTAATTTGTTCCTTAAAGAAATTGGTCTGTACTTAGAATTTAATGATAATGGAGAGGTTTCACCTCCCATGTTATGGGATACTCTGAAGGCGGTATTAAGAGGGAAAATTATAGTGATATCTTCATATAAGAAAAAAAATAAGGAATAAAACATTACAAAATAGGCTGAAAGAACTACAGAAAAAACACAAATTGAATTTGGCACAGGATACATTAGGGGAAATTAAAAGAATTAGGAATGAAATAAATAATTGGGCTACGCAAGAAATCGGAAAAACTTGATGTTTCTGAAACAGAGACATTATGAAAGTGGATCGAAATCTATGAAAATACTGGCGTGGAAACTGGAAAAAAAAAATAGCAGAAAATACAATTCATAGAATTAGGGACCCAAGAACGAAAATGATAAAAAATAAGCTAAGTGAAATTCAAGAAGCTTTTGAAGTGTTTTACAAAACTCTATATTCCAAAGTTCCAGGGGGAAGCATAACCCAAATTGACACCTTCTTGAATTCTCTAGAGTTACCCACTTTAAGCAAAGAACAAAATAGAACGATGACTGCTGACATAACTGAAGTTGAATTAAAAGCTGCAGTTAGTAGGCTTAAATTAAGCAAGTCACCAGGATCAGATGGGTATACGGCAGAGTGGTACAAAGAATTTAAAAATGAGTTAATTCCTGTCTTACTCCCCACACTGAACTGGGCTCTAAAAAAAGGCACAAATGCCACCCAGTTGGAAGGAAGCGATAATCTCAGCTATACCAAAAGAAGGCAAGGATAAAATGGAATGCGGGTCATTTAGATCAATATTCATTCTTAATGTAGATTATAGGTTATTTACCTCCATCATGGCCAAACCATTAGAGGAGTTTCTACCCATACTGATACGTAATGATCAGACAGATTTTATATGACAACGCCAGACTCAAGACAATATACGAAGGACACTTCACATTATGGATCATATACAAAAAAATAAAATGGAAGCAATAGTGATCAGTGTGGACGCTGAAAAAGCATTTGATTCCATTAATTGGAATCTTCTTTAGAGAGTTTTACATAGATATGTTTTCCAAGACACAATTATTAAAACTATACAGACACTATATGATAATCCTACTGCTAGGATTAAATCAATGGACATTTATCAAATAGTCTTACCCTAGAAAGGGGCATGAGACAGGGTTGTGCATGGTCACCGCTACTCTTCATGTTATATCTGAAACCATTAGCTCAATACATCAGACAAAATGAAGATATCAGGAGAATTACTATTAAAGGGGCAGAGCATAAATTGGTCTGTTACGCGGATGACATTTTGATCTATCTAGGGCCACCAACATACTCTTTACCTAGATTGATACAATCTTTTGAACAATATGGACAATTATCAGGATACAAGATCAACATAGATAAAACCCAATTACTTTCATATTACTATAGCCCACCAAGAGAAATTGAAAGTCGATACCCCTGGGCATGGTACACAGAGTCTTTCAAATATTTGGGCATCATTATGCCAAAAGATTTGGCAAAATTATCAGAATGTAATTATCAGCCTTTATATAAAAAAAATTAAGGAAGATGTGGCAAGATGGAACCTGATTCCTTTTTTCAGTCTCAGTTCAAGGATTGAGTCTATTAAAATGAATTTACTGCGCAGACTGTTATATCTCTTTCAGACCCTACCAATAGGGATTAATCAAAATCAATTCAATGAATGGAATAAGATGCTATCAAGGTATATTTGGCAGGGTAAAAGGCCTGTTTGTCTCAAAACTTTGCAATTAGCAAAGGAAAAGGGGGGATGGGGCTTGCCTTCTCTTAGAGATTATTATTTTGCAGCACAGTTGAGAGCTGTGATATGTTGGTGCAACCCATCATATGACGCTCAATGGAAAACCATTGAGGAGCGGGCACTTCCCATCCCCATACAAGCAATTTTGGCTGATAACAACCTGCAAAGGTACATAAATACTATTGATGACCCATGGGTGAAATTGAGTCTTAAAATATGGAAAACGACTATAAAAGAATATAATCTAGAAGGAGATATTGCAATTCTTAAATGGTGTGCATATGACTCGGATTTTACACCAAATAAGTTGGATGCTGGATTTAAGGACTGGACAACTAAAGGAATAACAATTCTTTGCAACATAACGAAAGAAGGAACATTGTTCAGTCTTGAAATGCTTAAAGAGAAACACTTATTAGAAAAACAAGATTTTTATCGGTATTTACAGATGCGACAATATGTTAATAAGATGCTTAAAAATGTAACCAAGGCAAGTACATGCTTGATAGAACTCTTTAGAAAAGCATATAATTCAGATAATGGTAGTAGAATCATTTCAAGCATGTATAAGGGTTTGTCAAATCTTAAAACACATTCGACTTCATACATAAAAACAAAATGTGAGAAGGAAGGAGGGATAATTATATCTGAGGAAGAATGGACAATAATATGGAGCTATCAATGGAAGTGTACCAGTTCACAGAAATGGAGGGAGTTTGGATGGAAAAACTTAATAAGATATTTTATTACACCCTCTCAGAAATCTCATTATGATAGTAATCTCCCTGTTGGCTGGAGAAATTGTGGAAATCAAAATGCAAATCATTATCATATTTTTTGGGACTGCCCTGTTATCAAAAACTATTGGAGGGGGATACACAATGCCCTACAAGACATCTTTAAATGTGAAATACCCTTAGAGAGTAAGACCATATATTTTGGATATATACCTCAAGAATGGTTGAAAAGAGATAAATATTTAATGAATATACTGTTGGTGGCTGGTAAAAAGACTCTTACTAGGAAATGGTTATCACAGGAGAGCCCAACTTTAAATACATGGATAGAAATTACAATGGACATTTACAAAATGGAGAAGATAACAGCATCTGTTAATCATAAGCTGGAACAATTTGATTCATACTGGGAAAAATGGTTTAACTACATAATGCCTCATAGGCCTGATTTTATTCTCACAAATCAATGAATCTGTTGTAAAAAAAAATCACTCCCTAATTGTACATAGTTCTTTCCTTTTGCTTGTTTTTGCTTTCCACTCTTTTCTATAAGTGTATACCTCAGATAAAAACTTCGTGGAGTTTTGTGATATATATGATTATATGATATATCTGTACAATGTCTGAAATACATCTTATGGAAGTGTTTGTTTGATGATGAACTTCAATAAAAAAATAAATTACAAAATGTGCTAAACTTGTCCATTATCGCTTTTAGATTCAAATTATCTCCATTCTCAAAAGTAAAATGGTCATTTACCTCAATTGTGTTGTCCCCAATCACGTGGAGTAGGATTGCTGCTTTCATTTTTTCCGATTTATTTTCTGCTCTGGTCGCCGATAAATAAATTTCAAAACGCTGTTTAAATCTTTTCAGTTTTCAGCTCTGTTTCCAGTCCGCTGAAGGATCAATGGGGGTTGCAAAATGTCCATTTTAAAGCTGTTAGCAAACTCTAAAAAAGTTTGTGCTCTTTTTCTTTCAGATAGATAGATAGATACTTTATTCATCCCCATGGGGAAATTCAACTTTTTTTTCCAATGTCCCATACACTTGTTGTAGCAAAACTAATTACATACAATACTTAACTCAGTAAAAAATATGATATGCATTTAAATCACTATCTCAAAAAGCATTAATAATAGCTTTTAAAAAGTTCTTAAGTCCTGGCGGTTGAATTGTAAAGCCTAATGGCATTGGGGAGTATTGACCTCTTCATTCTGTCTGAGGAGCATTGCATCGATAGTAACCTGTCGCTGAAACTGCTTCTCTGTCTCTGGATGGTGCTATGTAGAGGATGTTCGATTGTCTTCGCTTCTCCCATGTTTAGTGAAACGTATTATTCTTCCAAACCGACTTCTGACACCATGTTGTGTTCCTTATCCGTACCGTGGGTTACTAAGAACAAACCCTATTCTGGAAGAATATAACTAGAACTTTTATTTAACAGCAAACAGCAACCATGTTTAACATACAAGCTTCTCGATCATTTCTGCGCTTGCTCCGAACTCTGTCCAATCACGTTCCTACACGTGATATCACCACAGAAGCTGCAGTTCAGTTCTGATGCTGTCTGTTACAAGTTTGTATGTCTTTCCCATGAGCATGTGGGTTTGCTCCAGTTTCCTCCCGCAGTCCAACGATATGCTGCTTAGTCATTGTATGTTGTCCGATGCTGTGATTAGGCCAGGGTCGGGGCGGTGCAGCTCGCTGAGCCGAAGGGGATTGCTTCGTACTGTATCTCTACTTGAATAAATAAAGCTGCACTTTCCCAATCGGCAGGGCAACACAGCTACCACTTTGCCCTATAATGGACATCCTTGTTCTGATTGTTCTCTTTCCTGTAAAATCTATGCTATTTTTCTCACCTATCTGACGTGGTGTGCCTGTGATGATGATGATTATCTGATGCTCTGTCCCTGTGATGATGATTATCTGACAGACTGTGCCTGTGATGATGATTATTATTATCTGATGCTCTGTGCCTGTGGTGATAATGATGATGATGATTATCTGATGCTCTGTCCCTGTAGTGATGATGATGATGATTATCTGATGCTCTGTGCCTGTGGTGATGATGATTATCTGATGCTCTGTCCCTGTGATGATGATGATTATCTGATGCTCTGTCGCTGTGATGATGATTATCTGACAGACTGTGCCTGTGATGATGATTATTATTATCTGATGCTCTGTGCCTGTGGTGATAACGATGATGATGATTATCTGATGCTCTGTCCCTGTAGTGATGATGATGATGATTATCTGATGCTCTGTGCCTGTGGTGATGATGATTATCTGATGCTCTGTCCCTGTGATGATGATGATTATCTGATGCTCTGTCCCTGTGGTGATGATGATTATCTGATGCTCTGTCCCTGTGATGATGATGATTATCTGATGCTCTGTGCCTGTGATGATGATGATTATCTGACACAGTGTGCCTGTGATAAGAATATACATAGACAGCACAAGGACAGCAAAATGACAAAGCAGTGTGTCTGTCTGTCTGTCTGTCTGTCTGAGTGTGTGTGGGGGGTGGGGAGTGTGAGTGGGTGTGTGTGTATGTCTGCCTGAGTGTGCATGTATGGGGGGTGAGTGTGTGTGTCTGTCTGAGTGTGTGGGGGGAGTGTGTGTGTGTGTGTATATCTGTCTGGGGGTGTGTGTGTGGGGGGAGTGTGTGTATGTCTGCCTGAGTGTGCATGTATGGGGGGTGAGTGTGTATGTCTGTCTGAGTGTGTGGGGGGAGTGTGTGTGTGTGTGTGTGTGTGTGTGTATGTCTGTCTGGGGGTGTGTGTGTGGGGGGAGTGTGTGTATGTCTGCCTGAGTGTGCATGTATGGGGGGTGAGTGTGTATGTCTGTCTGAGTGTGTGGGGGGAGTGTGTGTGTGTGTGGGGGGAGTGCGTGTTTGTATGTCTGAGTGTGCATGTATGGGGGGTGAGTGTGTGTGTCTATCTGAGTGTGTGGGGGGAGTGAGTGTGTGTCTGTGTCTGTATGTGAGTGTGTATGTGTGTATTTGGGGGAGGTGGATGTGTGTGTGAGAGGAATGTGTTTACCAAGTGCTCTCCGTCACTCTGTCCTTAAACCTCATAGCTGCCATAAGTTAGTGTAAAAGTTGAATTGTGAGGTAGCACTCATGAGTGGCTAGGGATTAGTTTCACCTGCATTCCCTCCAAGAGGATCACAAGCTTGTTGTAGGGTTTGGAGGCTGGTGTGCCTCGGTGGCCCGTAGAGCTCTGCTGCCTGTGTCTGGTCTCTTGGTCGGGACCAGTCATCAAACCCTGACCGCAGCCAGCACAGCTCTGCGGGCCATCGAGGCACACGATGCTGGACGTGGGGTCAATTTCAACACGTAAGAGAAATTTAGATAGGTACATGGCTAGGAGGGGATGGAGGGCTATGATCCGGGTGCAGGTTAGCAGTTCAACATTATCTGGATGGGCCAAAGGGCTTGTTTTGTGTTGTAGTACCCTAAGACTCAATGATAAATCGGACCGTGATTCAGCCTGCTCGTGATCATATCCCTCCATTCATGTGCCTTTTTAAGAGCCTCTTCAATGCCATTTTGTATCTTAAAAGAGATTTATAAAAGGTTTTTCAGATTTTTTTTTAAAGTCTGCTTCCACCACTGTCCCAATACTGTCCAGACACCCACCACTCTGTGTAAAAGAAGTTTTGCCCTGCACATCTCCAACAAACTCCCCCTCCCTCCACATTTGAGGTAATTAGCTGGCCCATGTGTTGAAACCGAAGGGTGAGTGAGGTCCCACAGTTACCTTCTCTCCAGTAGTATTGTTGGTTGAACACAAGAGGGCGCCTCAGACACGAGTAACTTCACTAAAGCTCTCGGAGATGTGGGCGCACTGGCTAACACAGAACCTCAAGCCCTTGTGCTGCAGGAAGGGGCAGAGTTAGATTTATTTATCACATCTGCAGTGAAATGCATCATTTGGGAACAAACAGCACAACCTGAGGGTGTGCTGTGGACAGCCGCAAGTGCAGTGTACATGCACACACCATCGCAGTACACTCACACTCACACTCACACTCACACACCAGTAACGGATTACCCTAGCAGCAGAAGTAACATGTGCTACGGGCCCCGCATTTTCGAGGGCCCCGCCCGCACTAAATGCTTGCAAGCTGCAGTCTGGTGAAATCGGCGTCTCACCATATTCTCACGACGATCAGCCAACGCTGTTGTTTTCATGTGGGGGGAGCTGCAGGGTAGGTGTGTGCAGGCCTGTGTTGGCTCCTTGCTGTGTCGTGGTGATCTTTGTGCCATCTGCCGCTGCAGCGTGGAGGATGCACCGCCGCGGTGAGCCTGCGACAAGGGATGTGCGACTCAACAGTTTTATGTCACTCGGTTCATGGTTCCTCATCTTTTCCTGATCTTAGGTAGTCCGATCCAGCTCAGGAACGCACAAGATCGGATTAGACTGTGAGTTTCAACTTGTATTTCCCAATTGAAACGAGTTTCAATAAACAACTAAACAGATAATTTTCAGAACACCATTCCTAGTTGGTTGTTGAGTGCACATGAGCCACACGCGCTCATAGCCACAACAGTCACATAAACTTGTCATTGTTCACTAGTCTTTGTAGATATCGCTACTTAGCTGAAATGTGTTGCTGAATGCGGTCAAGAAGCATTAATTTTCTTTCAATTTGTAGAAAGCCTCTACACATTATTTTCTGTTTCTGCTTATCGGTGGGATCTCCTTTCTGCTGCATTATCTGACGGTGGTGCTCATTTGCCCGTTGTGGAAAGAATGCCAGATACCAGGTGGGCAGCTCGTGCAGATGCAACAAAAGCACTTTTACACAGCTTTTCTGCAATAAAACAAGTCTTGGATGACATTTCAAATAACAATGATCAGAAGGCAGAGTGTCAACAACAGGCTCGTGGACTACTTTCAACCATGATGAAGTTGGAAACGGGAATATTGTGGGATCAAGTATTACAGTGTTTTCAAATGACAATCTTCTGGCCAAGACTTGAGCACAGCTTGTGCAGTCTATGAATCCTTGCATGGATAAATTCAAGCTATGCGGTCTACTTTTTCAGACATTGAGCAAAAAGCCAAGGATCTGACTAAGTGTGAAGATTATCAACAGCAAACTCGAAGAAAACACAAGTAAAATCGCGCGTATGATGATTCCAGTGGTTCCAGCACTCTTGATCCACTTGTTGAATCTCTGACGCCTTCTCAGAAGTTTAAAAGCCGAACATTTCTTGCCATTATTGACAGTTTGCTTTCTGCCCTGTCAAAAGGCAGAAAGCTTATCTAAAGGTGAATGGTGTTTTTGGATTCCTTCATCAGTTACAGTCGTTCACACCTGAGGAGATTGTAAAGAGGTCATCAAATCTTATTAATTCATATCCGGAAGATCTGGAAGAAAGTCTTGATGAAGAATTTGTGCAGACTGTTGAAAACTGATCTTGCTTCTCATGTTGGCACCAAACAAGGACTTTAGACTGTCAGTTGTACCATTTGATAACTGACAATTCTTTAGAGTCACGTTTTCCAAATGTAGAAAATGCCTTGCACGTCAATTTGTCACTCATGGTTACCAACTGCAGTGGAGAACGCTCATTTTCAAAACTGAAAAGGATTAAAAATGAACCAAGGAGCACCATGGGTCAAAACAGATTGAACAATCTCACTCTAATGAGGATTGAACATGAACTTCTGTGTGAAATAGACATTTCCAGTATCAACAAATTTGCTCATGCTAGATCTAGAAAATGTAACTTTTAAATTGTAGTTTTGTTACTTTTGACATTTGAAATTGATATTTACATGTAAGTAATAATATTACTGAAGTGTCAGATATTTGTTGTATTATCTGGCTGTATAGCAAATGAAAAAATTTAATTACTTTACTATGCAAGTAAATAATCTATGTTTTAATACTTGTTGCATTTTTAAAATTTAGGGCCCTTTTGTAACATACGCTACAGGCCCCGCACTAGTTTAATCCGACACGTTCCATCCCAGTAAGCAGGGGTGTCAAACTCATTTTAGGTCACGGGCCGGATTGAGCAAAATGCAGCTCCATGCGGGCCGGATCAGTCGGACGCGTGCGAACGCAGCTTTTGTTGCCTCCGTTTTTTCAGCCTGCTCTCATGTGTCTCAGTCTCTGCTATAACTACAAAGTGTTTCACTTTACAAATTCCGTTTCTTATGAAGAAGACTGCCGAATAAACACTAAAAACCCTGAAAACCTGGTACCTGAATAAACTCCGCATTAGCCATATCATACGCCATAGGCGCTTTGATTACTGGGGCCAGCTTTAATAGTAATTAGATATTATCTCGCGGGCCAAAGATAATTCCACCGCAGGCCGGATTTGGCCCGCGGGCCTTGAGATTCACATATATGAAGTACAGTCATACACACACACACCCCATTCCAATACAGTCACACACTCACACACACCTCCAAACCCAGGTCAGGCCACCTCCTGACTTCCCCAGTGGACTCACAGGCCTAAGGCCTCAGCCACTGACAGGAACGAGATCTTCATGGTCTTAGAGAATTCCTAATTTCTCCACTTTACGAGTGTAGTAGCAGGAAATACACCAGTAAAAGTATACTGGAGGCCCAATCAGCGATGGGAGCAGCGATGTTCGTTTAAAAAGAGAACTTCACGGGCATTCAGACATTCCAGAGGCTCAATCAGCATTGGGAGCAGAGCACTGCGAATTGAATAAAAGTATAGAAGGGACAAGTGGGGCAGCCGTTGTTGGGAATAATCCAGTGGTGAGAGTGGGAGCGTCAGGCTTCGGCTCGAAAGAGGCCTTGCCTCTAGGTAAGCTTCTGTTAAGGTTCCTTTTTCTCTCTACTGTTCCTAGTGTAGCAAATGACTGTTGTGAGTTCTTCATGCCGGATGTTGGAGTTCTGGGAGACCCAGAGTCTCCTGGGGAACTACATCTGCGTGAAGTGCATCCGGCTGCAGCTCCTTGAAGACCGTGTTAGGGAACTGGAGCAGCAGCTGGATGACCTTCAGGCTGTACGGGAGAATGAGGAGATAATCGATCAAAGTTTCAGGGAATTAATCACCCTTAAGCTGCAGGAAGCAAGTAGCAGGGTGACTGTCAGGAGAAATGGAAAAGTGAATAGGCAGTTAGTGCTGAGCACCCTGTGGCCATTCCACTCAATAATAAGTATACCGTTTTGGATACTGTTGTTGGGGTGACCTCCCAGGGGAATGCCATGGAGACTGGGTTACTGGGACTGAGCGTGGGTCCGTGGTACAGAACGGAAAGAGAGAGAAGAAGGGAGTGGTAGTGACAGGGGACTCAATAATCAGGGGAACAGACAGGAAATTCTGTGGACATGAACAGGACACCCGAATGGTATGATGTCACCCAGGTGCCAGAGTCAGGGACGTCTTGAATCACGTCTACAGCATCTTAGAGCGGGAGAGCAGCCAGATGTCTTGGTACATATTGGCACCAATGACATTGGAAAGAAAAACAAGGAGGTCCTGAAAAGAGAATTTAGAGAGCGAGCGAGAAGCAGGATCTCCTGGGTAGTAACTTCTGGATTGCTGCCTGTGCCACGCGCCAGTGAGGTTAGAAACAGGATGATTTGGCAGAATAATGTGAGGCTGAGAAGCTGGTGCAGGGGACAGAGCTTCAGGTTCATAGATAATTGGTATCTCTACTGGGGGAGGTACTGCCTGTTCAAAACTTGTGCCTGAACCCGAGAGGGACCAATATTCTTGTGGGCAGGTCTGCTAGAGCTGTTGGGGAGGATTTAAACTAATTTGGCAGGGGGGTGGGAACCAAAATGAAGAGACTCAGGATAGGACAGATGGGAAAAAAAGCAGAGATAGAGTGCAGTCAGACTGTCAGATCATGCAGGTAGATGACAGGACAAAATTTCAGCCAGCAGGGTGAGTATTGATGCATTAGGGATGCAGAGTCAAAAAGGGTAGCAAATACAGTACTCAAAAGTGTTATATCTCAATGCACGGAGTATAAGAAATAAGGTGGATGATCATGTTGCATTATTGCAGGTTGTCAGATATGATGTTGTGGTCATCACTGAATCGTGGCTGAGGGATGATTGTATTGGGAGCTGAGTGTCCAAGGTTACACGTTGTATCGGAGGGATAGGAAGGTCGGCAGAGGGGATGGCATGGCTCTGCTGGTAAAGAATGGCATCAAATCAGTAGAAAGATGTGACATAGGTTCAAAAGATGTTGAATTCTTGTGGGATGAGTTAAGAAACTGCAAGGGTAAAAGGACCCTGATGGCAGTTATATACAGGCCTCCCAACAGTGGCTGGGATGTGGGCCACAGGTTACAACAGGATAGAAAAGGCGAGTCAAAAGGGCAATGTTATGGTAGTCGTGGGAGATTTTAACATGCAGGTTAATTGCGTAAATCAGGTTGGCAATGGACCTCAAGAGAGTGAGTTTGTTGAATGCCTACGAGATGGCTTTTTAGAGCAGTTTGTCATTGAGCCTACCAGGGGACCAGCTATACTGGATTGTGTGTTATGTAATGAATCAGAGGTGATTAGGGAGCTTAAGGTAAAAGAACCCTTAGGAGGCAGTGATCACAATATGATTGAGCTCAACTTGAAATTCAATAGGGAGAAAGTAAAGTCTGATGTAGCAGTATTTCAGTGGAGTAAAGGAGATTACGGTGGTATGAGAGGAGTCAGCCAAAGTAAATTCTAAGGAGCTGCTGGCAGGGATGTCAGCAGAGCAGCAATGTTTTATATTGTTTTCTTTTATATATTGAATATAAGCAATGTTTTCTTTAATATATTGGTGAGACCCGACGCAGACTGGGAGACCGTTTTGCTGAACACCTACGCTCTGTCCGCCAGAGAAAGCAGGATCTCCCAGTGGCCACACATTTTAATTCCACGTCCCATTCCCATTTTGATATGTCTATCCATGGCCTCCTCTACTGTCAAGATGAAGCCACACTCAGGTTGGAGGAACAACACCTTATATACCGGCTGGGTAGCCTCCAACCTGATGGCATGAACATTGACAGTTAATGTTCCTCCCCTTCTTACCCCATCCCTGACAGATTTAGTTGTTTTCTTGCTCTCTCTCTGCCCATCACTCTGCCTGTTCTCCATCTCCCTCTGGTGCTTCCCCCCCCCCCACCTTCTTTCTCCCGAGGCCTCCCGTCCCATGATCCTTTCCCTTCTCCAGCTCTGTATCCTTTTTGCCAATCACCTTTCCAGCTCTTAGCTTCACCCCACCCCCTCCTGTCTTCTCCTATCATTTTGCATTTCCCCCTCCCCCCACTACTTTCAAATCTTGTACTAAATTTCCTTGCAGTTAGTCCTGACGAAGGGTCTCGGCTCGAAACGTCGACAGCGCTTCTCCCTATAGATGCTGCCTGGCCTGCTGTGTTCCACCAGCATTTTGTGTATGTTGTTTGAATTTCCAGCGCCTGCAGATTTCCTCGTGAGAGCAGCAATGGTGTGAGTTTCTGGGGGAAATGAGGAAGGTGCAGGACATGTGTATTCCAAAAACAAACAAATACCCAAATGGCAAAATAGTACAACCATGGCTAACTAGGGAAGTCAAAGCTACTGTAAAAGCGAAAGAGAGGGCATACAACAAAGCAAAAATTAGTGGAAAAACAGAAGATTGGGAAGCTTTTAAAAACCTACAGAGAGCAATTTAAAAAATCATTAAGAGGGAGAAGATCAAATATGAAAGCAAGCTAGCAAACAATATCAAAGTGGATAGTAAAAGATAAAGGAGAGGTGAGAGTGGATATAGGACCACTAGAAAATGAGGCCAGAGAAATAACAACAGGGGACAAGGAGATGGCTGATGAACTAAATGAGTATTTTGCTTCAGTCTTCACTGTGGAAGACACGAGCAGTATGGTAGGTGTTGAAGGGTGTGAGGGAAGAGAAGTGAGTGCAGTTACTTTTACAAGTGACGAAGGCGCTCAAAAAGCTGAAAGACCTAAAGGTACAGAAGTCACCCAGACCAGATGAACTGCACCCTAGGGTTCTGAAAGAGGTAGCGTTAGAGATTGTGGATGCATTAGTAATGATCTTTCAAAAATCATTGGATTCTGGCATGGTACCTGAGGACTGGAAAATTGCAAATGTTACTCCACTCTTTAACCATATAACAATTACAGCACGGAAACAGGCCATCTCGGCCCTTCTAGTCCGTGCCGATGCTTACACTCACCTAGTCCCACTGGCCCGCACTCAGCCCATAACCCTCCATTCCTTTCCTGTCCATATACCTATCCAATTTTACTTTAAATGACAATACTGAACGTGCCTCTACTACTTCTACTGGAAGCTCGTTCCACACAGCTACCACTCTCTGAGTAAAGAAATTTCCCCTTGTGTTACCCTTAAACTTTTGCCCCCAACTCTCAACTCGTGTCCTCTTGTTTGAATCTCCCCTACTCTCAATGGAAAAGGCCTATCCACATCAACTCTATCTATCCCCCTCATAATTTTAAATACCTCTATCAAGTCCCCCCTCAACCTTCTATGCTCCAAAGAATAAAGACCTAACTTGTTCAACCTTTCCCTGTAAGTTAGGTGCTGAAACCTGGGTAACATTCTAGTAAATCTTCTCTGTACTCTCTCTATTTTGTTGATATCTTTCCTATAATTCGGTGACCAGAACTGTACACAATACTCCAAATTTGGCCTCATCAATGCCTTGTACAATTTTAACATTACATCCCAACTCCTATACTCAATGCTCTGATTTATAAAGGCCAGCATACCAAAAGCTTTCTTCACCACCCCATCCACATGAGATTCCACCTTCAGGGAACTATGCACCATTATTCCTAGATCACTCTGTTCTACTGCATTCTTCAATGCCCTACCATTTACCATGTATGTCTACAAGGATTATTTTGGATTATTCCTACCAAAAAGTAACACCTCACACTTATCAGCATTAAACTCCATCTGCCATCGTTCAGCCCACTCTTCTAACTGGCCTAAATCTCTCTGCAAGCTTTGAAAACCTGCTTCATTATCCACAACGCCACCTACCTTTGTATCATCTGCACACTTACTAATCCAATTTATCACCCCATTATCCAGATCATTAATGTATATGGCAAACAACATTGGACTCAGTACAGATCCCTGAGGCACACCACTAGTCACCGGCCTCCAACCTGACAAACAGTTATCCACCACTACTCTCTGGCATCTCCCATCCAGCCACTGTTGAATCCATTTTACTACTTCAATATTAATACCTAACGATTGAACCTTCCTAACTAACCTTCCATGTGGAACCTTGTCAAAGGCCTTACTGAAGTCCATATAGACAACATCCACTGCTTTACCCTTGTCTACTTTCCTCGTAACCTCTTCAAAAAATTCAATAAGATTTGTCAAACATGACCTTCCATGCACAAATCCATGTTGACTGTTCCTAATCAGACTCTGTCTATCCAGATAATTATATATACCATCTCTAAGAATACTTTCCATTAATTTACCCACCACGGATGTCAAACTGACAGGTCTATAATTGCTAGGTTTACTCTTAGAACCCTTTTTAAACAATGGAACCACATGAGCAATATGCCAATCCTCCGGCACCATCCCCGTTTCTAATGACATTTGAAATATTTCTGTCAGAGCCCCTGCTATTTCTACACTAACCTCCCTCAAGGTCCTAGGGAATATCCTGTCAGGTCCTGGAGATTTATCCACTTTTATATTCCTTAAAAGCGCCAGTACTTCCCCCTCTTTAATCGTCATAGTTTCCATAACTTCCCTACTTGTTTCCCTTACCTTACACAATTCAATATCCTTCTCCTTAGTGAATATTGAAGAAAACTATTTGTTCAAAATCTCCCCCATCTCTTTCGGCTCCACACATAGCTGTCCACTCTGATTCTCTAAGGGACCAATTTTATCCCTCACTATTCTTTTGCTATTAATATAACTGTAGAAACCCTTTGGATTTATTTTCACCTTACCTGCCAAAGCAACCTTGTATCTTCTTTTAGCTTTTCTAATTTCTTCCTTAAGATTCTTCTTACATTCTTTATATTCCTCGAGCACCTCATTTACTCCATGCTGCCTATATTTATTGTAGATATCTCTCTTTTTCCTAACCTAGTTTCCAATGTCCCTTGAAAACCATGGCTCTCTCAAACTTTTAACCTTTCCTTTCAACCTAACAGGAACATAAAGATTCTGTACCCTCAAAATTTCACCTTTAAATTACCTCCATTTCTCTATTACATCCTTCCCATAAAACAAATTGTCCCAATCCACCTCTCCTAAATCCTTTTGCATCTCCTCAAAGTTAGCCTTTCTCCAATCAAACGTCTCAACCCTGGGTCCAGTCCGATCCTTCTCCATAATTCTATTGAAACTAATGGCTTTGTGATCACTGGACCCGAAGTGCTCCCCAACACATACCTCCATCACCTGACCTATTTCATTCCCTAACAGAAGATCCAATACTGCCCCTTCTCTAGTCGGTACCTCTATGTATTGCTGCAAAAAACTATCCTGCACACATTTTACAAACTCCAAACCATCCATCCCTTTTACAGAATGGGCTTCCCAGTCTATGTGTGGAAAATTAAAATCTCCAACAATCACAACCCTGTGCTTACTACAAATATCTGCTACCTCCTTGCAAATTTGCTCCTCCAATTCTCGCTCCCCATTAGGTGGTCTATAATACACCCCTGTAAGTGTTACTACACCTTTCCCATTCCTCAATTCCACCCAAATAGTCTCCCTAGACGAGCCGTCTAATCTATCCTGCCAGAGCACCGCTGTAATATTTTCTCTGACAAGCAACACAACACCTCCTCCTCTTGTCCCTCCGATTCTATCACACCTGAAGCAACGAAATCCAGGAATATTTAGTTGCCAATCACATCCCTCCTGCAACCATGTTTCACTAATAGCTACAAAATCATATTTCCATGTATCAATCCATGCTCTAAGCTCATCCATCTATCTTACAATGCTCCTAGCATTAAAATAAATGCATTTAAGAAATTCTCCACCTCCTCCTCTCTGTTTATCTCTAACAGTACAAAGAACTTTACTGTCTTCTTTTTCTTCCTTGTCCCATACATCTGTTCCTACTCTCTGGTTCCCCTCCCTCCTCGTATCTAGTTTAAATCCACTGGAGTCTCTCTGGCAAACCTATCTGCAAAAATATTTGTCCCCCTCCAGTTCAGATGTAAACTATCCCGCCGGAACAGGTCCCACCTTCCCTGGAAAACTGCCCAATTATCTATAAATCTGAAGCCCTCCCTCCTGCACCATGTCTTCAGCCACGTGTTGATCTGCGCTATCTTACTATTTCTAAACCCACCTGCACGTGGCACTGGTAGCAATCCTGAGATTGCTATCCTGGATGCCCTGTCCTTTAACTTGGCACCTAGCTCCCTAAACTCACCTTTCAGGACCTCCTCACTCTTCCTACCCACATCATTAGTCCCTACATGGACCACGACATCCGGCTGCTCACCCTCCCTCTTGAGAATACTATGAACTCGATCCGAGATATCGCGGACCCTGGCACCAGGGAGGCAACAGACCATCCGGGATTCTCGATCTCTTCCACAGAACCTCCTATCTGTCCCCCTAACTATTGAATCCCCTATCACTACTGCTCTCCTCTTTTCCCTCCTTCTCTTCTGAGCTGAGGGTCCAGTCTCGGTGCCAGAGATGCAACCACTGCAACTTGTCCATGGTAGGTCGTCCCCATCAACAGTATCCAAAACGGTATACTTATTGTTGATGGGAATGGCCACAGGGGTGCTCTGCTCTTCCTGTCTATTCCCCTTCCCTCTCCTGACAGTCACCCAACTACCTGTCTCCTGACTCCTAGGGGTGACTTTCTCCCTGAAACTCCTGTCTATTTCTGCCTCTGCCTCCCGAATGATCCGAAGTTCATCCAGTTCCAGCTCCAGTTCCCTAACACAGTTTGTCAGGAGCTGCAGCTGGATGCACCTTTTGCAGGTGTAGTCATCAGGGACAACAGTGCTCGCCCTGACTTCCCACATACTGCAAACGGAGCACTCAACTGCCCTAACTGCTGCCTTCATTACCTACTCCTAAGCTAATTAGATTAATTAAAGGAGCTTACCCGGCCTTACCTCACCTGGAGTGAAGCTCGTCCTCAGTCTCTGCCTGCTATTTAAATTCTCCCGCTGCCTCACGGGCCGACTTTCATGCGCTTGCGCAGTCGTGCCCCGTTCAAACATCGCCTCTGCCTGTTCTCGCCGAATCCTGATTGAGCCAAAGCCGACCCACTTTGCCTCAGTCCACTCCGACGATGGCCACTACGACGATGGCCGCTGCATATGGCAGTCTTTCTTTTTAAACCTTTGGCGCGCTACGTCACGCGCCTGCGCAGTCTAGCCTCTTTGCCCCGATCAGTTAGAAAAAATAAACAACTTCTCTCTGAGCTTCTTTTACCTCTTCCCTCTCCGCCTCTTGCTGCGATTTAAGAAAGGAGGAAGGCAGCAGAAAGGAAATTATAGACCAGTTAGCCTGACCGCAGTGGTTGGGAAGATATTAGAGTCAATTGTTACGGATGAGGTGATGGAGTACTTGGTGACACAGGACAAGATAGGACAAAGTCAGCATGGTTTCCTTCAGGGAAAATCCTGCCTGATGAACCTGTTGGAATTCTTTGAGGAGATTACAAGTAGGTTAGATAAAGGGGATGCAGTTGATGTTGTATATTTGGACTTTCAGAAGGCCTTTGACAATGTGCCACACATGAGGCTGCTTACCAAGTTAAGAGCCCACGGTATTTCAGGAAAGTTACTGGCATGGTTGGAGCATCGACTGATTGGTGAGAGGCAGCGAGTGGGAATAAAAGGATCCTTTTCTGGTTGGCTGCCAATAACTAGTGGTGTTCCGCAGGGGTTGGTGTTGGGACCACTTCTTTTTACGCTGTACATCAGTGATTTAGATGATGGAATAGATGGCTTTGTTGCCAAGTTTATAGGTATGAAGATAGGTAGAGGGGTATTGAGGAAACAGGTAGGCTGCAGAAGGATTAGACAGATTAGGAGAACGGGCAAGAAACACCACCTCACTATTTTTTACTTCTTTCTTTTTGTATTACTAATTTAATTTAACAATTGTTTGTGTGTGTGTGTATATATATACACACATCGTAACTCATAGTGAAGGCCAGGAGCTGGACTAGGCTTGATTGTCCTGGGCTATTTGAGATTCACACCTTTGGGGGCATTTAATGGTAGTGGGAGCTTGTTCCTGATAACCACGTCCATCTATAACAACCTAAAGCAACTGGTTTATGATTATCACTCGTATTTCCAGAATCTACTTTGTTATGATATTGTTTCTAATTTCTGTTTTCATATCTGGTCAATAGCGAGGAAGGTCTATCACCACGGCAGTAGAGCCTGTCTGGAAGACATGGCCCAGACTTCGAGTTGAACCTGATCCTGCAACCCACAATCAATGCTTTCAGGAATGTCGAGTAGAAAGCTGCTGGTTTATAAGACATAGGAGCAGAATTAGACCATCAGCTCATCAAGTCCATCATGGCTGATTTATTATCCCTCCCAGCTCCATTCTCCTGCTTTCTCTCCGTAACCTTTGATGCCCTGACTTGTCAAGAACCTATCAACCTCTGCCTTCATATACCTAACGACGTGGCATCTGGAGCCGTCCATGGCAATGAATTCCACAGACTCAGTACACACTGGCTAAAGAAATTCCTCTTCGTCTCTGTTCTCAATGGACGTCCCTCTATTCTGAGGCTGATCCTAGACTCCCCTGCTGCAGGAAACATCTCTCCACGTATACTCTATCTGGGCCCTTCAATATTCAATAGGTTTCAGAGAGATCCCCCCTTCATTCTTCTAAACTCCACTGAGTACAGGTCCAGAGCCATCAAACACTCCTCATACATTAACCCTACCATTCCCGGGGTCACTCTCGGGAACCTCCTCTGGACCCTCTCCTATGTCAGTATAGGAATGATGGTGGGGGTAACAGTTGGGCTCCCTCACTCTCGTGTCCTCTGGACCCTCTCCTATGCCAGCACATTAAGTAAAGGGCCCAACACTGCTCACAATACTCTAAATTGGGTTTGACAAATGTCTTGTTTAGCCTCAGCATTACATCCTTGCTTTGTTATTCTAGCTCTCTCAAAATCAATGTGTCGCGGTGTGCTCTTGGAGGACTGGACCCAAGTGCGGGGGAACGGCAGGCTTCCTCTGTCACGGAGCTCACCGGCATCGACTCAACCCCGGAGCTGTGGACGGCAGGCTCATGACTGGACCCAGGAGCAGAGGGACGGCAGAATCCCCACACAGAGATGGACACAAGAGGTTAGACATAGGAATACTATCAGCGCCTCGGAGGAGCGACTGAGCAACACTGCGAGGTAATTCATTCTCTCCAAACGACTCTGTGAAGGCACTGAATGAGAGTCCTCTTTATAATAACCACAGAATACGGGAAACATGTGCCAGCCACAATTAACAACCAGATTAAATCAAAAGTACAAGGGCTTAATGGCTCTAGTTAATTAGTAAGTAGAGGTACTCGAAAACCCTGGATGCTCAACGTCCTACACAAGCTGCAGAGGCCGCAGGACTTGTGACAGAATGTTAGCTTTGCATTTGCAAAAGGGGGAAATTAAAGCCGTAAGAACAGAGACAGGAAATAATTTGTGCACTTAAACCTGTAATCTGACAGTGCTGTTCTTGTCAGGAAAGGTAGAGGAGGCTTGACCTAAAAGCAGAGCAGTGGAGACGATTCAGTGGTGAGTGTTAGCGTCAATAATAGATCGCAAAACAACAAGCCACGAAGCCAGAGAGAACAGGAACTAAACACGACAGGGAACAAGGTAAACTTTACACAGAGAGAGTGACGCTAGGAGAAACTCTGGAGCCGGCTGGTTCGATGAGTGAACGAGGACTGTGGATGAGAACTGGGGTTAAATAGGCTGCCGGTGAGGAGTCTGGAGTGAGCGGCAGGAGACTATTAGCCGGGTGGAGACTGGGAGGGGCCTGCACCTGCAGACTAGGAGATGTCAATGGGAGCAGGCCTGACAACATGGGTTTCCTCCGGGTGCTCAGGTTTCCTCCCACATTCCGAAGTTGTACAGGTTAGTAGGTTAATTGGTGACCTGGGAGTGATTGGGAGGCATGGGCTCATTAGGCCTGTTACCATGATGTAACTCTAAATAAGAATCGGTAAAATATGAGAGGTGGGTAAACTCATCAGCTGTGTAGCCGGTACTGAGCTGTTGGAGAGGGACTATTCATAGCATGGAGGGACAGAGAAACAAGGTGGAGGGAGGCTTGATACGGTCAAATCAGAAGCAGTCGAGGGCTGGACTGGAGTTATATGTGGGCCACAACTGGTAAATGACAAGGTTTATTCTTTCAGATACATCAGTGAAGCGGTTCGATTTTTGTGGCTTTCCCTCAGCACAGGTCTCTCTCAGTATTGGAACATCAAGCATACAGTACAGGAACAGGCCCGTCAACCAAACTCATTAAACAAGTAATGACAAATAACTGAATTTCTCGTGTCTGCGCGTGCTCCGTACCCCTCCGTGGTCAGGAAATGTAGAGGGGACTTGACCCAAACGCAGAGCAGCAGAGACGATTCAGTGGTGAGTGATAACTTCAATAATAAACTGCATAACAACAAGCCACGAGAGGCCACGAAACGAGAGAGCAGATACCTGAGTAAGGTAACCGAAGGCTCGGAGCAACTGGCTGGTTCAACGAATGAACAAACCGTGACTGAGCCTCCAGCCCGATGGCTTAAACTTATGGTGATTGCACCCCATTCACCATACCCCATTCCTGTTTCCCTCTCTCACTTTTTCCCTTATCTGCCCATCACCCCCCCTTCCCAGTGCTCCTCCTCTTTTATCCTTCTCCTTCTGCCTCCAGCCCTTTATCCCTTTCACCTCTCAGCTTCCCAGCTCTTTACTTCACCCTTCCCTGTCTCCCAGTTTTACCAATCACTGACCCCCTTGTACTTCTTCCTTGCCTACCCCCCTCACCACCTTCTTGCTCTGACTTCCCAACTTATTTTCCAGTCCTGATGAAAGGTCTCGACCCAAAACGTCAACTGTTTATTCCTTTCCATGGATGCTGCCTGGCCTGCTGAGTTCCGCCAGCAATTTGTGTGCGCATTACTATGGCTGAGAGCTGGGTTTAAATAGGCTGCAGGTGATGAGTTGGAAATGAGTGGCAGGGTGAATCCTGTTAGTTGGGTGGAGACTGGGAGGAGTCTGCTGGTGCAGGCCTGACAATTCCAAATTTAAAATGATTGAAAACGGTATATAATCCAAAGACTGATTATCCCAGCATCAAAAAGTGGTCAGATCTTAAAACCAAGACTCCATCTGCAGCAGCACGATAGACTCGGGTTTATAAATGTGAAAGTTTTGTGAAAAATAGCCTTTTACCATAAAATCTGATAAGTGAGACATTGTCATTTTATTATTTATTTAGTGATGCAACACTGAACTGACCCTTCCAGCCCACGGAGCGGTTCCACCCAGCACTCCCCGAATTAACCCCAGCCTAATCACAGGACAATTTACAGCGGCTAGTTAACCCACTAACCCGTATGTCTTTGGACTGTGGGAGGAAAGCCAGGAAGTAACAGGGAGAATGTAAAGAACCCTTACAGAACTGAACTCTGACACCCCGCGGTGCAATAGTGTCATGCTAACCGCTGCATTACTGTGCCGCCGCCTTAATGGTTGCCCTTACTAATCGTGTGAAATCGATTCATATTCCGATTTATTTATTAGATTTACATTCTGGTGCCAACATCACGTGTTCACAATGTTCAGAAAACAACACAACCACAACATCAGCAAAACTACCCCATCTCCCGTCCCTAGTACCCACCCACAGACAGGCTGCCTTCAGGCCTCCAGTCCTTGGCCCCGCACTCTCAGACTTTGTTTTTGTATATGGTGACATGTACGTACTTTGAGAATAAATTTACTTTGAATTTAAACTTTCTCCCTGTAACCTTTGACACCCTGACTAATCAAGAACTTATCACCCTCCACTTTAAATATACTCAATGATTTGGCCTCCACAGCTGTCTGTGGCAATGAATTCCACAGGTTCACCATCTGGTTAAAGAAATTCCTCTTCATCTCTGTTCTAAGTCCTACTGTTCTGAGGCAGTGCTTTCTGGTCCTGGACTCCCCCACTATAGGAAACATCCTCTCCACGTCTACTCCATCGAGGCCTTTCAATATTTGATCACCTCCCACTCTCTGGATGTTGCCCACCTCCCGAGCAAGCAGTGTTCCTCACCCATATCCTGGCTTATGAAAATATTCTGCATGCCAGACTCCAGAACATCTCCACTGACAAGACCATAACACATCGGACTTACTGCTTCACGTCATCTGTTGCTGGAATTCTCATCTGGACCATTGTCACATCCAAATGCTGGTGAGACAGGTTGTCAACTAAACCACTCTCTATTCCACTAAATACACTTTCGATCACTGCAACCTACCCCCTGTAATTCCCTTTGGGAATTGTGCTCCTGTAACCCGCCCCCTGTGATTCCCTCTGGGAATTGTTCTCCTGTAACCCGCCCCCTGTGATTCCCTCTGGGAATTGTGCTCCTGTAACCCGCCCCCTGTGATTCCCTCTGGGAATTGTGCTCCTGTAACCCGCCCCCTGTGATTCCCTCTGGGAATTGTGCTCCTGTAACCCGCCCCCTGTGATTCCCTCTGGGAATTGTGCTCCTGTAACCCGCCCCCTGTGATTCCCTCTGGGAATTGTGCTCCTGTAACCCGCCCCCTGTGATTCCCTCTGGGAATTGTGCTCCTGTAACCCGCCCCCTGTGATTCCCTCTGGGAATTGTGCTCCTGTAACCCGCCCCCTGTGATTCCCTTTGGGAGCTCAGCTTCTGAACGGTCGGTATGACCAGCCGTTACTGAGGCATCCTCAAGGATTCGGTGAACTGGACTCTTGAGAATGCAGGTACAGCTGCAGTGGCCACTTCAGACCAGATCAAAGCAATCGGGCCAGGGTCGGAGAGCAATAAATAGACCAAAGTTCAGCCAGTTTAGGCACTGAGCCAGATTAAAAGATTAAGGAGTCGAGGCTGAGGGTGAATGATGTTCAGCTCACTACTCTGTGAGACTTTACTCACCCCAGCACTGAACTGACCCTGTGACTGTGGCCTGCAGCCATTGACACTCACCTCAGCACTGAACTGACTCCGTGACTGTGACCTGCAGCCATCGACACTCACCTCACACTGAACTGACCCTGTGACTGTGGCCTGCAGCCATTGACACTCACCTCAGCACTGAACTGACTCCGTGACTGTGACCTGCAGCCATCGACACTCACCTCACACTGAACTGACCCTGTGACTGTGGCCTGCAGCCATTGACACTCACCTCACACTGAACTGTCTCTGTGACTGTGGCCTGCAGCCATTGACACTCACCTCAGCACTGAACTGTCCGTGACTGTGACCTGCAGCCATCGACACTCACCTCAGCACTGAACTGTCCCTGTGACTGTGACCTGCAGCCATCGACACTCACCTCACACTGAACTGTCTGTGTGACTGTGGCCTGCAGCCATCGACACTCACCTCACACTGAACTGTCTGTGTGACTGTGGCCTGCAGCCATCGACACTCACCTCACACTGAACTGTCCGTGACTGTGACCTGCAGCCATCGACACTCACCTCACTCTGAACTGTCTGTGACTGTGGCCTGCAGCCATTGACACTCACCTCACACTGAACTGACTCCGTGACTGTGACGTGAGGCCATTGACACTCACCTCACACTGAACTGGCTGTGACTGTGGCCTGCAGCCATTGACACTCACCTCACACTGAACTGACTCTGTGACTGTGACCTGCAGCCATTGACACTCACCTCAGCACTGAACTGACTGTGACTGTGACCTGCAGCCATCGACACTCACCTCACACTGAACTGTCTGTGACTGTGGCCTGCAGCCATCGACACTCACCTCACACTGAACTGTCTGTGACTGTGACCTGCGGCCATCGACACTCACCTCACACTGAACTGTCTGTGACTGTGGCCTGCAGCCATTGACACTCACCTCACACTGAACTGTCTGTGACTGTGACCTGCGGCCATCGACACTCACCTCACACTGAACTGTCTGTGACTGTGACCTGCGGCCATCGACACTCACCTCACACTGAACTGACTGTGACTGTGACCTGCAGCCATCGACACTCACCTCACACTGAACTGTCTGTGACTGTGACCTGCGGCCATCGACACTCACCTCACACTGAACTGTCTGTGACTGTGGCCTGCAGCCATTGACACTCACCTCACACTGAACTGTCTGTGACTGTGACCTGCAGCCATTGACACTCACCTCACACTGAACTGTCTGTGACTGTGGCCTGCAGCCATTGACACTCACCTCACACTGAACTGACTCTGTGACTGTGACCTGCAGCCATTGACACTCACCTCACACTGAACTGTCTGTGACTGTGGCCTGCAGCCATTGACACTCACCTCACACTGAACTGACTCCGTGACTGTGACCTGAGGCCATTGACACTCACCTCACACTGAACTGGCTGTGACTGTGGCCTGCAGCCATCGACACTCACCTCACACTGAACTGGCTGTGACTGTGGCCTGCAGCCATCGACACTCACCTCACACTGAACTGTCTGTGACTGTGGCCTGCAGCCATCGACACTCACCTCACACTGAACTGTCTGTGACTGTGGCCTGCAGCCATCGACACTCACCTCACACTGAACTGTCTCTGTGACTGTGGCCTGCAGCCATCGACACTCCCTCAGCACTGAACTGTCTGTGACTGTGGCCTGCAGCCATCGACACTCACCTCACACTGAACTGTCTCTGTGACTGTGGCCTGCAGCCATCGACACTCCCTCAGCACTGAACTGTCTGTGACTGTGGCCTGCAGCCATCGACACTCACCTCAGCACTGAACTGTCTGTGACTGTGGCCTGCAGCCATCGACACTCACCTCACACTGAACTGTGTCTGTGACTGTGGCCTGCAGCCATCGACACTCACCTCACACTGAACTGTCTCTGTGACTGTGGCCTGCAGCCATTGACACTCACCTCAGCACTGAACTGTCTGTGACTGTGGCCTGCAGCCATCGACACTCACCTCACACTGAACTGTCTGTGACTGTGGCCTGCAGCCATCGACACTCACCTCAGCACTGAACTGTCTGTGACTGTGGCCTGCAGCCATCGACACTCACCTCACACTGAACTGTGTCTGTGACTGTGGCCTGCAGCCATCGACACTCACCTCACACTGAACTGTCTCCGTGACTGTGGCCTGCAGCCATTGACACTCACCTCAGCACTGAACTGACTCCGTGACTGTGACCTGCAGCCATCGACACTCACCTCACACTGAACTGACCCTGTGACTGTGGCCTGCAGCCATTGACACTCACCTCACACTGAACTGTCTCTGTGACTGTGGCCTGCAGCCATTGACACTCACCTCAGCACTGAACTGTCCGTGACTGTGACCTGCAGCCATCGACACTCACCTCAGCACTGAACTGTCCCTGTGACTGTGACCTGCAGCCATCGACACTCACCTCACACTGAACTGTCTGTGTGACTGTGGCCTGCAGCCATCGACACTCACCTCACACTGAACTGTCTGTGTGACTGTGGCCTGCAGCCATCGACACTCACCTCACACTGAACTGTCCGTGACTGTGACCTGCAGCCATCGACACTCACCTCACTCTGAACTGTCTGTGACTGTGGCCTGCAGCCATTGACACTCACCTCACACTGAACTGACTCCGTGACTGTGACCTGAGGCCATTGACACTCACCTCACACTGAACTGGCTGTGACTGTGGCCTGCAGCCATTGACACTCACCTCACACTGAACTGACTCTGTGACTGTGACCTGCAGCCATTGACACTCACCTCAGCACTGAACTGACTGTGACTGTGACCTGCAGCCATCGACACTCACCTCACACTGAACTGTCTGTGACTGTGGCCTGCAGCCATCGACACTCACCTCACACTGAACTGTCTGTGACTGTGGCCTGCAGCCATTGACACTCACCTCACACTGAACTGACTCTGTGACTGTGACCTGCAGCCATTGACACTCACCTCACACTGAACTGTCTGTGACTGTGGCCTGCAGCCATTGACACTCACCTCACACTGAACTGACTCCGTGACTGTGACCTGAGGCCATTGACACTCACCTCACACTGAACTGGCTGTGACTGTGGCCTGCAGCCATCGACACTCACCTCACACTGAACTGGCTGTGACTGTGGCCTGCAGCCATCGACACTCACCTCACACTGAACTGTCTGTGACTGTGACCTGCAGCCATCGACACTCACCTCACACTGAACTGGCTGTGACTGTGGCCTGCAGCCATCGACACTCACCTCACACTGAACTGTCTGTGACTGTGGCCTGCAGCCATCGACACTCACCTCACACTGAACTGTCTGTGACTGTGGCCTGCAGCCATCGACACTCACCTCACACTGAACTGTCTCTGTGACTGTGGCCTGCAGCCATCGACACTCCCTCAGCACTGAACTGTCTGTGACTGTGGCCTGCAGCCATCGACACTCACCTCACACTGAACTGTCTCTGTGACTGTGGCCTGCAGCCATCGACACTCCCTCAGCACTGAACTGTCTGTGACTGTGGCCTGCAGCCATCGACACTCACCTCAGCACTGAACTGTCTGTGACTGTGGCCTGCAGCCATCGACACTCACCTCACACTGAACTGTGTCTGTGACTGTGGCCTGCAGCCATCGACACTCACCTCACACTGAACTGTCTCTGTGACTGTGGCCTGCAGCCATTGACACTCACCTCAGCACTGAACTGTCTGTGACTGTGGCCTGCAGCCATCGACACTCACCTCACACTGAACTGTCTGTGACTGTGGCCTGCAGCCATCGACACTCACCTCACACTGAACTGTGTCTGTGACTGTGGCCTGCAGCCATCGACACTCACCTCACACTGAACTGTCTCCGTGACTGTGGCCTGCAGCCATTGACACTCACCTCAGCACTGAACTGTCTGTGACTGTGGCCTGCAGCCATTGACACTCACCTCACACTGAACTGTCTGTGACTGTGACCTGCAGCCATCTACACTCCCTCAGCACTGAACTGTCTCTGTGACTGTGGCCTGCAGCCATTGACACTCACCTCACACTGAACTGACTCTGTGACTGTGACCTGCAGCCATCGACACTCACCTCACACTGAACTGTCTGTGACTGTGGCCTGCAGCCATTGACACTCACCTCACACTGAACTGACTCTGTGACTGTGACCTGCAGCCATTGACACTCACCTCACACTGAACTGACTCTGTGACTGTGACCTGCAGCCATTGACACTCACCTCAGCACTGAACTGTCCCTGTGACTGTGACCTGCAGCCATTGACACTCACCTCACACTGAACTGACTCTGTGACTGTGACCTGCAGCCATTGACACTCACCTCAGCACTGAACTGTCTGTGACTGTGGCCTGCAGCCATCGACACTCACCTCACACTGAACTGACTCTGTGACTGTGACCTGCAGCCATCGACACTCCCTCAGCACTGAACTGTCTGTGACTGTGACCTGCAGCCATCGACACTCCCTTAGCACTGAACTGTCTGTGACTGTGGCCTGCAGCCATCGACACTCCCTTAGCACTGAACTGTCTGTGACTGTGACCTGCAGCCATCGACACTCCCTTAGCACTGAACTGTCTGTGACTGTGGCCTGCAGCCATCGACACTCCCTTAGCACTGAACTGTCTGTGACTGTGGCCTGCAGCCATCGACACTCCCTTAGCACTGAACTGTCTGTGACTGTGACCTGCAGCCATCGACACTCCCTTAGCACTGAACTGTCTGTGACTGTGGCCTGCAGCCATCGACACTCCCTTAGCACTGAACTGTCTGTGACTGTGACCTGCAGCCATTGACACTCACCTCAGCACTGAACTGTCTGTGACTGTGGCCTGCAGCCATTGACACTCACACTGAACTGACTCTGTGACTGTGACCTGCAGCCATCGACACTCCCTCAGCACTGAACTGTCTGTGACTGTGACCTGCAGCCATCGACACTCCCTTAGCACTGAACTGTCTGTGACTGTGGCCTGCAGCCATCGACACTCACCTCACACTGAACTGTCTGTGACTGTGGCCTGCAGCCATCGACACTCCCTTAGCACTGAACTGTCTGTGACTGTGGCCTGCAGCCATCGACACTCCCTTAGCACTGAACTGTCTGTGACTGTGGCCTGCAGCCATCGACACTCCCTTAGCACTGAACTGTCTGTGACTGTGACCTGCAGCCATTGACACTCACCTCACACTGAACTGTCTGTGACTGTGGCCTGCAGCCATTGACACTCACCTCACACTTTACTATCTCTGTGACTGTGGCCTGCAGCCATCGACACTCACCTCACACTGAACTGTCTGTGACTGTGACCTGCAGCCATTGACACTCACACTGAACTGACTCTGTGACTGTGACCTGCAGCCATCGACACTCCCTCAGCACTGAACTGTCTGTGTGACTGTGGTCTGCAGCCATTGACACTCACCTCAGCACTGAACTGTCTGTGACTGTGGCCTGCAGCCATTGACACTCACACTGAACTGACTCTGTGACTGTGACCTGCAGCCATCGACACTCCCTCAGCACTGAACTGTCTGTGACTGTGACCTGCAGCCATCGACACTCCCTTAGCACTGAACTGTCTGTGACTGTGGCCTGCAGCCATCGACACTCACCTCACACTGAACTGTCTGTGACTGTGGCCTGCAGCCATCGACACTCCCTTAGCACTGAACTGTCTGTGACTGTGGCCTGCAGCCATCGACACTCCCTTAGCACTGAACTGTCTGTGACTGTGGCCTGCAGCCATCGACACTCCCTTAGCACTGAACTGTCTGTGACTGTGGCCTGCAGCCATCGACACTCCCTTAGCACTGAACTGTCTGTGACTGTGGCCTGCAGCCATCGACACTCACCTCACACTGAACTGACTCTGTGACTGTGGCCTGCAGCCATCGACACTCACCTCACACTGAACTGTCTGTGACTGTGACCTGCAGCCATTGACACTCACCTCAGCACTGAACTGTCTGTGACTGTGACCTCCATCGACACTCACCTCAGCACTGAACTGTCTCTGTGACTGTGGCCTGCAGCCATTGACACTCACCTCACACTGAACTGTCTCTGTGACTGTGGCCTGCAGCCATCGACACTCACCTCACACTGAACTGTCTGTGACTGTGGCCTGCAGCCATTGACACTCACCTCACACTGAACTGTCTGTGACTGTGGCCTGCAGCCATTGACACTCACCTCACACTGAACTGTCCCTGTGACTGTGGCCTGCAGCCATCGACACTCACCTCACACTGAACTGTCTGTGACTGTGACCTGCAGCCATCGACACTCACCTCACACTGAACTGTCTCTGTGACTGTGGCCTGCAGCCATCGACACTCCCTTAGCACTGAACTGTCTGTGACTGTGACCTGCAGCCATCGACACTCACCTCAGCACTGAACTGTCTGTGACTGTGGACTGCAGCCATTGACACTCACCTCACACTGAACTGTCCCTGTGACTGTGGCCTGCAGCCATTGACACTCACCTCAGCACTGAACTGTCTGTGACTGTGGCCTGCAGCCATTGACACTCACCTCACACTGAACTGTCTGTGACTGTGACCTGCAGCCATCGACACTCACCTCACACTGAACTGTCTGTGACTGTGGCCTGCAGCCATCGACACTCACCTCAGCACTGAACTGTCCCTGTGACTGTGGCCTGCAGCCATTGACACTCACCTCAGCACTGAACTGTCTGTGACTGTGGCCTGCAGCCATTGACACTCACCTCACACTGAACTGTCTGTGACTGTGACCTGCAGCCATCGACACTCACCTCAGCACTGAACTGTCTGTGACTGTGGCCTGCAGCCATCGACACTCACCTCAGCACTGAACTGTCTGTGACTGTGGCCTGCAGCCATCGACACTCACCTCACACTGAACTGTCTGTGACTGTGACCTGCAGCCATCGACACTCACCTCACACTGAACTGTCTGTGACTGTGGCCTGCAGCCATCGACACTCACCTCAGCACTGAACTGTCTGTGACTGTGGCCTGCAGCCATTGACACTCACCTCACACTGAACTGTCTCTGTGACTGTGACCTGCAGCCATCGACACTCACCTCACACTGAACTGTGTCTGTGACTGTGGCCTGCAGCCATTGACACTCACCTCACACTGAACTGTCTGTGACTGTGGCCTGCAGCCATCGACACTCACCTCAGCACTGAACTGTCTCTGTGACTGTGGCCTGCAGCCATCGACACTCACCTCACACTGAACTGTGTCTGTGACTGTGGCCTGCAGCCATTGACACTCACCTCACACTGAACTGTCTGTGTGACTGTGACCTGCAGCCATCGACACTCACCTCACACTGAACTGTCTGTGACTGTGGCCTGCAGCCATCGACACTCACCTCACACTGAACTGTCTGTGTGACTGTGGCCTGCAGCCATTGACACTCACCTCACACTGAACTGTCTGTGACTGTGGCCTGCAGCCATCGACACTCACCTCACACTGAACTGTCTGTGACTGTGGCCTTCAGCCATCGACACTCACCTCACACTGAACTGTCCCTGTGACTGTGACCTGCAGCCATTGACACTCACCTCACACTGAACTGTCTGTGACTGTGGCCTGCAGCCATCGACACTCACCTCACACTGAACTGTCTGTGACTGTGGCCTGCAGCCATCGACACTCACCTCACACTGAACTGTCCCTGTGACTGTGACCTGCAGCCATCGACACTCACCTCACACTGAACTGTCTCTGTGACTGTGGCCTGCAGCCATTGACACTCACCTCACACTGAACTGTCTGTGACTGTGGCCTGCAGCCATCGACACTCACCTCACACTGAACTGTCTGTGACTGTGGCCTGCAGCCATTGACACTCACCTCAGCACTGAACTGTCCCTGTGACTGTGGCCTGCAGCCATCGACACTCACCTCACACTGAACTGTCTGTGACTGTGGCCTGCAGCCATTGACACTCACCTCACACTGAACTGTCTGTGACTGTAGCCTGCAGCCATCGACACTCACCTCACACTGAACTGTGTCTGTGACTGTGGCCTGCAGCCATCGACACTCACCTCACACTGAACTGTCCCTGTGACTGTGACCTGCAGCCATCGACACTCACCTCACACTGAACTGTCCCTGTGACTGTGGCCTGCAGCCATCGACACTCACCTCAGCACTGAACTGTCTGTGACTGTGGCCTGCAGCCATTGACACTCACCTCAGCACTGAACTGTCCCTGTGACTGTGGCCTGCAGCCATCGACACTCACCTCACACTGAACTGTCTGTGACTGTGGCCTGCAGCCATTGACACTCACCTCAGCACTGAACTGTCCCTGTGACTGTGGCCTGCAGCCATTGACACTCACCTCACACTGAACTGTCTGTGACTGTGGCCTGCAGCCATCGACACTCACCTCACACTGAACTGTCTCTGTGACTGTGGCCTGCAGCCATCGACACTCACCTCACACTGAACTGTCTGTGACTGTGGCCTGCAGCCATCGACACTCACCTCACACTGAACTGACTCTGTGACTGTGGCCTGCAGCCATTGACACTCACCTCACACTGAACTGTCTGTGACTGTGGCCTGCAGCCATCGACACTCACCTCACACTGAACTGTCTCTGTGACTGTGGCCTGCAGCCATCGACACTCACCTCACACTGAACTGTCTATGACTGTGGCCTGCAGCCATCGACACTCACCTCAGCACTGAACTGTCTGTGACTGTGGCCTGCAGCCATTGACACTCACCTCACACTGAACTGTCTGTGACTGTGGCCTGCAGCCATCGACACTCACCTCAGCACTGAACTGTCTCTGTGACTGTGGCCTGCAGCCATCGACACTCACCTCACACTGAACTGTCTATGACTGTGGCCTGCAGCCATCGACACTCACCTCACACTGAACTGTCTGTGACTGTGGCCTGCAGCCATCGACACTCACCTCAGCACTGAACTGTCTGTGACTGTGGCCTGCAGCCATTGACACTCACCTCAGCACTGAACTGTCTGTGACTGTGGCCTGCAGCCATTGACACTCACCTCACACTGAACTGTCTGTGACTGTGGCCTGCAGCCATTGACACTCACCTCACACTGAACTGTCCGTGACTGTGACCTGCAGCCATCGCCACTCACCTCAGCACTGAACTGTCTGTGACTGTGGCCTGCAGCCATTGACACTCACCTCAGCACTGAACTGTCTGTGACTGTGGCCTGCAGCCATTGACACTCACCTCAGCACTGAACTGTCTGTGACTGTGGCCTGCAGCCATTGACACTCACCTCAGCACTGAACTGTCCCTGTGACTGTGGCCTGCAGCCATTGACACTCACCTCAGCACTGAACTGTCTGTGACTGTGGCCTGCAGCCATTGACACTCACCTCAGCACTGAACTGTCTGTGACTGTGGCCTGCAGCCATTGACACTCACCTCAGCACTGAACTGTCTGTGACTGTGGCCTGCAGCCATTGACACTCACCTCACACTTTACTATCTCTGTGACTGTGGCCTGCAGCCATCGCCACTCACCTCAGCACTGAACTGTCTGTGACTGTGGCCTGCAGCCATTGACACTCACCTCACACTGAACTGTCTGTGACTGTGGCCTGCAGCCATTGACACTCACCTCACACTTTACTATCTCTGTGACTGTGGCCTGCAGCCATCGACACTCACCTCACACTGAACTGTCTGTGACTGTGACCTGCAGCCATTGACACTCACCTCACACTGAACTGTCCCTGTGACTGTGGCCTGCAGCCATCGACACTCACCTCAGCACTGAACTGTCTGTGACTGTGGCCTGCAGCCATCGACACTCACCTCACACTGAACTGTCCCTGTGACTGTGACCTGCAGCCATCGACACTCACCTCAGCACTGAACTGACTCTGTGACTGTGACCTGCAGCCATCGACACTCACCTCAGCACTGAACTGTCTCTGTGACTGTGGCCTGCAGCCATCGACACTCACCTCAGCACTGAACTGTCTGTGACTGTGACCTGCAGCCATCGACACTCACCTCACACTGAACTGTCCCTGTGACTGTGGCCTGCAGCCATCGACACTCACCTCACACTGAACTGTCTCTGTGACTGTGGCCTGCAGCCATCGACACTCACCTCACACTGAACTGTCTGTGACTGTGGCCTGCAGCCATCGACACTCACCTCACACTGAACTGTCTGTGACTGTGACCTGCAGCCATCGACACTCCCTTAGCACTGAACTGTCTGTGACTGTGGCCTGCAGCCATCGACACTCCCTCAGCACTGAACTGTCTGTGACTGTGACCTGCAGCCATCGACACTCCCTTAGCACTGAACTGTCTGTGACTGTGGCCTGCAGCCATCGACACTCCCTTAGCACTGAACTGTCTGTGACTGTGGCCTGCAGCCATTGACACTCACACTGAACTGACTCTGTGACTGTGACCTGCAGCCATCGACACTCCCTCAGCACTGAACTGTCTGTGACTGTGGCCTGCAGCCATCGACACTCCCTTAGCACTGAACTGTCTGTGACTGTGGCCTGCAGCCATTGACACTCACACTGAACTGTCTGTGACTGTGACCTGCAGCCATCGACACTCCCTCAGCACTGAACTGTCTGTGACTGTGACCTGCAGCCATCGACACTCCCTCAGCACTGAACTGTCTGTGACTGTGACCTGCAGCCATCGACACTCCCTCAGCACTGAACTGTCTGTGACTGTGACCTGCAGCCATCGACACTCCCTTAGCACTGAACTGTCTGTGACTGTGGCCTGCAGCCATCGACACTCCCTTAGCACTGAACTGTCTGTGACTGTGGCCTGCAGCCATCGACACTCACCTCACACTGAACTGTCTGTGACTGTGGCCTGCAGCCATCGACACTCCCTTAGCACTGAACTGTCTGTGACTGTGGCCTGCAGCCATCGACACTCACCTCAGCACTGAACTGTCTGTGACTGTGGCCTGCAGCCATCGACACTCACCTCACACTGAACTGTCTGTGACTGTGGCCTGCAGCCATCGACACTCCCTTAGCACTGAACTGTCTGTGACTGTGGCCTGCAGCCATCGACACTCCCTTAGCACTGAACTGTCTGTGACTGTGGCCTGCAGCCATCGACACTCACCTCACACTGAACTGACTCTGTGACTGTGGCCTGCAGCCATCGACACTCACCTCACACTGAACTGTCTGTGACTGTGACCTGCAGCCATTGACACTCACCTCAGCACTGAACTGTCTGTGACTGTGACCTCCATCGACACTCACCTCAGCACTGAACTGTCTCTGTGACTGTGGCCTGCAGCCATTGACACTCACCTCACACTGAACTGTCTCTGTGACTGTGGCCTGCAGCCATCGACACTCACCTCACACTGAACTGTCTGTGACTGTGGCCTGCAGCCATTGACACTCACCTCACACTGAACTGTCTGTGACTGTGGCCTGCAGCCATTGACACTCACCTCACACTGAACTGTCTGTGACTGTGGCCTGCAGCCATTGACACTCACCTCACACTGAACTGTCCGTGACTGTGGCCTGCAGCCATCGACACTCACCTCAGCACTGAACTGTCCCTGTGACTGTGGCCTGCAGCCATCGACACTCACCTCAGCACTGAACTGTCCCTGTGACTGTGGCCTGCAGCCATCGACACTCACCTCAGCACTGAACTGTCCCTGTGACTGTGGCCTGCAGCCATCGACACTCACCTCAGCACTGAACTGTCTGTGACTGTGACCTGCAGCCATCGACACTCACCTCACACTGAACTGTGTCTGTGACTGTGGCCTGCAGCCATTGACACTCACCTCACACTGAACTGTCTGTGACTGTGGCCTGCAGCCATCGACACTCACCTCACACTGAACTGTCCCTGTGACTGTGGCCTGCAGCCATCGACACTCACCTCAGCACTGAACTGTCTGTGACTGTGACCTGCAGCCATCGACACTCACCTCACACTGAACTGTGTCTGTGACTGTGGCCTGCAGCCATTGACACTCACCTCACACTGAACTGTCTGTGACTGTGGCCTGCAGCCATCGACACTCACCTCAGCACTGAACTGTCTCTGTGACTGTGGCCTGCAGCCATCGACACTCACCTCACACTGAACTGTGTCTGTGACTGTGGCCTGCAGCCATTGACACTCACCTCACACTGAACTGTCTGTGTGACTGTGACCTGCAGCCATTGACACTCACCTCACACTGAACTGTCTGTGACTGTGACCTGCAGCCATTGACACTCACCTCACACTGAACTGTCTGTGACTGTGGCCTGCAGCCATCGACACTCACCTCAGCACTGAACTGTCTCTGTGACTGTGGCCTGCAGCCATCGACACTCACCTCACACTGAACTGTGTCTGTGACTGTGGCCTGCAGCCATTGACACTCACCTCACACTGAACTGTCTGTGTGACTGTGACCTGCAGCCATTGACACTCACCTCACACTGAACTGTCTGTGACTGTGGCCTGCAGCCATCGACACTCACCTCACACTGAACTGTCTGTGACTGTGGCCTGCAGCCATCGACACTCACCTCACACTGAACTGTCCCTGTGACTGTGACCTGCAGCCATTGACACTCACCTCACACTGAACTGTCTGTGACTGTGGCCTGCAGCCATCGACACTCACCTCACACTGAACTGTCTGTGACTGTGGCCTGCAGCCATCGACACTCACCTCACACTGAACTGTCCCTGTGACTGAGACCTGCAGCCATCGACACTCACCTCACACTGAACTGTCTCTGTGACTGTGGCCTGCAGCCATTGACACTCACCTCACACTGAACTGTCTGTGACTGTGGCCTGCAGCCATCGACACTCACCTCACACTGAACTGTCTGTGACTGTGGCCTGCAGCCATTGACACTCACCTCAGCACTGAACTGTCCCTGTGACTGTGGCCTGCAGCCATCGACACTCACCTCACACTGAACTGTCTGTGACTGTGGCCTGCAGCCATTGACACTCACCTCACACTGAACTGTCTGTGACTGTGGCCTGCAGCCATTGACACTCACCTCAGCACTGAACTGTCCCTGTGACTGTGGCCTGCAGCCATTGACACTCACCTCACACTGAACTGTCTGTGACTGTAGCCTGCAGCCATCGACACTCACCTCACACTGAACTGTGTCTGTGACTGTGACCTGCAGCCATCGACACTCACCTCACACTGAACTGTCCCTGTGACTGTGGCCTGCAGCCATCGACACTCACCTCAGCACTGAACTGTCTGTGACTGTGGCCTGCAGCCATTGACACTCACCTCACACTGAACTGTCTGTGACTGTGGCCTGCAGCCATTGACACTCACCTCACACTGAACTGTCTGTGACTGTGGCCTGCAGCCATTGACACTCACCTCAGCACTGAACTGTCCCTGTGACTGTGGCCTGCAGCCATCGACACTCACCTCACACTGAACTGTCTGTGACTGTGGCCTGCAGCCATTGACACTCACCTCAGCACTGAACTGTCCCTGTGACTGTGGCCTGCAGCCATCGACACTCACCTCACACTGAACTGTCTGTGACAGTGGCCTGCAGCCATCGACACTCACCTCAGCACTGAACTGTCTATGTGACTGTGGCCTGCAGCCATTGACACTCACCTCACACTGAACTGTCTGTGACAGTGGCCTGCAGCCATCGACACTCACCTCAGCACTGAACTGTCTGTGACTGTAGCCTGCAGCCATCGACACTCACCTCACACTGAACTGTCTGTGTGACTGTGACCTGCAGCCATCGACACTCACCTCACACTGAACTGTCTGTGACTGTGGCCTGCAGCCATCGACACTCACCTCAGCACTGAACTGTCCGTGACTGTGACCTGCAGCCATTGACACTCACCTCAGCACTGAACTGTCTGTGACTGTGGCCTGCAGCCATTGACACTCACCTCACACTGAACTGTCCCTGTGACTGTGGCCTGCAGCCATCGACACTCACCTCACACTGAACTGTCTGTGTGACTGTGACCTGCAGCCATCGACACTCACCTCACACTGAACTGTCTGTGTGACTGTGACCTGCAGCCATCGACACTCACCTCACACTGAACTGTCTGTGACTGTGACCTGCAGCCATCGACACTCACCTCACACTGAACTGTCTGTGACTGTGACCTGCAACCATCGACACTCACCTCAGCACTGAACTATCTCTGTGACTGTGACCTGCAGCCATCGACACTCACCTCACACTGAACTGTCTCTGTGACTGTGGCCTGCAGCCATTGACACTCACCTCAGCACTGAACTGTCTCTGTGACTGTGACCTGCAGCCATCGACACTCACCTCACACTGAACTGTCTCTGTGACTGTGGCCTGCAGCCATTGACACTCACCTCAGCACTGAACTGTCCCTGTGACTGTGGCCTGCAGCCATCGACACTCACCTCACACTGAACTGTCTGTGACTGTGGCCTGCAGCCATTGACACTCACCTCACACTGAACTGTCTGTGACTGTGGCCTGCAGCCATCGACACTCACCTCACACTGAACTGACTCTGTGACTGTGGCCTGCAGCCATTGACACTCACCTCACACTGAACTGTCTGTGACTGTGGCCTGCAGCCATCGACACTCACCTCACACTGAACTGTCTCTGTGACTGTGGCCTGCAGCCATTGACACTCACCTCAGCACTGAACTGTCTCTGTGACTGTGACCTGCAGCCATCGACACTCACCTCAGCACTGAACTGTCTCTGTGACTGTGGCCTGCAGCCATCGACACTCACCTCACACTGAACTGTCTGTGACTGTGGCCTGCAGCCATCGACACTCACCTCACACTGAACTGACTCTGTGACTGTGGCCTGCAGCCATTGACACTCACCTCACACTGAACTGTCTGTGACTGTGGCCTGCAGCCATCGACACTCACCTCACACTGAACTGTCTCTGTGACTGTGGCCTGCAGCCATTGACACTCACCTCAGCACTGAACTGTCTCTGTGACTGTGACCTGCAGCCATCGACACTCACCTCACACTGAACTGTCTCTGTGACTGTGGCCTGCAGCCATTGACACTCACCTCAGCACTGAACTGTCCCTGTGACTGTGGCCTGCAGCCATCGACACTCACCTCAGCACTGAACTGACTGTGACTGTGACCTGCAGCCATCGACACTCACCTCACACTGAACTGTCTCTGTGACTGTGGCCTGCAGCCATCGACACTCACCTCACACTGAACTGTCTGTGACTGTGGCCTGCAGCCATCGACACTCACCTCACACTGAACTGACTCTGTGACTGTGGCCTGCAGCCATTGACACTCACCTCACACTGAACTGTCTGTGACTGTGGCCTGCAGCCATCGACACTCACCTCACACTGAACTGTCTCTGTGACTGTGGCCTGCAGCCATCGACACTCACCTCACACTGAACTGTCTGTGACTGTGGCCTGCAGCCATCGACACTCACCTCAGCACTGAACTGTCTGTGACTGTGGCCTGCAGCCATTGACACTCACCTCACACTGAACTGTCTGTGACTGTGGCCTGCAGCCATCGACACTCACCTCACACTGAACTGTCTGTGACTGTGGCCTGCAGCCATCGACACTCACCTCACACTGAACTGTCTGTGACTGTGACCTGCAGCCATCGACACTCACCTCAGCACTGAACTGTCCCTGTGACTGTGGCCTGCAGCCATTGACACTCACCTCAGCACTGAACTGTCTGTGACTGTGGCCTGCAGCCATTGACACTCACCTCAGCACTGAACTGTCTGTGACTGTGGCCTGCAGCCATTGACACTCACCTCAGCACTGAACTGTCTGTGACTGTGGCCTGCAGCCATTGACACTCACCTCACACTTTACTATCTCTGTGACTGTGGCCTGCAGCCATCGACACTCACCTCACACTGAACTGTCTGTGACTGTGGCCTGCAGCCATCGCCACTCACCTCAGCACTGAACTGTCTGTGACTGTGGCCTGCAGCCATTGACACTCACCTCACACTTTACTATCTCTGTGACTGTGGCCTGCAGCCATCGCCACTCACCTCAGCACTGAACTGTCTGTGACTGTGGCCTGCAGCCATTGACACTCACCTCACACTGAACTGTCTGTGACTGTGGCCTGCAGCCATTGACACTCACCTCACACTTTACTATCTCTGTGACTGTGGCCTGCAGCCATCGACACTCACCTCACACTGAACTGTCTGTGACTGTGACCTGCAGCCATTGACACTCACCTCACACTGAACTGTCCCTGTGACTGTGGCCTGCAGCCATCGACACTCACCTCAGCACTGAACTGTCTGTGACTGTGGCCTGCAGCCATCGACACTCACCTCACACTGAACTGTCCCTGTGACTGTGACCTGCAGCCATCGACACTCACCTCAGCACTGAACTGACTCTGTGACTGTGACCTGCAGCCATCGACACTCACCTCAGCACTGAACTGTCTCTGTGACTGTGGCCTGCAGCCATCGACACTCACCTCACACTGAACTGTCCCTGTGACTGTGGCCTGCAGCCATCGACACTCACCTCACACTGAACTGTCTCTGTGACTGTGGCCTGCAGCCATCGACACTCACCTCACACTGAACTGTCTGTGACTGTGGCCTGCAGCCATCGACACTCACCTCACACTGAACTGTCTGTGACTGTGGCCTGCAGCCATCGACACTCACCTCAGCACTGAACTGTCTGTGACTGTGGCCTGCAGCCATCGACACTCACCTCACACTGAACTGTCTGTGACTGTGGCCTGCAGCCATCGACACTCACCTCACACTGAACTGACTCTGTGACTGTGGCCTGCAGCCATCGACACTCACCTCACACTGAACTGTCTGTGACTGTGACCTGCAGCCATTGACACTCACCTCAGCACTGAACTGTCTGTGACTGTGACCTCCATCGACACTCACCTCAGCACTGAACTGTCTCTGTGACTGTGGCCTGCAGCCATTGACACTCACCTCACACTGAACTGTCTCTGTGACTGTGGCCTGCAGCCATCGACACTCACCTCACACTGAACTGTCTGTGACTGTGGCCTGCAGCCATTGACACTCACCTCACACTGAACTGTCTGTGACTGTGGCCTGCAGCCATTGACACTCACCTCACACTGAACTGTCTGTGACTGTGGCCTGCAGCCATTGACACTCACCTCACACTGAACTGTCCGTGACTGTGGCCTGCAGCCATCGACACTCACCTCAGCACTGAACTGTCCCTGTGACTGTGGCCTGCAGCCATCGACACTCACCTCAGCACTGAACTGTCCCTGTGACTGTGGCCTGCAGCCATCGACACTCACCTCAGCACTGAACTGTCCCTGTGACTGTGGCCTGCAGCCATCGACACTCACCTCAGCACTGAACTGTCTGTGACTGTGACCTGCAGCCATCGACACTCACCTCACACTGAACTGTGTCTGTGACTGTGGCCTGCAGCCATTGACACTCACCTCACACTGAACTGTCTGTGACTGTGGCCTGCAGCCATCGACACTCACCTCACACTGAACTGTCCCTGTGACTGTGGCCTGCAGCCATCGACACTCACCTCAGCACTGAACTGTCTGTGACTGTGACCTGCAGCCATCGACACTCACCTCACACTGAACTGTGTCTGTGACTGTGGCCTGCAGCCATTGACACTCACCTCACACTGAACTGTCTGTGACTGTGGCCTGCAGCCATCGACACTCACCTCAGCACTGAACTGTCTCTGTGACTGTGGCCTGCAGCCATTGACACTCACCTCACACTGAACTGTCTGTGACTGTGGCCTGCAGCCATCGACACTCACCTCACACTGAACTGTCTGTGTGACTGTGGCCTGCAGCCATCGACACTCACCTCACACTGAACTGTGTCTGTGACTGTGGCCTGCAGCCATTGACACTCACCTCACACTGAACTGTCTGTGTGACTGTGACCTGCAGCCATTGACACTCACCTCACACTGAACTGTCTGTGACTGTGGCCTGCAGCCATCGACACTCACCTCAGCACTGAACTGTCTCTGTGACTGTGGCCTGCAGCCATTGACACTCACCTCACACTGAACTGTCTGTGACTGTGGCCTGCAGCCATCGACACTCACCTCACACTGAACTGTCTGTGTGACTGTGGCCTGCAGCCATCGACACTCACCTCACACTGAACTGTGTCTGTGACTGTGGCCTGCAGCCATTGACACTCACCTCACACTGAACTGTCTGTGTGACTGTGACCTGCAGCCATTGACACTCACCTCACACTGAACTGTCTGTGACTGTGACCTGCAGCCATTGACACTCACCTCACACTGAACTGTCTGTGACTGTGGCCTGCAGCCATCGACACTCACCTCAGCACTGAACTGTCTCTGTGACTGTGGCCTGCAGCCATCGACACTCACCTCACACTGAACTGTGTCTGTGACTGTGGCCTGCAGCCATTGACACTCACCTCACACTGAACTGTCTGTGTGACTGTGACCTGCAGCCATTGACACTCACCTCACACTGAACTGTCTGTGACTGTGGCCTGCAGCCATCGACACTCACCTCACACTGAACTGTCTGTGACTGTGGCCTGCAGCCATCGACACTCACCTCACACTGAACTGTCCCTGTGACTGTGACCTGCAGCCATTGACACTCACCTCACACTGAACTGTCTGTGACTGTGGCCTGCAGCCATCGACACTCACCTCACACTGAACTGTCTGTGACTGTGGCCTGCAGCCATCGACACTCACCTCACACTGAACTGTCCCTGTGACTGAGACCTGCAGCCATCGACACTCACCTCACACTGAACTGTCTCTGTGACTGTGGCCTGCAGCCATTGACACTCACCTCACACTGAACTGTCTGTGACTGTGGCCTGCAGCCATCGACACTCACCTCACACTGAACTGTCTGTGACTGTGGCCTGCAGCCATTGACACTCACCTCAGCACTGAACTGTCCCTGTGACTGTGGCCTGCAGCCATCGACACTCACCTCACACTGAACTGTCTGTGACTGTGGCCTGCAGCCATTGACACTCACCTCACACTGAACTGTCTGTGACTGTGGCCTGCAGCCATTGACACTCACCTCAGCACTGAACTGTCCCTGTGACTGTGGCCTGCAGCCATTGACACTCACCTCACACTGAACTGTCTGTGACTGTAGCCTGCAGCCATCGACACTCACCTCACACTGAACTGTGTCTGTGACTGTGACCTGCAGCCATCGACACTCACCTCACACTGAACTGTCCCTGTGACTGTGGCCTGCAGCCATCGACACTCACCTCAGCACTGAACTGTCTGTGACTGTGGCCTGCAGCCATTGACACTCACCTCACACTGAACTGTCTGTGACTGTGGCCTGCAGCCATTGACACTCACCTCACACTGAACTGTCTGTGACTGTGGCCTGCAGCCATTGACACTCACCTCAGCACTGAACTGTCCCTGTGACTGTGGCCTGCAGCCATCGACACTCACCTCACACTGAACTGTCTGTGACTGTGGCCTGCAGCCATTGACACTCACCTCAGCACTGAACTGTCCCTGTGACTGTGGCCTGCAGCCATCGACACTCACCTCACACTGAACTGTCTGTGACAGTGGCCTGCAGCCATCGACACTCACCTCAGCACTGAACTGTCTATGTGACTGTGGCCTGCAGCCATTGACACTCACCTCACACTGAACTGTCTGTGACAGTGGCCTGCAGCCATCGACACTCACCTCAGCACTGAACTGTCTGTGACTGTAGCCTGCAGCCATCGACACTCACCTCACACTGAACTGTCTGTGTGACTGTGACCTGCAGCCATCGACACTCACCTCACACTGAACTGTCTGTGACTGTGGCCTGCAGCCATCGACACTCACCTCAGCACTGAACTGTCCGTGACTGTGACCTGCAGCCATTGACACTCACCTCAGCACTGAACTGTCTGTGACTGTGGCCTGCAGCCATTGACACTCACCTCACACTGAACTGTCCCTGTGACTGTGGCCTGCAGCCATCGACACTCACCTCACACTGAACTGTCTGTGTGACTGTGACCTGCAGCCATCGACACTCACCTCACACTGAACTGTCTGTGTGACTGTGACCTGCAGCCATCGACACTCACCTCACACTGAACTGTCTGTGACTGTGACCTGCAGCCATCGACACTCACCTCACACTGAACTGTCTGTGACTGTGACCTGCAACCATCGACACTCACCTCAGCACTGAACTATCTCTGTGACTGTGACCTGCAGCCATCGACACTCACCTCACACTGAACTGTCTCTGTGACTGTGGCCTGCAGCCATTGACACTCACCTCAGCACTGAACTGTCTCTGTGACTGTGACCTGCAGCCATCGACACTCACCTCACACTGAACTGTCTCTGTGACTGTGGCCTGCAGCCATTGACACTCACCTCAGCACTGAACTGTCCCTGTGACTGTGGCCTGCAGCCATCGACACTCACCTCACACTGAACTGTCTGTGACTGTGGCCTGCAGCCATTGACACTCACCTCACACTGAACTGTCTGTGACTGTGGCCTGCAGCCATCGACACTCACCTCACACTGAACTGACTCTGTGACTGTGGCCTGCAGCCATTGACACTCACCTCACACTGAACTGTCTGTGACTGTGGCCTGCAGCCATCGACACTCACCTCACACTGAACTGTCTCTGTGACTGTGGCCTGCAGCCATTGACACTCACCTCAGCACTGAACTGTCTCTGTGACTGTGACCTGCAGCCATCGACACTCACCTCAGCACTGAACTGTCTCTGTGACTGTGGCCTGCAGCCATCGACACTCACCTCACACTGAACTGTCTGTGACTGTGGCCTGCAGCCATCGACACTCACCTCACACTGAACTGACTCTGTGACTGTGGCCTGCAGCCATTGACACTCACCTCACACTGAACTGTCTGTGACTGTGGCCTGCAGCCATCGACACTCACCTCACACTGAACTGTCTCTGTGACTGTGGCCTGCAGCCATTGACACTCACCTCAGCACTGAACTGTCTCTGTGACTGTGACCTGCAGCCATCGACACTCACCTCACACTGAACTGTCTCTGTGACTGTGGCCTGCAGCCATTGACACTCACCTCAGCACTGAACTGTCCCTGTGACTGTGGCCTGCAGCCATCGACACTCACCTCAGCACTGAACTGACTGTGACTGTGACCTGCAGCCATCGACACTCACCTCACACTGAACTGTCTCTGTGACTGTGGCCTGCAGCCATCGACACTCACCTCACACTGAACTGTCTGTGACTGTGGCCTGCAGCCATCGACACTCACCTCACACTGAACTGACTCTGTGACTGTGGCCTGCAGCCATTGACACTCACCTCACACTGAACTGTCTGTGACTGTGGCCTGCAGCCATCGACACTCACCTCACACTGAACTGTCTCTGTGACTGTGGCCTGCAGCCATCGACACTCACCTCACACTGAACTGTCTGTGACTGTGGCCTGCAGCCATCGACACTCACCTCAGCACTGAACTGTCTGTGACTGTGGCCTGCAGCCATTGACACTCACCTCACACTGAACTGTCTGTGACTGTGGCCTGCAGCCATCGACACTCACCTCACACTGAACTGTCTGTGACTGTGGCCTGCAGCCATCGACACTCACCTCACACTGAACTGTCTGTGACTGTGACCTGCAGCCATCGACACTCACCTCAGCACTGAACTGTCCCTGTGACTGTGGCCTGCAGCCATTGACACTCACCTCAGCACTGAACTGTCTGTGACTGTGGCCTGCAGCCATTGACACTCACCTCAGCACTGAACTGTCTGTGACTGTGGCCTGCAGCCATTGACACTCACCTCAGCACTGAACTGTCTGTGACTGTGGCCTGCAGCCATTGACACTCACCTCACACTTTACTATCTCTGTGACTGTGGCCTGCAGCCATCGACACTCACCTCACACTGAACTGTCTGTGACTGTGGCCTGCAGCCATCGCCACTCACCTCAGCACTGAACTGTCTGTGACTGTGGCCTGCAGCCATTGACACTCACCTCACACTTTACTATCTCTGTGACTGTGGCCTGCAGCCATCGCCACTCACCTCAGCACTGAACTGTCTGTGACTGTGGCCTGCAGCCATTGACACTCACCTCACACTGAACTGTCTGTGACTGTGGCCTGCAGCCATTGACACTCACCTCACACTTTACTATCTCTGTGACTGTGGCCTGCAGCCATCGACACTCACCTCACACTGAACTGTCTGTGACTGTGACCTGCAGCCATTGACACTCACCTCACACTGAACTGTCCCTGTGACTGTGGCCTGCAGCCATCGACACTCACCTCAGCACTGAACTGTCTGTGACTGTGGCCTGCAGCCATCGACACTCACCTCACACTGAACTGTCCCTGTGACTGTGACCTGCAGCCATCGACACTCACCTCAGCACTGAACTGACTCTGTGACTGTGACCTGCAGCCATCGACACTCACCTCAGCACTGAACTGTCTCTGTGACTGTGGCCTGCAGCCATCGACACTCACCTCACACTGAACTGTCCCTGTGACTGTGGCCTGCAGCCATCGACACTCACCTCACACTGAACTGTCTCTGTGACTGTGGCCTGCAGCCATCGACACTCACCTCACACTGAACTGTCTGTGACTGTGGCCTGCAGCCATCGACACTCACCTCACACTGAACTGTCTGTGACTGTGGCCTGCAGCCATCGACACTCACCTCAGCACTGAACTGTCTGTGACTGTGGCCTGCAGCCATCGACACTCACCTCACACTGAACTGTCTGTGACTGTGGCCTGCAGCCATTGACACTCACCTCAGCACTGAACTGTCCCTGTGACTGTGGCCTGCAGCCATTGACACTCACCTCAGCACTGAACTGTCTGTGACTGTGGCCTGCAGCCATTGACACTCACCTCAGCACTGAACTGTCCCTGTGACTGTGGCCTGCAGCCATTGACACTCACCTCACACTGAACTGTCTGTGACTGTGACCTGCAGCCATCGCCACTCACCTCACA